>NC_141756.1:114404666-114717214 GCF_982258835.1 Parasteatoda tepidariorum | reverse complement strand
CTAGTGACTTTCGATTGGAGCAAGGGGGGACGAGTTCGAATCTCGGATGTGGTCCATTTTTAATTTTTTTTCCTTTGTTTATTTTACATTATATTATTAAATTAGCGTGTTTTTCGATGTATTAAGGGATCCTATATAAAAAAAATGTTTTTTTTTGTTCGGGAAAATTCAAATAATGCTTAAAAACTGGAAAAAACCCGGAAATTAGTTTGTTTAAATTATATTATTTTTTTAACTCGTTTTGCGATATTTTCACGACAGTTAAGCATAGCAAAGATGTTCTACGTATAAAATCAATTGTCTTTCTTTGCAGAAGAACGCATAATGGATGAAAAAATAAAATAAAATAAAATGGAGTTAAAAAGGCTCAAATTTCAAGACCGCCTATCTCCCTTGAAAATTAAGCTATAATTTTCAAACTCGGAATGGAAGTAGGCCTCTATGAACCGAACAACCATACTTAATTAAATATTTATAGAAGGATTAGTTAGGTCGCAGTCACCCCTCATGTGTTTTGTTTAACTAACGGGGAGAAGGTAATTAAAGCTATGTAGTAGCACGAACGTAGTATAAGCTTGGTACAACGACTAAGACCATGTGCTAGTAACTTACGATTGGAGCGAGGAGGACCGGGTTCGAACCTCGGCTGTGGTCAATTTTTAAATTTTTTTGTTCTGTTTATTTTACATTATATTATTTATTTAACGTGTTTTTCGATGTTTTAAGGGATTCTATATAGAAAAAAAATTTTTTTTCTTCGGGAAAACTCAAATAATGCTTAAAAACTGAAAAAAACCCGGAAAAATAGTTTGTTTAAATTATAATATTTTTCTAAATTCGTTTTGCGATATTTTCACGACAGTTTAGCATAGCAAAGGTGTTCTATGTTTAAAATCAAATGTCTTTCTTTGCAGAAGAACGCATAATGGATGAAAAAATAAAATAAAATAAAATGGCGGGAAAAAGGCTCAAATTTCAAGACCGCCTATCTCCCTTGAATATTAAGCTATAATTTTCAAACTCGGATTGGAGGTAGGCCTCTATGAACCGAACCACCCTGCTTAAGTACATATTTATAGATAGATTATGGAGGTCGAAGTCACCCCTCGTGTCTTTTGTTTAACTAACGGGGAGAGGGTAATTAAAGCTATGCAGTAGCACAAACGTCGTATAAGCGTGGTCCAACGACTACGACCAAGTGCTAGTAACTAGCGATTGGAGAGAGGGGGACCGGGCTCGATCCTCGGCTGTGGTCAATTTTTAAATTTTTTTTTCTTTTGTTTATTTTACATCATATTTTTTATTTAACGTGTTTTTCGATGTTTTAAGGGATTCTATATAGAAAAAAAATTTTTTTTTCTTCGGGAAAACTCAAATAATACTTAAAACTGAAAAAAACCCGGAAAAATAGTTTGTTTAAATTATAATATTTTTCTAAATTCGTTTTGCGATATTTTCACGACAGTTTAGCATAGCAAAGGTGTTCTATGTATAAAATCAAATGTCTTTCTTTGCAGAAGAACGCATAATGGATGAAAAAATAAAATAAAATAAAATGGCGGGAAAAAGGCTCAAATTTCAAGACCGCCTATCTCCCTTGAATATTAAGCTATAATTTTCAAACTCGGATTGGAAGTAGGCCTCTATGATTCGAACCACCCTGCTTAAGTACATATTTATAGATAGATTAGGGAGGTCGAAGTCACCCATCATGTCTTTTGTTTAACTGACGGGGAGAGGGTAGTTAAAGCTATGTAGTAGCACGAACGTCGTATAAGCTTGGTCCAACGACTAAGACCATGTGCTAGTGACTTACGATTGGAGCGAGGGGGACCGGGATCGAACCTCGGCTTTGGTCAATTTTTAATTTGTTTTGTTTTGTTTATTTTACATTATATTATGTATTTAACGTGTTTTTCGATGTTTTAAGGGATTCTATATATAAAAAAATATTTTTTTTGTTCGAGAAAATTCAAATAATGCTTAAAAACAGGAAAAATCCCGGAAAAATAGTTTGTTTAAATTATATTATATTTCTAAACTCGTTTTACAATATTTTCTCGACAGTTTAGAATAGCAAAGGTGTTCTATATATAAAATCAATTGTCTTTCTTTGCAGAAGAACGTATAATGGATGAAAAAATAAAATAAAATAAAATGGTGTTAAAAAGGCTCAAATTTCAAGACCGCCTATCTCCCTTGAATATTAAGCTATAATTTTCAAACTCGGAATGGAAGTAGGCCTCTATGAACCGAACAACCTTACTTAATTAAATATTTATAGAAAGATTAGTTAGGTCGCAGTCACCCCTCATGTGTTTTGTTTAACTAACGGGGAGAAGGTAATTAAAGCTATGTAGTAGCACGAAAGTAGTATAAGCTTGGTTCAATCGCTTGGTAGTCTTGGTAGTCTATCGGCAGAATTTTCTAAGTACCAAAATCAACAGAATTTTTCTAAGCACCGAAAACGACAGAAATTTTCTAAGTATCGAAAACTTCTGATTGTTTTCTAAGTTCCGAAATCGTCAGAATTTTTCTAAGTACCGAAATCAACAGAATTTTTCTAAGTACTGAAATCGGCAGAATTTTTCTAAGTACCGAAAAGGTCAGAAATTTTCTAAGTACCGAAATCAACAGAATTTTTCTAAGTACCGAAAGCATCAGAATTTTTCTAAGCACCGAAAACGACAGAAATTTTCTAAGTATCGAAAACTTCTGATTGTTTTCTAAGTTCCGAAATCGTCAGAATTTTTCTAAGTACCGAAATCAACAGAAATTTTCTAAGTATCGAAAACTTCTGATTGTTTTCTAAGTTCCGAAATCGTCAGAATTTTCTAAGTACCAAAATCAACAGAATTTTTCTAAGTACCGAAATCGACAGAATTTTTCTAAGTACCGAAAAGGTCAGAAATTTTCTATGTACCGAAAAGGTCCGAAATTTTCCAAGTACCGAAAAGGTCAGAAATTTTCTAAGTACCGAAATCGTCAGAATTTTTGTAAGTACCGAAATCGTTTGAAATTTTCTAAATACCGAAAAGGTCAGAAATTTTCTAAGTTCCGAAATCATCAGAATTTTTCTAAGTACCGAAAACGTCAGAATTTTTCTAAGTACCGAAAAGGTCAGAAATTTTCTAAGTTCCGAAATCATCAGAATTTTTCTAAGTACCGAAAACGTCAGAAATTTTCTGAGTACCGAAGACTTCTGGATGTTTTCTAAGTACCGAAATCGACAGAATTTTTTTAAGTACCGAAAACGTCAGATATTTTCTAAGTACCGAAAAGGTCAGAAATTTTCTAAGTACCAAAATCAGCAGAATTTTTGTAAGTACCGAAATCAACAGAATTTTTCTAAGTACCGAATTCGACAGAATTTTTCTAAGTACCGAAATCAACAGAATATTTCTAAGTTCCGAAATCACCAGAATTTTTCTAAGTACCGAAATCGTCAGAATTTTTCTATGTACCAAAATCAACAGAATTTTTCTAAGTACTTAAATCGGCAGAATTCTTCTAAGTACCGAAAACGTCAGATATTTTCTAAGTACCGAAAAGGTCAGAAATTTTCTAAGTACCGAAATGATCAGAATTTTTCTAAGTACCGAAATCGTCTGAATTTTTCTAAGTACCGAAATCGTTTGAAATTTTCTAAATACCGAAAAGGTCAGAAATTTTCTAAGTACCGAAATCGTCAGAATTTTTCTAAGTACCGAAAAGGTCAGAAATTTTCTAAGTACCGAAAAGGTCAGAAATTTTCCAAGTACCGAAATCGTCAGAATTTTCTAAGTCCCGAAATCGGCAGAATTTTTCAAAGTACCGAAAACGACAGAAATTATGTAAGTACCGAAAACTTCTGATTGTTTTCTAAGTACCGAAATCGACAGAATTTTTCTAAGCACCGAAATCAACAGAATTTTTCTAAGTACCGAAATCGGCAGAATTTTTCTAAGTACCGAAAAAGTCAGAAATTTTCTAAGTATCGATAACTTCTGAATGTTTTCTAAGTACCGAAATCGTCAGAATTTTTCTAAGTACCGAAAAGGTCAGAAATTTTCTAAGTACCGAAATCGTCAGAATTTTTGTAAGTACCGAAATCGTTTGAAATTTTCTAAATACCGAAAAGGTCAGAAATTTTCTAAGTTCCGAAATCATCAGAATTTTTCTAAGTACCGAAAACGTCAGAATTTTTCTAAGTACCGAAAAGGTCAGAAATTTTCTAAGTTCCGAAATCATCAGAATTTTTCTAAGTACCGAAAACGTCAGAAATTTTCTGAGTACCGAAGACTTCTGGATGTTTTCTAAGTACCGAAATCGACAGAATTTTTTTAAGTACCGAAAACGTCAGATATTTTCTAAGTACCGAAAAGGTCAGAAATTTTCTAAGTACCAAAATCAGCAGAATTTTTGTAAGTACCGAAATCAACAGAATTTTTCTAAGTACCGAATTCGACAGAATTTTTCTAAGTACCGAAATCAACAGAATATTTCTAAGTTCCGAAATCACCAGAATTTTTCTAAGTACCGAAATCGTCAGAATTTTTCTATGTACCAAAATCAACAGAATTTTTCTAAGTACTTAAATCGGCAGAATTCTTCTAAGTACCGAAAACGTCAGATATTTTCTAAGTACCGAAAAGGTCAGAAATTTTCTAAGTACCGAAATGATCAGAATTTTTCTAAGTACCGAAATCGTCTGAATTTTTCTAAGTACCGAAATCGTTTGAAATTTTCTAAATACCGAAAAGGTCAGAAATTTTCTAAGTACCGAAATCGTCAGAATTTTTCTAAGTACCGAAAAGGTCAGAAATTTTCTAAGTACCGAAAAGGTCAGAAATTTTCCAAGTACCGAAATCGTCAGAATTTTCTAAGTCCCGAAATCGGCAGAATTTTTCAAAGTACCGAAAACGACAGAAATTATGTAAGTACCGAAAACTTCTGATTGTTTTCTAAGTACCGAAATCGACAGAATTTTTCTAAGCACCGAAATCAACAGAATTTTTCTAAGTACCGAAATCGGCAGAATTTTTCTAAGTACCGAAAAAGTCAGAAATTTTCTAAGTATCGATAACTTCTGAATGTTTTCTAAGTACCGAAAACGTCAGAATTTTTCTAAGTACCGAAAAGGTCAGAAATTTTCTAAGTTCCGAAATCATCAGAATTTTTCTAAGTACTGAAAACGTCAGAAATTTTCTGAGTACCGAAGACTTCTGGATGTTTTCTAAGTACCGAAATCGACAGAATTTTTTTAAGTACCGAAAACGTCAGATATTTTCTGAGTACCGAAAAGGTCAGAAATTTTCTAAGTACCAAAATCAACAGAATTTTTGTAAGTACCGAAATCAACAGAATTTTTCTAAGTACCGAATTCGACAGAATTTTTCTAAGTACCGAAATCAACAGAATATTTCTAAGTTCCGAAATCACCAGAATTTTTCTAAGTACCGAAATCGTCAGAATTTTTCTATGTACCAAAATCAACAGAATTTTTCTAAGTACTTAAATCGGCAGAATTCTTCTAAGTACCGAAAACGTCAGATATTTTCTAAGTACCGAAAAGGTCAGAATTTTTCTAAGTACCGAAATCGTTTGAAATTTTCTAAATACCGAAAAGGTCAGAAATTTTCTAAGTACCGAAATCGTCAGAATTTTTCTAAGTACCGAAAAGGTCAGAAATTTTCTAAGTACCGAAAAGGTCAGAAATTTTCCAAGTACCGAAATCGTCTGAATTTTCTAAGTACCGAAATCGGCAGAATTTTTCAAAGTACCGAAAACGACAGAAATTATGTAAGTACCGAAAACTTCTGATTGTTTTCTAAGTACCGAAATCGACAGAATTTTTCTAAGTACCGAAATCAACAGAATTTTTCTAAGTACCGAAATCGGCAGAATTTTTCTAAGTACCGAAAACTTCTGAATGTTTAATAAGTATCGAAATCGTAAGAATTTTCTAAGTACCGAAATCGTCAGAATTGTTCTAAGTACCGTAAACGTCTGAAATTTTCTAAGTACCGAAAAGGTCAGAAATTTTCTAAGTTCCAAAATCAACAGAATTTTTCTAAGTACCAAAATTGTCAGAATTTTTCTAAGTACCGAAAAGGTCAGAAATTTTCTATGTACCGAAAAGGTCAGAAATTTTCCAAGTACCGAAAAGGTCAGAAATTTTCTAAGTACCGAAATCGTCAGAATTTTTCTAAGTACCGAAATCATTCGAATTTTTCTAAGTACCGAAATCTTCTGAATTTTTCTAAGTACCGAAAAAGTCAGAAATTTTCTAAGTATCGATAACTTCTGAATGTTTTCTAAGTACCGAAATCGTCAGAATTTTTCTAAGTACCGAAATCATCAGAATTTTTCGAAGTACCGAAATCGTCTGAATTTTTCTAAGTACCGAAATCGTTTGAAATTTTCTAAATACCGAAAAGGTCAGAAATTTTCTAAGTACCGAAATCATCTGAATTTTTCTAAGTACCGAAAACGTCAGAAATTTTCTAAGTTCCGAAAACTTCCGAGTCTTCTAAGTACCGAAATCGACAGAATTTTTCTGAGTACCGAAATCGGCAGAATTTTTCTAAGTACCGAAAACTTCTGAATGTTTAATAAGTATCGAAATCGTAAGAATTTTTCTAAGTACCGAAAATGTCAGAAAATTTCTAAGTACCGAAGACTTCTGGATGTTTAATAAGTATCGAAATCGTAAGAATTTTTCTAAGTACCGAAATCGTCAGAATTTTTTTAAGTACCGTAAACGTCTGAAATTTTCAAAGTACCGAAAAAGGCAGAAATATTCTAAGTACTGAAATCAACAGAATTTTTCTAAGTACCGAATTCGACAGAATTTTTCTAAGTACCGAAAAGGTCAGAAATTTTCTAAGTACCGAAAAGGTCAGAAATTTTCCAAGTACCGAAATCGTCAGAATTTTCAAAGTACCGAAATCGTCAGAATTTTTCTAAGTACCGAAAAGGTCAGAAATTTTCTAAGTACCGAAAAGGTCAGAAATTTTCCAAGTACCGAAATCGTCAGAATTTTCTAAGTACCGAAATCGGCAGAATTTTTCAAAGTACCGAAAACGACAGAAATTATGTAAGTACCGAAAACTTCTGATTGTTTTCTAAGTACCGAAATCGACAGAATTTTTCTAAGCACCGAAATCAACAGAATTTTTATAAGTACCGAAATCGGCAGAATTTTTCTAAGTACCGAAAAAGTCAGAAATTTTCTAAGTATCGATAACTTCTGAATGTTTTCTAAGTACCGAAATCGTCAGAATTTTTCTAAGTACCGAAAAGGTCAGAAATTTTCCAAGTACCGAAGACTTCTGAATGTTTTCTAAGTACCGAAATCGACAGAATTTTTCTAAGTACCGAAAACGTCAGATATTTTCTAAGTACCGAAAAGGTCAGAAATTTTCTAAGTTCCAAAATCAACAGAATTTTTCTAAGTACCGAAAGCATCAGAATTTTTCTAAGTACCGAAAACGACAGAAATTTTCTAAGTATCGAAAACTTCTGATTGTTTTCTAAGTTCCGAAATCGTCAGAATTTTCTAAGTACCAGAATCAACAGAATTTTTCTAAGTACCGAAATCGACAGAATTTTTCTAAGTACCGAAATCAACAGAATTTTTCTAAGTACTGAAATCGGCAGAATTTTTCTAAGTACCGAAAACGTCAGAAATTTTCTAAGTATCGAAAACTTCTGAATGTTTTCTAAGTACCAAAATCGTCAGAATTTTTCTAAGTACCGAAAAGGTCAGAAATTTTCTATGTACCGAAAAGGTCAGAAATTTTCCAAGTACCGAAAAGGTCAGAAATTTTCTAAGTACCGAAATCGTCAGAATTTTTCTAAGTACCGAAATCATTCGAATTTTTCTAAGTACCGAAATCTTCTGAATTTTTCTAAGTACCGAAAAAGTCAGAAATTTTCTAAGTATCGATAACTTCTGAATGTTTTCTAAGTACCGAAATCGTCAGAATTTTTTTAAGTACCGAAATCATCAGAATTTTTCGAAGTACCGAAATCGTCAAAATTTTCTAAGTACCGAAATCGTCGGAATTTGTCTAAGTACCGAAATCGTCTGAATTTTTCTAAGTACCGAAATCGTTTGAAATTTTCTAAATACCGAAAAGGTCAGAAATTTTCTAAGTACCGAAATCATCTGAATTTTTCTAAGTACCGAAAACGTCAGAAATTTTCTAAGTTCCGAAAACTTCCGAGTCTTCTAAGTACCGAAATCGACAGAATTTTTCTGAGTACCGAAATCGGCAGAATTTTTCTAAGTACCGAAAACTTCTGAATGTTTAATAAGTATCGAAATCGTAAGAATTTTTCTAAGTACCGAAAATGTCAGAAATTTTTTAAGTACCGAAGACTTCTGGATGTTTAATAAGTATCGAAAGCGTAAGAATTTTTCTAAGTACCGAAATCGTCAGAATTTTTTTAAGTACCGTAAACGTCTGAAATTTTCAAAGTACCGAAAAAGGCAGAAATATTCTAAGTACCGAAATCAACAGAATTTTTCTAAGTACCGAATTCGACAGAATTTTTCTAAGTACCGAAAAGGTCAGAAATTTTCTAAGTACCGAAAAGGTCAGAAATTTTCCAAGTACCGAAATCGTCAGAATTTTCAAAGTACCGAAATCGTCAGAATTTTTCTAAGTACCGAAAAGGTCAGAAATTTTCTAAGTACCGAAAAGGTCAGAAATTTTCCAAGTACCGAAATCGTCAGAATTTTCTAAGTACCGAAATCGGCAGAATTTTTCAAAGTACCGAAAACGACAGAAATTATGTAAGTACCGAAAACTTCTGATTGTTTTCTAAGTACCGAAATCGACAGAATTTTTCTAAGCACCGAAATCAACAGAATTTTTATAAGTACCGAAATCGGCAGAATTTTTCTAAGTACCGAAAAAGTCAGAAATTTTCTAAGTATCGATAACTTCTGAATGTTTTCTAAGTACCGAAATCGTCAGAATTTTTCTAAGTACCGAAAAGGTCAGAAATTTTCTAAGTACCGAAAAGGACAGAAATTTTCCAAGTACCGAAGACTTCTGAATGTTTTCTAAGTACCGAAATCGACAGAATTTTTCTAAGTACCGAAAACGTCAGATATTTTCTAAGTACCGAAAAGGTCAGAAATTTTCTAAGTTCCAAAATCAACAGAATTTTTCTAAGTACCGAAAGCATCAGAATTTTTCTAAGTACCGAAAACGACAGAAATTTTCTAAGTATCGAAAACTTCTGATTGTTTTCTAAGTTCCGAAATCGTCAGAATTTTCTAAGTACCAGAATCAACAGAATTTTTCTAAGTACCGAAATCGACAGAATTTTTCTAAGTACCGAAATCAACAGAATTTTTCTAAGTACTGAAATCGGCAGAATTTTTCTAAGTACCGAAAACGTCAGAAATTTTCTAAGTATCGAAAACTTCTGAATGTTTTCTAAGTACCAAAATCGTCAGAATTTTTCTAAGTACCGAAAAGGTCAGAAATTTTCTATGTACCGAAAAGGTCAGAAATTTTCCAAGTACCGAAAAGGTCAGAAATTTTCTAAGTACCGAAATCGTCAGAATTTTTCTAAGTACCGAAATCATTCGAATTTTTCTAAGTACCGAAATCTTCTGAATTTTTCTAAGTACCGAAAAAGTCAGAAATTTTCTAAGTATCGATAACTTCTGAATGTTTTCTAAGTACCGAAATCGTCAGAATTTTTTTAAGTACCGAAATCATCAGAATTTTTCGAAGTACCGAAATCGTCAAAATTTTCTAAGTACCGAAATCGTCGGAATTTTTCTAAGTACCGAAATCGTCAGAATTTTTCTAAGTACCGAAAACGTCAGAAATTTTCTAAGTACCGAAATCGTCGGAATTTTTCTAAGTACCGAAATCGTCTGAATTTTTCTAAGTACCGAAATCGTTTGAAATTTTCTAAATACCGAAAAGGTCAGAAATTTTCTAAGTACCGAAATCATCTGAATTTTTTTAAGTACCGAAAACGTCAGAAATTTTCTAAGT
This sequence comes from Parasteatoda tepidariorum, assembly GCF_982258835.1. Lineage (NCBI taxonomy): Eukaryota > Metazoa > Arthropoda > Arachnida > Araneae > Theridiidae > Parasteatoda > Parasteatoda tepidariorum. The sequence goes on along the minus strand of NC_141756.1, from coordinate 114,707,207 downwards.
ACCGAAGACTTCTGGATGTTTTCTAAGTACCGAAATCGACAGAATTTTTTTAAGTACCGAAATCAACAGAATATTTCTAAGTACCGAAATCATTAGAATTTTTCTAAATACCGAAATCGGCAGAATTCTTCTAAGTACCGAAAAAGTCAGAAATTTTCTAAGTATCGATAACTTCTGAATGTTTTCTAAGTACCGAAATCGTCAGAATTTTTCTAAGTACCGAAAAGGTCAGAAATTTTCTAAGTTCCGAAAAGGTCAGAAATTTTCCAAGTACCGAAATCGGCAGAATTTTCTAAGTACCGAAATCAACAGAATTTTTCTAAGAACCGAAATCGTCAGAATTTTTCTAAGTACCGAAATCATCAGAATTTTTCTAAGTACCGAAATCGTCAAACTTTTCTAAGTACCGAAATCGTCGGAATTTTTCTAAGTACCAAAATCAACAGAATTTTTCTAAGTACCGAAATCGACAGAATTTTTCTAAGTACCGAAATCAACAGAATTTTTCTAAGTACCGAAATCGGCAGAATTTTTCTAAGTACCGAAAAAGTCAGAACTTTTCTAAGTATCGATAACTTCTGACTGTTTTCTAAGTACCGAAATCGTCAGAATTTTTCTAAGTACCAAAAAGGTCAGATATTTTCTAAGTACCGAAAAGGTCAGAAATTTTCTAAGTACCGAAATCGTCAGAATTTTTGTAAGTACCGAAATCGTTTGAAATTTTCTAAATACCGAAAAGATCAGAAATTTTCTAAGTTCCGAAATCATCAGAATTTTTCTAAGTACCGAAAACGTCAGAATTTTTCTAAGTACCGAAAAGGTCAGAAATTTTCTAAGTTCCGAAATCATCAGAATTTTTCTAAGTACCGAAAACGTCAGAAATTTTCTGAGTACCGAAGACTTCTGGATGTTTTCTAAGTACCGAAATCGACAGAATTTTTTTAAGTACCGAAAACGTCAGATATTTTCTAAGTACCGAAAAGGTCAGAAATTTTCTAAGTACCAAAATCAACAGAATTTTTGTAAGTACCGAAATCAACAGAATTTTTCTAAGTACCGAATTCGACAGAATTTTTCTAAGTACCGAAATCAACAGAATATTTCTAAGTTCCGAAATCACCAGAATTTTTCTAAGTACCGAAATCGTCAGAATTTTTCTAAGTACTTAAATCGGCAGAATTCTTCTAAGTACCGAAAACGTCAGATATTTTCTAAGTACCGAAAAGGTCAGAAATTTTCTAAGTACCGAAAAGGTCAGAAATTTTCCAAGTACCGAAATCGTCTGAATTTTCTAAGTACCGAAATCGGCAGAATTTTTCAAAGTACCGAAAACGACAGAAATTATGTAAGTACCGAAAACTTCTGATTGTTTTCTAAGTACCGAAATCGACAGAATTTTTCTAAGTACCGAAATCAACAGAATTTTTCTAAGTACCGAAATCGGCAGAATTTTTCTAAGTACCGAAAACTTCTGAATGTTTAATAAGTATCGAAATCGTAAGAATTTTCTAAGTACCGAAATCGTCAGAATTTTTCTAAGTACCGTAAACGTCTGAAATTTTCTAAGTACCGAAAAGGTCAGAAATTTTCTAAGTTCCAAAATCAACAGAATTTTTCTAAGTACCAAAATCATTTGAAATTTTCTAAATACCGAAAAGGTCAGAAATTTTCTAAGTACCGAAATCATCTGAATTTTTCTAAGTACCGAAAACGTCAGAAATTTTCTAAGTTCCGAAAACTTCCGAGTCTTCTAAGTACCGAAATCGACAGAATTTTTCTGAGTACCGAAATCGGCAGAATTTTTCTAAGTACCGAAAACTTCTGAATGTTTAATAAGTATCGAAATCGTAAGAATTTTTCTAAGTACCGAAAACGTCAGAAATTTTCTAAGTACCGAAGACTTCTGGATGTTTTCTAAGTACCGAAATCGACAGAATTTTTTTAAGTACCGAAATCAACAGAATATTTCTAAGTACCGAAATCATTAGAATTTTTCTAAATCCCGAAATCGGCAGAATTCTTCTAAGTACCGAAAAAGTCAGAAATTTTCTAAGTATCGATAACTTCTGAATGTTTTCTAAGTACCGAAATCGTCAGAATTTTTCTAAGTACCGAAAAGGTCAGAAATTTTCTAAGTTCCGAAAAGGTCAGAAATTTTCCAAGTACCGAAATCGGCAGAATTTTCTAAGTACCGAAATCGGCAGAATTTTCTTAAGTACCGAAAACGACAGAAATTTTCTAAGTACCGAAATCAACAGAATTTTTCTAAGAACCGAAATCGTCAGAATTTTTCTAAGTACCGAAATCATCAGAATTTTTCTAAGTACCGAAATCGTCAAACTTTTCTAAGTACCGAAATCGTCGGAATTTTTCTAAGTACCAAAATCAACAGAATTTTTCTAAGTACCGAAATCGACAGAATTTTTCTAAGTACCGAAATCAACAGAATTTTTCTAAGTACCGAAATCGGCAGAATTTTTCTAAGTACCGAAAAAGTCAGAACTTTTCTAAGTATCGATAACTTCTGACTGTTTTCTAAGTACCGAAATCGTCAGACTTTTTCTAAGTACCAAAAAGGTCAGAAATTTTCTAAGTACCGAAAAGGTCAGAAATTTTCTAAGTACCGAAATCGTCAGAATTTTTGTAAGTACCGAAATCGCTTGAAATTTTCTAAATACCGAAAAGGTCAGAAATTTTCTAATTTCCGAAATCATCAGAATTTTTCTAAGTACCGAAAACGTCAGAATTTTTCTAAGTACCGAAAAGGTCAGAAATTTTCTAAGTTCCGAAATCATCAGAATTTTTCTAAGTACCGAAAACGTCAGAAATTTTCTGAGTACCGAAGACTTCTGGATGTTTTCTAAGTACCGAAATCGACAGAATTTTTTTAAGTACCGAAAATGTCAGATATTTTCTAAGTACCGAAAAGGTCAGAAATTTTCAAAGTACCAAAATCAACAGAATTTTTGTAAGTACCGAAATCAACAGAATTTTTCTAAGTACCGAATTCGACAGAATTTTTCTAAGTACCGAAATCAACAGAATATTTCTAAGTTCCGAAATCACCAGAATTTTTCTAAGTACCGAAATCGTCAGAATTTTTCTATGTACCAAAATCAACAGAATTTTTCTAAGTACTTAAATCGGCAGAATTCTTCTAAGTACCGAAAACGTCAGACATTTTCTAAGTACCGAAAAGGTCAGAATTTTTCTTTTTACCGAAATCGTTTGAAATTTTCTAAATACCGAAAAGGTCAGAAATTTTCTAAGTACCGAAATCGTCAGAATTTTTCTAAGTACCGAAAAGGTCAGAATTTTTCTAAGTACCGAAAAGGTCAGAAATTTTCTAAGTACCGAAATCGACAGAATTTTTCTAAGTACCGAAATCAACAGAATTTTTCTAAGTACCGAAATCGGCAGAATTTTTCTAAGTACCGAAAACTTCTGAATGTTTAATAAGTATCGAAATCGTAAGAATTTTCTAAGTACCGAAATCGTCAGAATTTTTCTAAGTACCGTAAACGTCTGAAATTTTCTAAGTACCGAAAAGGTCAGAAATTTTCTAAGTTCCAAAATCAACAGAATTTTTCTAAGTACCAAAATCGTCAGAATTTTTCTAAGTACCGAAAAGGTCAGAAATTTTCTATGTACCGAAAAAGTCAGAAATTTTCCAAGTATCGATAACTTCTGAATGTTTTCTAAGTACCGAAATCGTCAGAATTTTTCTAAGTACCGAAATCATCAGAATTTTTCGAAGTACCGAAATCGTCTGAATTTTTCTAAGTACCGAAATCGTTTGAAATTTTCTAAATACCGAAAAGGTCAGAAATTTTCTAAGTACCGAAATCATCTGAATTTTTCTAAGTACCGAAAACGTCAGAAATTTTCTAAGTTCCGAAAACTTCCGAGTCTTCTAAGTACCGAAATCGACAGAATTTTTCTGAGTACCGAAATCGGCAGAATTTTTCTAAGTACCGAAAACTTCTGAATGTTTAATAAGTATCGAAATCGTAAGAATTTATCTAAGTACCGAAAACGTCAGAAATTTTCTAAGTACCGAAGACTTCTGGATGTTTAATAAGTATCGAAATCGTAAGAATTTTTCTAAGTACCGAAATCGTCAGAATTTTTCTAAGTACCGTAAACGTCTGAAATTTTCAAAGTACCGAAAAAGGCAGAAATATTCTAAGTACCGAAATCAACAGAATTTTTCTAAGTACCGAATTCGACAGAATTTTTCAAAGTACCGAAAAGGTCAGAAATTTTCCAAGTACCGAAATCGTCAGAATTTTCAAAGTACCGAAATCGTCAGAATTTTTCTAAGTACCGAAAAGGTCAGAAATTTTCTAAGTACCGAAAAGGTCAGAAATTTTCGAAGTACCGAAATCGTCAGAATTTTCTAAGTACCGAAATCGGCAGAATTTTTCAAAGTACCGAAAACGACAGAAATTATGTAAGTACCGAAAACTTCTGATTGTTTTCTAAGTACCGAAATCGACAGAATTTTTCTAAGCACCGAAATCAACAGAATTTTTATAAGTACCGAAATCGGCAGAATTTTTCTAAGTACCGAAAAAGTCAGAAATTTTCTAAGTATCGATAACTTCTGAATGCTTTCTAAGTACCGAAATCGTCAGAATTTTTCTAAGTACCGAAAAGGTCAGAAATTTTCTAAGTACCGAAAAGGTCAGAAATTTTCCAAGTACCGAAGACTTCTGAATGTTTTCTAAGTACCGAAAAGGTCAGAAATTTTCTAAGTACCGAAATCGTCAGAATTTTTGTAAGTACCGAAATCGTTTGAAATTTTCTAAATACCGAAAAGTTCAGAAATTTTCTAAGTTCCGAAATCATCAGAATTTTTCTAAGTACCGAAATCAACAGAATTTTTCTAAGAACCGAAATCGTCAGAATTTTTCTAAGTACCGAAATCATCAGAATTTTTCTAAGTACCGAAATCGTCAAACTTTTCTAAGTACCGAAATCGTCGGAATTTTTCTAAGTACCAAAATCAACAGAATTTTTCTAAGTACCGAAATCGACAGAATTTTTCTAAGTACCGAAATCAACAGAATTTTTCTAAGTACCGAAATCGGCAGAATTTTTCTAAGTACCGAAAAAGTCAGAACTTTTCTAAGTATCGATAACTTCTGACTGTTTTCTAAGTACCGAAATCGTCAGACTTTTTCTAAGTACCAAAAAGGTCAGAAATTTTCTAAGTACCGAAAAGGTCAGAAATTTTCTAAGTACCGAAATCGCTTGAAATTTTCTAAATACCGAAAAGGTCAGAAATTTTCTAATTTCCGAAATCATCAGAATTTTTCTAAGTACCGAAAACGTCAGAATTTTTCTAAGTACCGAAAAGGTCAGAAATTTTCTAAGTTCCGAAATCATCAGAATTTTTCTAAGTACCGAAAACGTCAGAAATTTTCTGAGTACCGAAGACTTCTGGATGTTTTCTAAGTACCGAAATCGACAGAATTTTTTTAAGTACCGAAAATGTCAGATATTTTCTAAGTACCGAAAAGGTCAGAAATTTTCAAAGTACCAAAATCAACAGAATTTTTGTAAGTACCGAAATCAACAGAATTTTTCTAAGTACCGAATTCGACAGAATTTTTCTAAGTACCGAAATCAACAGAATATTTCTAAGTTCCGAAATCACCAGAATTTTTCTAAGTACCGAAATCGTCAGAATTTTTCTATGTACCAAAATCAACAGAATTTTTCTAAGTACTTAAATCGGCAGAATTCTTCTAAGTATCGAAAACGTCAGACATTTTCTAAGTACCGAAAAGGTCAGAATTTTTCTTTTTACCGAAATCGTTTGAAATTTTCTAAATACCGAAAAGGTCAGAAATTTTCTAAGTACCGAAATCGTCAGAATTTTTCTAAGTACCGAAAAGGTCAGAATTTTTCTAAGTACCGAAAAGGTCAGAAATTTTCTAAGTACCGAAATCGACAGAATTTTTCTAAGTACCGAAATCAACAGAATTTTTCTAAGTACCGAAATCGGCAGAATTTTTCTAAGTACCGAAATCTTCTGAATGTTTAATAAGTATCGAAATCGTAAGAATTTTCTAAGTACCGAAATCGTCAGAATTTTTCTAAGTACCGTAAACGTCTGAAATTTTCTAAGTACCGAAAAGGTCAGAAATTTTCTAAGTTCCAAAATCAACAGAATTTTTCTAAGTACCAAAATCGTCAGAATTTTTCTAAGTACCGAAAAGGTCAGAAATTTTCTATGTACCGAAAAAGTCAGAAATTTTCCAAGTATCGATAACTTCTGAATGTTTTCTAAGTACCGAAAACTTCTGAATGTTTAATAAGTATCGAAATCGTAAGAATTTATCTAAGTACCGAAAACGTCAGAAATTTTCTAAGTACCGAAGACTTCTGGATGTTTAATAAGTATCGAAATCGTAAGAATTTTTCTAAGTACCGAAATCGTCAGAATTTTTCTAAGTACCGTAAACGTCTGAAATTTTCAAAGTACCGAAAAAGGCAGAAATATTCTAAGTACCGAAATCAACAGAATTTTTCTAAGTACCGAATTCGACAGAATTTTTCAAAGTACCGAAAAGGTCAGAAATTTTCCAAGTACCGAAATCGTCAGAATTTTCAAAGTACCGAAATCGTCAGAATTTTTCTAAGTACCGAAAAGGTCAGAAATTTTCTAAGTACCGAAAAGGTCAGAAATTTTCGAAGTACCGAAATCGTCAGAATTTTCTAAGTACCGAAATCGGCAGAATTTTTCAAAGTACCGAAAACGACAGAAATTATGTAAGTACCGAAAACTTCTGATTGTTTTCTAAGTACCGAAATCGACAGAATTTTTCTAAGCACCGAAATCAACAGAATTTTTATAAGTACCGAAATCGGCAGAATTTTTCTAAGTACCGAAAAAGTCAGAAATTTTCTAAGTATCGATAACTTCTGAATGCTTTCTAAGTACCGAAATCGTCAGAATTTTTCTAAGTACCGAAAAGGTCAGAAATTTTCTAAGTACCGAAAAGGTCAGAAATTTTCCAAGTACCGAAGACTTCTGAATGTTTTCTAAGTACCGAAAAGGTCAGAAATTTTCTAAGTACCGAAATCGTCAGAATTTTTGTAAGTACCGAAATCGTTTGAAATTTTCTAAATACCGAAAAGTTCAGAAATTTTCTAAGTTCCGAAATCATCAGAATTTTTCTAAGTACCGAAAACGTCAGAATTTTTCTAAGTACCGAAAAGGTCAGAAATTTTCTAAGTTCCGAAATCATCAGAATTTTTCTAAGTACCGAAAACGTCAGAAATTTTCTGAGTACCGAAGACTTCTGGATGTTTTCTAAGTACCGAAATCGACAGAATTTTTTTAAGTACCGAAAACGTCAGATATTTTCTATGTACCGAAAAGGTCAGAAATTTTCTAAGTACCAAAATCAACAGAATTTTTGTAAGTACCGAAATCAACAGAATTTTTCTAAGTACCGAATTCGACAGAATTTTTCTAAGTACCGAAATCAACAGAATATTTCTAAGTTCCGAAATCACCAGAATTTTTCTAAGTACCGAAATCGTCAGAATTTTTCTATGTACCAAAATCAACAGAATTTTTCTAAGTACTTAAATCGGCAGAATTCTTCTAAGTACCGAAAACGTCAGATATTTTCTAAGTACCGAAAAGGTCAGAATTTTTCTAAGTACCGAAATCGTTTGAAATTTTCTAAATACCGAAAAGGTCAGAAATTTTCTAAGTACCGAAATCGTCAGAATTTTTCTAAGTACCGAAAAGGTCAGAAATTTTCTAAGTACCGAAAAGGTCAGAAATTTTCCAAGTACCGAAATCGTCTGAATTTTCTAAGTACCGAAATCGGCAGAATTTTTCAAAGTACCGAAAACGACAGAAATTATGTAAGTACCGAAAACTTCTGATTGTTTTCTAAGTACCGAAATCGACAGAATTTTTCTAAGTACCGAAATCAACAGAATTTTTCTAAGTACCGAAATCGGCAGAATTTTTCTAAGTACCGAAAACTTCTGAATGTTTAATAAGTATCGAAATCGTAAGAATTTTCTAAGTACCGAAATCGTCAGAATTTTTCTAAGTACCGTAAACGTCTGAAATTTTCTAAGTACCGAAAAGGTCAGAAATTTTCTAAGTTCCAAAATCAACAGAATTTTTCTAAGTACCAAAATCATTTGAAATTTTCTAAATACCGAAAAGGTCAGAAATTTTCTAAGTACCGAAATCATCTGAATTTTTCTAAGTACCGAAAACGTCAGAAATTTTCTAAGTTCCGAAAACTTCCGAGTCTTCTAAGTACCGAAATCGACAGAATTTTTCTGAGTACCGAAATCGGCAGAATTTTTCTAAGTACCGAAAACTTCTGAATGTTTAATAAGTATCGAAATCGTAAGAATTTTTCTAAGTACCGAAAACGTCAGAAATTTTCTAAGTACCGAAGACTTCTGGATGTTTTCTAAGTACCGAAATCGACAGAATTTTTTTAAGTACCGAAATCAACAGAATATTTTTAAGTACCGAAATCATTAGAATTTTTCTAAATACCGAAATCGGCAGAATTCTTCTAAGTACCGAAAAAGTCAGAAATTTTCTAAGTATCGATAACTTCTGAATGTTTTCTAAGTACCGAAATCGTCAGAATTTTTCTAAGTACCGAAAAGATCAGAAATTTTCTAAGTTCCGAAAAGGTCAGAAATTTTCCAAGTACCGAAATCGGCAGAATTTTCTAAGTACCGAAATCGGCAGAATTTTTCTAAGTACCGAAAACGACAGAAATTTTCTAAGTACCGAAATCAACAGAATTTTTCTAAGAACCGAAATCGTCAGAATTTTTCTAAGTACCGAAATCATCAGAATTTTTCTAAGTACCGAAATCGTCAAACTTTTCTAAGTACCGAAATCGTCGGAATTTTTCTAAGTACCAAAATCAACAGAATTTTTCTAAGTACCGAAATCGACAGAATTTTTCTAAGTACCGAAATCAACAGAATTTTTCTAAGTACCGAAATCGGCAGAATTTTTCTAAGTACCGAAAAAGTCAGAACTTTTCTAAGTATCGATAACTTCTGACTGTTTTCTAAGTACCGAAATCGTCAGACTTTTTCTAAGTACCAAAAAGGTCAGAAATTTTCTAAGTACCGAAAAGGTCAGAAATTTTCTAAGTACCGAAATCGTCAGAATTTTTGTAAGTACCGAAATCGTTTGAAATTTTCTAAATACCGAAAAGGTCAGAAATTTTCTAATTTCCGAAATCATCAGAATTTTTCTAAGTACCGAAAACGTCAGAATTTTTCTAAGTACCGAAAAGGTCAGAAATTTTCTAAGTTCCGAAATCATCAGAATTTTTCTAAGTACCGAAAACGTCAGAAATTTTCTGAGTACCGAAGACTTCTGGATGTTTTCTAAGTACCGAAATCGACAGAATTTTTTTAAGTACCGAAAATGTCAGATATTTTCTAAGTACCGAAAAGGTCAGAAATTTTCAAAGTACCAAAATCAACAGAATTTTTGTAAGTACCGAAATCAACAGAATTTTTCTAAGTACCGAAATCGTCAGAATTTTTCTATGTACCAAAATCAACAGAATTTTCTAAGTACTTAAATCGGCAGAATTCTTCTAAGTACCGAAAACGTCAGACATTTTCTAAGTACCGAAAAGGTCAGAATTTTTCTTTTTACCGAAATCGTTTGAAATTTTCTAAATACCGAAAAGGTCAGAAATTTTCTAAGTACCGAAATCGTCAGAATTTTTCTAAGTACCGAAAAGGTCAGAATTTTTCTAAGTACCGAAAAGGTCAGAAATTTTCTAAGTACCGAAATCGACAGAATTTTTCTAAGTACCGAAATCAACAGAATTTTTCTAAGTACCGAAATCGGCAGAATTTTTCTAAGTACCGAAAACTTCTGAATGTTTAATAAGTATCGAAATCGTAAGAATTTTCTAAGTACCGAAATCGTCAGAATTTTTCTAAGTACCGTAAACGTCTGAAATTTTCTAAGTACCGAAAAGGTCAGAAATTTTCTAAGTTCCAAAATCAACAGAATTTTTCTAAGTACCAAAATCGTCAGAATTTTTCTAAGTACCGAAAAGGTCAGAAATTTTCTATGTACCGAAAAAGTCAGAAATTTTCCAAGTATCGATAACTTCTGAATGTTTTCTAAGTACCGAAATCGTCAGAATTTTTCTAAGTACCGAAATCATCAGAATTTTTCTAAGTACCGAAATCGTCTGAATTTTTCTAAGTACCGAAATCGTTTGAAATTTTCTAAATACCGAAAAGGTCAGAAATTTTCTAAGTACCGAAATCATCTGAATTTTTCTAAGTACCGAAAACGTCAGAAATTTTCTAAGTTCCGAAAACTTCCGAGTCTTCTAAGTACCGAAATCGACAGAATTTTTCTGAGTACCGAAATCGGCAGAATTTTTCTAAGTACCGAAAACTTCTGAATGTTTAATAAGTATCGAAATCGTAAGAATTTATCTAAGTACCGAAAACGTCAGAAATTTTCTAAGTACCGAAGACTTCTGGATGTTTAATAAGTATCGAAATCGTAAGAATTTTTCTAAGTACCGAAATCGTCAGAATTTTTCTAAGTACCGTAAACGTCTGAAATTTTCAAAGTACCGAAAAAGGCAGAAATATTCTAAGTACCGAAATCAACAGAATTTTTCTAAGTACCGAATTCGACAGAATTTTTCAAAGTACCGAAAAGGTCAGAAATTTTCCAAGTACCGAAATCGTCAGAATTTTCAAAGTACCGAAATCGTCAGAATTTTTCTAAGTACCGAAAAGGTCAGAAATTTTCTAAGTACCGAAAAGGTCAGAAATTTTCCAAGTACCGAAATCGTCAGAATTTTCTAAGTACCGAAATCGGCAGAATTTTTCAAAGTACCGAAAACGACAGAAATTATGTAAGTACCGAAAACTTCTGATTGTTTTCTAAGTACCGAAATCGACAGAATTTTTCTAAGCACCGAAATCAACAGAATTTTTATAAGTACCGAAATCGGCAGAATTTTTCTAAGTACCGAAAAAGTCAGAAATTTTCTAAGTATCGATAACTTCTGAATGCTTTCTAAGTACCGAAATCGTCAGAATTTTTCTAAGTACCGAAAAGGTCAGAAATTTTCTAAGTACCGAAAAGGTCAGAAATTTTCCAAGTACCGAAAACTTCTGAATGTTTTCTAAGTACCGAAATCGACAGAATTTTTCTAAGTACCGAAAACGTCAGATATTTTCTAAGTACCGAAAAGGTCAGAAATTTTCTAAGTTCCAAAATCAACAGAATTTTTCTAAGTACCGAAAGCATCAGAATTTTTCTAAGTACCGAAAACGACAGAAATTTTCTAAGTATCGAAAACTTCTGATTGTTTTCTAAGTTCCGAAATCGTCAGAATTTTCTAAGTACCAGAATCAACAGAATTTTTCTAAGTACCGAAATCGACAGAATTTTTCTAAGTACCGAAATCAACAGAATTTTTCTAAGTACTGAAATCGGCAGAATTTTTCTAAGTACCGAAAACGTCAGAAATTTTCTAAGTATCGAAAACTTCTGAATGTTTTCTAAGTACCAAAATCGTCAGAATTTTTCTAAGTACCGAAAAGGTCAGAAATTTTCTATGTACCGAAAAGGTCAGAAATTTTCCAAGTACCGAAAAGGTCAGAAATTTTCTATGTACCGAAAAGGTCAGAAATTTTCCAAGTACCGAAAAGGTCAGAAATTTTCTAAGTATCGAAAACTTCTGAATGTTTTCTAAGTACCGAAATCTTCTGAATTTTTCTAAGTACCGAAAAAGTCAGAAATTTTCTAAGTATCGATAACTTCTGAATGTTTTCTAAGTACCGAAATCGTCAGAATTTTTCTAAGTACCGAAATCGTCTGAATTTTTCTAAGTACCGAAATCGTTTGAAATTTTCTAAATACCGAAAAGGTCAGAAATTTTCTAAGTACCAAAATCAACAGAATTTTTGTAAGAACCGAAATCAACAGAATTTTTCTAAGTACCGAATTTGACAGAATTTTTCTAAGTACCGAAATCAACAGAATATTTCTAAGTACCGAAAAGGTCAGAAATTTTCTAAGTACCGAAATCATCAGAATTTTTCTAAGTACCGAAATCGTCTGAATTTTTCTAAGTACCGAAATCGTTTGAAATTTTCTAAATACCGAAAAGGTCAGAAATTTTCTAAGTTCCGAAATCATCAGAATTTTTCTAAGTACCGAAAACGTCAGAAATTTTCTAAGTACCGAAAATTTCCGAGTCTTTTCTAAGTACCGAAATCGACAGAATTTTTCTAAGTACCGAAATCAACAGAATTTTTCTAAGTACTGAAATCGGCAGAATTTTCTAAGTACCGAAAACTTCTGAATGTTTAATAAGTATCGAAATCGTAAGAATTTTTCTAAGTACCGAAAAAGTCAGAAATTTTCTAAGTATCGATAACTTCTGAATCTTTTCTAAGTACCGAAATCGTCAGAATTTTTCTAAGTACCGAAAACGTCAGATATTTTCTAAGTACCGAAAAGGTCAGAAATTTTCTAAGTTCCAAAATCAACAGAATTTTTCTATGTACCGAAAGCATCAGAATTTTTCTAAGTACCGAAAACGACAGAAATTTTCAAAGTATCGAAAACTTCTGATTGTTTTCTAAGTTCCGAAATCGTCAGAATTTTCTAAGTACCGAAATCAACAGAATTTTTCTAAGTACTGAAATCGGCAGAATTTTTCTAAGTACCGAAAACGTCAGAAATTTTCTAAGTATCGAAAACTTCTGAATGTTTTCTAAGTACCAAAATCGTCAGAATTTTTCTAAGTACCGAAAAGGTAAGAAATTTTCTATGTACCGAAAAGGACAGAAATTTTCCAAGTACCGAAAAGGTCAGAAATTTTCTAAGTACCGAAATCGTCAGAATTTTTCTAAGTACCGAAATCATTCGAATTTTTCGAAGTACCGAAATCTTCTTAATTTTTCTAAGTACCGAAAAAGTCAGAAATTTTCTAAGTATCGATAACTTCTGAATGTTTTCTAAGTACCGAAATCGTCAGAATTTTTCTAAGTACCGAAATCGTCAGAATTTTTCTAAGTACCGAAAACGTCAGAAATTTTCTAAGTACCGAAATCGTCTGAATTTTTCTAAGTACCGAAATCGTTTGAAATTTTCTAAATACCGAAAAGGTCAGAAATTTTCTAAGTACCGAAAACGTCAGAAATTTTCTAAGTATCGAAAACTTCTGAATGTTTTCTAAGTACCAAAATCGTCAGAATTTTTCTAAGTACCGAAAAGGTCAGAAATTTTCTATGTACCGAAAAGGTCAGAAATTTTCCAAGTACCGAAAAGGTCAGAAATTTTCTAAGTACCGAAATCGTCAGAATTTTTCTAAGTACCGAAATCATTCGAATTTTTCTAAGTACCGAAATCTTCTGAATTTTTCTAAGTACCGAAAAAGTCAGAAATTTTCTAAGTATCGATAACTTCTGAATGTTTTCTAAGTACCGAAATCGTCAGAATTTTTCTAAGTACCGAAATCGTCAGAATTTTTCTAAGTACCGAAATCGTCTGAATTTTTCTAAGTATCGAAATCGTTTGAAATTTTCTAAATACCGAAAAGGTCAGAAATTTTCTAAGTACCGAAATCATCTGAATTTTTCTAAGTACCGAAAACGTCAGAAATTTTCTAAGTACCGAAAACTTCCGAGTCTTTTCTAAGTACCGAAATCGACAGAATTTTTCTAAGTACCGAAATCGGCAGAATTTTTCTAAGTACCGAAAACTTCTGAATGTTTAATAAGTATCGAAATCTTCTGAATTTTTCTAAGTACCGAAAAAGTCAGAAATTTTCTAAGTATCGATAACTTCTGAATGTTTTCTAAGTACCGAAATCGTCAGAATTTTTCTAAGTACCGAAATCATCAGAATTTTTCTAAGTACCGAAAAAGTCAGAAATTTTCTAAGTATCGATAACTTCTGAATGTTTTCTAAGTACCGAAAAAGGCAGAAATTTTCTAAGTACCGAAATCGTCTGAATTTTTCTAAGTACCGAAATCGTTTGAAATTTTCTAAATACCGAAAAGGTCAGAAATTTTCTAAGTACCGAAAACGTCAGAAATTTTCTAAGTATCGAAAACTTCTGAATGTTTTCTAAGTACCAAAATCGTCAGAATTTTTCTAAGTACCGAAAAGGTCAGAAATTTTCTATGTACCGAAAAGGTCAGAAATTTTCCAAGTTCCGAAAAGGTCAGAAATTTTCTCAGTACCGAAATCGTCAGAATTTTTCTAAGTACCGAAATCATTCGAATTTTTCTAAGTACCGATATCGGCAGATTTTTTCTAAGTACCGAAAAAGTCAGAAATTTTCTTAGTATCGATAACTTCTGAATGTTTTCTAAGTACCGAAATCGTCAGAATTTTTCTAAGTACCGAAATCATCAGAATTTTTCTAAGTACCGAAATCGTCTGAATTTTTCTAAGTACCGAAATCGTTTGAAATTTTCTAAATACCGAAATCGACAGAATTTTTCTAAGTACCGAAATCAACAGAATTTTTCTAAGTACCGAAATCGGCAGAATTTTTCTAAGTACCGAAAACTTCTGAATGTTTAATAAGTATCGAAATCGTAAGAATTTTTCTAAGTACCGAAAAAGTCAGAAATTTTCTTAGTATCGATAACTTCTGAATGTTTTCTAAGTACCGAAATCGTCAGAATTTTCTAAGTACCGAAAAGGTCAGAAATTTTCTAAGTACCGAAAAGGTCAGAAATTTTCCAAGTACCGAAATCGTCAGAATTTTCTAAGTACCGAAATCAGCAGAATTTTTCAAAGTACCGAAAACGACAGAAATTATGTAAGTACCGAAAACTTCTGATTGTTTTCTAAGTACCGAAATCGACAGAATTTTTCTAAGTACCGAAATCAACAGAATTTTTCTAAGTACCGAAATCGGCAGAATTTTTCTAAGTACCGAAAACTTCTGAATGTTTAATAAGTATCGAAATCGTAAGAATTTTTCTAAGTACCGAAATCGTCAGAATTTTTCTAAGTACCGATAACGTCAGAAATTTTCTAAGTACCGAAAAGGTCAGAAATTTTCTAAGTACCGAAGACTTCTGAATGTTTTCTAAGTACCGAAATCGACAGAAATTTTCAAAGTATCGAAAACTTCTGATTGTTTTCTAAGTTCCGAAATCGTCAGAATTTTCTAAGTACCAAAATCAACAGAATTTTTCTAAGTACCGAAATCGACAGAATTTTTCTAAGTACCGAAATCAACAGAATTTTTCTAAGTACTGAAATCGGCAGAATTTTTCTAAGTACCGAAAATGTCAGATATTTTCTAAGTACCGAAAAGGTCAGAAATTTTCAAAGTACCAAAATCAACAGAATTTTTGTAAGTACCGAAATCAACAGAATTTTTCTAAGTACCGAATTCGACAGAATTTTTCTAAGTACCGAAATCAACAGAATATTTCTAAGTTCCGAAATCACCAGAATTTTTCTAAGTACCGAAATCGTCAGAATTTTTCTATGTACCAAAATCAACAGAATTTTTCTAAGTACTTAAATCGGCAGAATTCTTCTAAGTACCGAAAACGTCAGACATTTTCTAAGTACCGAAAAGGTCAGAATTTTTCTTTTTACCGAAATCGTTTGAAATTTTCTAAATACCGAAAAGGTCAGAAATTTTCTAAGTACCGAAATCGTCAGAATTTTTCTAAGTACCGAAAAGGTCAGAATTTTTCTAAGTACCGAAAAGGTCAGAAATTTTCTAAGTACCGAAATCGACAGAATTTTTCTAAGTACCGAAATCAACAGAATTTTTCTAAGTACCGAAATCGGCAGAATTTTTCTAAGTACCGAAAACTTCTGAATGTTTAATAAGTATCGAAATCGTAAGAATTTTCTAAGTACCGAAATCGTCAGAATTTTTCTAAGTACCGTAAACGTCTGAAATTTTCTAAGTACCGAAAAGGTCAGAAATTTTCTAAGTTCCAAAATCAACAGAATTTTTCTAAGTACCAAAATCGTCAGAATTTTTCTAAGTACCGAAAAGGTCAGAAATTTTCTATGTACCGAAAAAGTCAGAAATTTTCCAAGTATCGATAACTTCTGAATGTTTTCTAAGTACCGAAATCGTCAGAATTTTTCTAAGTACCGAAATCATCAGAATTTTTCGAAGTACCGAAATCGTCTGAATTTTTCTAAGTACCGAAATCGTTTGAAATTTTCTAAATACCGAAAAGGTCAGAAATTTTCTAAGTACCGAAATCATCTGAATTTTTCTAAGTACCGAAAACGTCAGAAATTTTCTAAGTTCCGAAAACTTCCGAGTCTTCTAAGTACCGAAATCGACAGAATTTTTCTGAGTACCGAAATCGGCAGAATTTTTCTAAGTACCGAAAACTTCTGAATGTTTAATAAGTATCGAAATCGTAAGAATTTATCTAAGTACCGAAAACGTCAGAAATTTTCTAAGTACCGAAGACTTCTGGATGTTTAATAAGTATCGAAATCGTAAGAATTTTTCTAAGTACCGAAATCGTCAGAATTTTTCTAAGTACCGTAAACGTCTGAAATTTTCAAAGTACCGAAAAAGGCAGAAATATTCTAAGTACCGAAATCAACAGAATTTTTCTAAGTACCGAATTCGACAGAATTTTTCAAAGTACCGAAAAGGTCAGAAATTTTCCAAGTACCGAAATCGTCAGAATTTTCAAAGTACCGAAATCGTCAGAATTTTTCTAAGTACCGAAAAGGTCAGAAATTTTCTAAGTACCGAAAAGGTCAGAAATTTTCCAAGTACCGAAATCGTCAGAATTTTCTAAGTACCGAAATCGGCAGAATTTTTCAAAGTACCGAAAACGACAGAAATTATGTAAGTACCGAAAACTTCTGATTGTTTTCTAAGTACCGAAATCGACAGAATTTTTCTAAGCACCGAAATCAACAGAATTTTTATAAGTACCGAAATCGGCAGAATTTTTCTAAGTACCGAAAAAGTCAGAAATTTTCTAAGTATCGATAACTTCTGAATGCTTTCTAAGTACCGAAATCGTCAGAATTTTTCTAAGTACCGAAAAGGTCAGAAATTTTCTAAGTACCGAAAAGGTCAGAAATTTTCCAAGTACCGAAGACTTCTGAATGTTTTCTAAGTACCGAAATCGACAGAATTTTTCTAAGTACCGAAAACATCAGATATTTTCTAAGTACCGAAAAGGTCAGAAATTTTCTAAGTTCCAAAATCAACAGAATTTTTCTAAGTACCGAAAGCATCAGAATTTTTCTAAGTACCGAAAACGACAGAAATTTTCTAAGTATCGAAAACTTCTGATTGTTTTCTAAGTTCCGAAATCGTCAGAATTTTCTAAGTACCAGAATCAACAGAATTTTTCTAAGTACCGAAATCGACAGAATTTTTCTAAGTACCGAAATCAACAGAATTTTTCTAAGTACTGAAATCGGCAGAATTTTTCTAAGTACCGAAAACGTCAGAAATTTTCTAAGTATCGAAAACTTCTGAATGTTTTCTAAGTACCAAAATCGTCAGAATTTTTCTAAGTACCGAAAAGGTCAGAAATTTTCTATGTACCGAAAAGGTCAGAAATTTTCCAAGTACCGAAAAGGTCAGAAATTTTCTATGTACCGAAAAGGTCAGAAATTTTCCAAGTACCGAAAAGGTCAGAAATTTTCTAAGTATCGAAAACTTCTGAATGTTTTCTAAGTACCGAAATCTTCTGAATTTTTCTAAGTACCGAAAAAGTCAGAAATTTTCTAAGTATCGATAACTTCTGAATGTTTTCTAAGTACCAAAATCAACAGAATTTTTGTAAGAACCGAAATCATCAGAATTTTTCTAAGTACCGAAATCGTCTGAATTTTTCTAAGTACCGAAATCGTTTGAAATTTTCTAAATACCGAAAAGGTCAGAAATTTTCTAAGTTCCGAAATCATCAGAATTTTTCTAAGTACCGAAAACGTCAGAAATTTTCTAAGTACCGAAAATTTCCGAGTCTTTTCTAAGTACCGAAATCGACAGAATTTTTCTAAGTACCGAAATCAACAGAATTTTTCTAAGTACTGAAATCGGCAGAATTTTCTAAGTACCGAAAACTTCTGAATGTTTAATAAGTATCGAAATCGTAAGAATTTTTCTAAGTACCGAAAAAGTCAGAAATTTTCTAAGTATCGATAACTTCTGAATGTTTTCTAAGTACCGAAATCGTCAGAATTTTTCTAAGTACCGAAAACGTCAGATATTTTCTAAGTACCGAAAAGGTCAGAAATTTTCTAAGTTCCAAAATCAACAGAATTTTTCTATGTACCGAAAGCATCAGAATTTTTCTAAGTACCGAAAACGACAGAAATTTTCAAAGTATCGAAAACTTCTGATTGTTTTCTAAGTTCCGAAATCGTCAGAATTTTCTAAGTACCGAAATCAACAGAATTTTTCTAAGTACTGAAATCGGCAGAATTTTTCTAAGTACCGAAAACGTCAGAAATTTTCTAAGTATCGAAAACTTCTGAATGTTTTCTAAGTACCAAAATCGTCAGAATTTTTCTAAGTACCGAAAAGGTAAGAAATTTTCTATGTACCGAAAAGGACAGAAATTTTCCAAGTACCGAAAAGGTCAGAAATTTTCTAAGTACCGAAATCGTCAGAATTTTTCTAAGTACCGAAATCATTCGAATTTTTCGAAGTACCGAAATCTTCTTAATTTTTCTAAGTACCGAAAAAGTCAGAAATTTTCTAAGTATCGATAACTTCTGAATGTTTTCTAAGTACCGAAATCGTCAGAATTTTTCTAAGTACCGAAATCGTCAGAATTTTTCTAAGTACCGAAAACGTCAGAAATTTTCTAAGTACCGAAATCGTCTGAATTTTTCTAAGTACCGAAATCGTTTGAAATTTTCTAAATACCGAAAAGGTCAGAAATTTTCTAAGTACCGAAAACGTCAGAAATTTTCTATGTACCGAAAAGGTCAGAATTTTTCTAAGTACCGAAAACTTCTGAATGTTTAATAAGTATCGAAATCTTCTGAATTTTTCTAAGTACCGAAAAAGTCAGAAATTTTCTAAGTATCGATAACTTCTGAATGTTTTCTAAGTACCGAAATCGTCAGAATTTTTCTAAGTACCGAAATCATCAGAATTTTTCTAAGTACCGAAAAAGTCAGAAATTTTCTAAGTATCGGTAACTTCTGAATGTTTTCTAAGTACCGAAAAAGGCAGAAATTTTCTAAGTACCGAAATCGTCGGAATTTTTCTAAGTACCGAAATCGTCTGAATTTTTCTAAGTACCGAAATCGTTTGAAATTTTCTAAATACCGAAAAGGTCAGAAATTTTCTAAGTACCGAAATCGTCAGAAATTTTCTAAGTATCGAAAACTTCTGAATGTTTTCTAAGTACCAAAATCGTCAGAATTTTTCTAAGTACCGAAAAGGTCAGAAATTTTCTATGTACCGAAAAGGTCAGAAATTTTCCAAGTTCCGAAAAGGTCAGAAATTTTCTCAGTACCGAAATCGTCAGAATTTTTCTAAGTACCGAAATCATTCGAATTTTTCTAAGTACCGATATCGGCAGATTTTTTCTAAGTACCGAAAAAGTCAGAAATTTTCTTAGTATCGATAACTTCTGAATGTTTTCTAAGTACCGAAATCGTCAGAATTTTTCTAAGTACCGAAATCATCAGAATTTTTCTAAGTACCGAAATCGTCTGAATTTTTCTAAGTACCGAAATCGTTTGAAATTTTCTAAATACCGAAATCGACAGAATTTTTCTAAGTACCGAAATCAACAGAATTTTTCTAAGTACCGAAATCGGCAGAATTTTTCTAAGTACCGAAAACTTCTGAATGTTTAATAAGTATCGAAATCGTAAGAATTTTTCTAAGTACCGAAAAAGTCAGAAATTTTCTTAGTATCGATAACTTCTGAATGTTTTCTAAGTACCGAAATCGTCAGAATTTTTCTAAGTACCGAAATCGTCAGAATTTTTCTAAGTACCGAAAACGTCAGAAATTTTCTAAGTACCGAAATCGTCTGAATTTTTCTAAGTACCGAAATCGTTTGAAATTTTCTAAATACCGAAAAGGTCAGAAATTTTCTAAGTACCGAAAACGTCAGAAATTTTCTAAGTATCGAAAACTTCTGAATGTTTTCTAAGTACCAAAATCGTCAGAATTTTTCTAAGTACCGAAAAGGTCAGAAATTTTCTATGTACCGAAAAGGTCAGAAATTTTCCAAGTACCGAAAAGGTCAGAAATTTTCTAAGTACCGAAATCGTCAGAATTTTTCTAAGTACCGAAATCATTCGAATTTTTCTAAGTACCGAAATCTTCTGAATTTTTCTAAGTACCGAAAAAGTCAGAAATTTTCTAAGTATCGATAACTTCTGAATGTTTTCTAAGTACCGAAATCGTCAGAATTTTTCTAAGTACCGAAATCGTCAGAATTTTTCTAAGTACCGAAATCGTCTGAATTTTTCTAAGTATCGAAATCGTTTGAAATTTTCTAAATACCGAAAAGGTCAGAAATTTTCTAAGTACCGAAATCATCTGAATTTTTCTAAGTACCGAAAACGTCAGAAATTTTCTAAGTACCGAAAACTTCCGAGTCTTTTCTAAGTACCGAAATCGACAGAATTTTTCTAAGTACCGAAATCGGCAGAATTTTTCTAAGTACCGAAAACTTCTGAATGTTTAATAAGTATCGAAATCTTCTGAATTTTTCTAAGTACCGAAAAAGTCAGAAATTTTCTAAGTATCGATAACTTCTGAATGTTTTCTAAGTACCGAAATCGTCAGAATTTTTCTAAGTACCGAAATCATCAGAATTTTTCTAAGTACCGAAAAAGTCAGAAATTTTCTAAGTATCGATAACTTCTGAATGTTTTCTAAGTACCGAAAAAGGCAGAAATTTTCTAAGTACCGAAATCGTCGGAATTTTTCTAAGTACCGAAATCGTCTGAATTTTTCTAAGTACCGAAATCGTTTGAAATTTTCTAAATACCGAAAAGGTCAGAAATTTTCTAAGTACCGAAAACGTCAGAAATTTTCTAAGTATCGAAAACTTCTGAATGTTTTCTAAGTACCAAAATCGTCAGAATTTTTCTAAGTACCGAAAAGGTCAGAAATTTTCTATGTACCGAAAAGGTCAGAAATTTTCCAAGTTCCGAAAAGGTCAGAAATTTTCTCAGTACCGAAATCGTCAGAATTTTTCTAAGTACCGAAATCATTCGAATTTTTCTAAGTACCGATATCGGCAGATTTTTTCTAAGTACCGAAAAAGTCAGAAATTTTCTTAGTATCGATAACTTCTGAATGTTTTCTAAGTACCGAAATCGTCAGAATTTTTCTAAGTACCGAAATCATCAGAATTTTTCTAAGTACCGAAATCGTCTGAATTTTTCTAAGTACCGAAATCGTTTGAAATTTTCTAAATACCGAAATCGACAGAATTTTTCTAAGTACCGAAATCAACAGAATTTTTCTAAGTACCGAAATCGGCAGAATTTTTCTAAGTACCGAAAACTTCTGAATGTTTAATAAGTATCGAAATCGTAAGAATTTTTCTAAGTACCGAAAAAGTCAGAAATTTTCTTAGTATCGATAACTTCTGAATGTTTTCTAAGTACCGAAATCGTCAGAATTTTCTAAGTACCGAAAAGGTCAGAAATTTTCTAAGTACCGAAAAGGTCAGAAATTTTCCAAGTACCGAAATCGTCAGAATTTTCTAAGTACCGAAATCAGCAGAATTTTTCAAAGTACCGAAAACGACAGAAATTATGTAAGTACCGAAAACTTCTGATTGTTTTCTAAGTACCGAAATCGACAGAATTTTTCTAAGTACCGAAATCAACAGAATTTTTCTAAGTACCGAAATCGGCAGAATTTTTCTAAGTACCGAAAACTTCTGAATGTTTAATAAGTATCGAAATCGTAAGAATTTTTCTAAGTACCGAAATCGTCAGAATTTTTCTAAGTACCGATAACGTCAGAAATTTTCTAAGTACCGAAAAGGTCAGAAATTTTCTAAGTACCGAAGACTTCTGAATGTTTTCTAAGTACCGAAATCGACAGAAATTTTCAAAGTATCGAAAACTTCTGATTGTTTTCTAAGTTCCGAAATCGTCAGAATTTTCTAAGTACCAAAATCAACAGAATTTTTCTAAGTACCGAAATCGACAGAATTTTTCTAAGTACCGAAATCAACAGAATTTTTCTAAGTACTGAAATCGGCAGAATTTTTCTAAGTACCGAAAATGTCAGATATTTTCTAAGTACCGAAAAGGTCAGAAATTTTCAAAGTACCAAAATCAACAGAATTTTTGTAAGTACCGAAATCAACAGAATTTTTCTAAGTACCGAATTCGACAGAATTTTTCTAAGTACCGAAATCAACAGAATATTTCTAAGTTCCGAAATCACCAGAATTTTTCTAAGTACCGAAATCGTCAGAATTTTTCTATGTACCAAAATCAACAGAATTTTTCTAAGTACTTAAATCGGCAGAATTCTTCTAAGTACCGAAAACGTTAGACATTTTCTAAGTACCGAAAAGGTCAGAATTTTTCTTTTTACCGAAATCGTTTGAAATTTTCTAAATACCGAAAAGGTCAGAAATTTTCTAAGTACCGAAATCGTCAGAATTTTTCTAAGTACCGAAAAGGTCAGAATTTTTCTAAGTACCGAAAAGGTCAGAAATTTTCTAAGTACCGAAATCGACAGAATTTTTCTAAGTACCGAAATCAACAGAATTTTTCTAAGTACCGAAATCGGCAGAATTTTTCTAAGTACCGAAAACTTCTGAATGTTTAATAAGTATCGAAATCGTAAGAATTTTCTAAGTACCGAAATCGTCAGAATTTTTCTAAGTACCGTAAACGTCTGAAATTTTCTAAGTACCGAAAAGGTCAGAAATTTTCTAAGTTCCAAAATCAACAGAATTTTTCTAAGTACCAAAATCGTCAGAATTTTTCTAAGTACCGAAAAGGTCAGAAATTTTCTATGTACCGAAAAAGTCAGAAATTTTCCAAGTATCGATAACTTCTGAATGTTTTCTAAGTACCGAAATCGTCAGAATTTTTCTAAGTACCGAAATCATCAGAATTTTTCGAAGTACCGAAATCGTCTGAATTTTTCTAAGTACCGAAATCGTTTGAAATTTTCTAAATACCGAAAAGGTCAGAAATTTTCTAAGTACCGAAATCATCTGAATTTTTCTAAGTACCGAAAACGTCAGAAATTTTCTAAGTTCCGAAAACTTCCGAGTCTTCTAAGTACCGAAATCGACAGAATTTTTCTGAGTACCGAAATCGGCAGAATTTTTCTAAGTACCGAAAACTTCTGAATGTTTAATAAGTATCGAAATCGTAAGAATTTATCTAAGTACCGAAAACGTCAGAAATTTTCTAAGTACCGAAGACTTCTGGATGTTTAATAAGTATCGAAATCGTAAGAATTTTTCTAAGTACCGAAATCGTCAGAATTTTTCTAAGTACCGTAAACGTCTGAAATTTTCAAAGTACCGAAAAAGGCAGAAATATTCTAAGTACCGAAATCAACAGAATTTTTCTAAGTACCGAATTCGACAGAATTTTTCAAAGTACCGAAAAGGTCAGAAATTTTCCAAGTACCGAAATCGTCAGAATTTTCAAAGTACCGAAATCGTCAGAATTTTTCTAAGTACCGAAAAGGTCAGAAATTTTCTAAGTACCGAAAAGGTCAGAAATTTTCCAAGTACCGAAATCGTCAGAATTTTCTAAGTACCGAAATCGGCAGAATTTTTCAAAGTACCGAAAACGACAGAAATTATGTAAGTACCGAAAACTTCTGATTGTTTTCTAAGTACCGAAATCGACAGAATTTTTCTAAGCACCGAAATCAACAGAATTTTTATAAGTACCGAAATCGGCAGAATTTTTCTAAGTACCGAAAAAGTCAGAAATTTTCTAAGTATCGATAACTTCTGAATGCTTTCTAAGTACCGAAATCGTCAGAATTTTTCTAAGTACCGAAAAGGTCAGAAATTTTCTAAGTACCGAAAAGGTCAGAAATTTTCCAAGTACCGAAGACTTCTGAATGTTTTCTAAGTACCGAAATCGACAGAATTTTTCTAAGTACCGAAAACATCAGATATTTTCTAAGTACCGAAAAGGTCAGAAATTTTCTAAGTTCCAAAATCAACAGAATTTTTCTAAGTACCGAAAGCATCAGAATTTTTCTAAGTACCGAAAACGACAGAAATTTTCTAAGTATCGAAAACTTCTGATTGTTTTCTAAGTTCCGAAATCGTCAGAATTTTCTAAGTACCAGAATCAACAGAATTTTTCTAAGTACCGAAATCGACAGAATTTTTCTAAGTACCGAAATCAACAGAATTTTTCTAAGTACTGAAATCGGCAGAATTTTTCTAAGTACCGAAAACGTCAGAAATTTTCTAAGTATCGAAAACTTCTGAATGTTTTCTAAGTACCAAAATCGTCAGAATTTTTCTAAGTACCGAAAAGGTCAGAAATTTTCTATGTACCGAAAAGGTCAGAAATTTTCCAAGTACCGAAAAGGTCAGAAATTTTCTATGTACCGAAAAGGTCAGAAATTTTCCAAGTACCGAAAAGGTCAGAAATTTTCTAAGTATCGAAAACTTCTGAATGTTTTCTAAGTACCGAAATCTTCTGAATTTTTCTAAGTACCGAAAAAGTCAGAAATTTTCTAAGTATCGATAACTTCTGAATGTTTTCTAAGTACCAAAATCAACAGAATTTTTGTAAGAACCGAAATCATCAGAATTTTTCTAAGTACCGAAATCGTCTGAATTTTTCTAAGTACCGAAATCGTTTGAAATTTTCTAAATACCGAAAAGGTCAGAAATTTTCTAAGTTCCGAAATCATCAGAATTTTTCTAAGTACCGAAAACGTCAGAAATTTTCTAAGTACCGAAAATTTCCGAGTCTTTTCTAAGTACCGAAATCGACAGAATTTTTCTAAGTACCGAAATCAACAGAATTTTTCTAAGTACTGAAATCGGCAGAATTTTCTAAGTACCGAAAACTTCTGAATGTTTAATAAGTATCGAAATCGTAAGAATTTTTCTAAGTACCGAAAAAGTCAGAAATTTTCTAAGTATCGATAACTTCTGAATGTTTTCTAAGTACCGAAATCGTCAGAATTTTTCTAAGTACCGAAAACGTCAGATTTTTTCTAAGTACCGAAAAGGTCAGAAATTTTCTAAGTTCCAAAATCAACAGAATTTTTCTATGTACCGAAAGCATCAGAATTTTTCTAAGTACCGAAAACGACAGAAATTTTCAAAGTATCGAAAACTTCTGATTGTTTTCTAAGTTCCGAAATCGTCAGAATTTTCTAAGTACCGAAATCAACAGAATTTTTCTAAGTACTGAAATCGGCAGAATTTTTCTAAGTACCGAAAACGTCAGAAATTTTCTAAGTATCGAAAACTTCTGAATGTTTTCTAAGTACCAAAATCGTCAGAATTTTTCTAAGTACCGAAAAGGTAAGAAATTTTCTATGTACCGAAAAGGACAGAAATTTTCCAAGTACCGAAAAGGTCAGAAATTTTCTAAGTACCGAAATCGTCAGAATTTTTCTAAGTACCGAAATCATTCGAATTTTTCGAAGTACCGAAATCTTCTTAATTTTTCTAAGTACCGAAAAAGTCAGAAATTTTCTAAGTATCGATAACTTCTGAATGTTTTCTAAGTACCGAAATCGTCAGAATTTTTCTAAGTACCGAAATCGTCAGAATTTTTCTAAGTACCGAAAACGTCAGAAATTTTCTAAGTACCGAAATCGTCTGAATTTTTCTAAGTACCGAAATCGTTTGAAATTTTCTAAATACCGAAAAGGTCAGAAATTTTCTAAGTACCGAAAACGTCAGAAATTTTCTATGTACCGAAAAGGTCAGAATTTTTCTAAGTACCGAAAACTTCTGAATGTTTAATAAGTATCGAAATCTTCTGAATTTTTCTAAGTACCGAAAAAGTCAGAAATTTTCTAAGTATCGATAACTTCTGAATGTTTTCTAAGTACCGAAATCGTCAGAATTTTTCTAAGTACCGAAATCATCAGAATTTTTCTAAGTACCGAAAAAGTCAGAAATTTTCTAAGTATCGGTAACTTCTGAATGTTTTCTAAGTACCGAAAAAGGCAGAAATTTTCTAAGTACCGAAATCGTCGGAATTTTTCTAAGTACCGAAATCGTCTGAATTTTTCTAAGTACCGAAATCGTTTGAAATTTTCTAAATACCGAAAAGGTCAGAAATTTTCTAAGTACCGAAATCGTCAGAAATTTTCTAAGTATCGAAAACTTCTGAATGTTTTCTAAGTACCAAAATCGTCAGAATTTTTCTAAGTACCGAAAAGGTCAGAAATTTTCTATGTACCGAAAAGGTCAGAAATTTTCCAAGTTCCGAAAAGGTCAGAAATTTTCTCAGTACCGAAATCGTCAGAATTTTTCTAAGTACCGAAATCATTCGAATTTTTCTAAGTACCGATATCGGCAGATTTTTTCTAAGTACCGAAAAAGTCAGAAATTTTCTTAGTATCGATAACTTCTGAATGTTTTCTAAGTACCGAAATCGTCAGAATTTTTCTAAGTACCGAAATCATCAGAATTTTTCTAAGTACCGAAATCGTCTGAATTTTTCTAAGTACCGAAATCGTTTGAAATTTTCTAAATACCGAAATCGACAGAATTTTTCTAAGTACCGAAATCAACAGAATTTTTCTAAGTACCGAAATCGGCAGAATTTTTCTAAGTACCGAAAACTTCTGAATGTTTAATAAGTATCGAAATCGTAAGAATTTTTCTAAGTACCGAAAAAGTCAGAAATTTTCTTAGTATCGATAACTTCTGAATGTTTTCTAAGTACCGAAATCGTCAGAATTTTCTAAGTACCGAAAAGGTCAGAAATTTTCTAAGTACCGAAAAGGTCAGAAATTTTCCAAGTACCGAAATCGTCAGAATTTTCTAAGTACCGAAATCAGCAGAATTTTTCAAAGTACCGAAAACGACAGAAATTATGTAAGTACCGAAAACTTCTGATTGTTTTCTAAGTACCGAAATCGACAGAATTTTTCTAAGTACCGAAATCAACAGAATTTTTCTAAGTACCGAAATCGGCAGAATTTTTCTAAGTACCGAAAACTTCTGAATGTTTAATAAGTATCGAAATCGTAAGAATTTTTCTAAGTACCGAAATCGTCAGAATTTTTCTAAGTACCGATAACGTCAGAAATTTTCTAAGTACCGAAAAGGTCAGAAATTTTCTAAGTACCGAAGACTTCTGAATGTTTTCTAAGTACCGAAATCGACAGAAATTTTCAAAGTATCGAAAACTTCTGATTGTTTTCTAAGTTCCGAAATCGTCAGAATTTTCTAAGTACCAAAATCAACAGAATTTTTCTAAGTACCGAAATCGACAGAAATTTTCTATGTACCGAAAAGGACAGAAATTTTCCAAGTACCGAAAAGGTCAGAAATTTTCAAAGTACCGAAATCGTCAGAATTTTTCTAAGTACCGAAATTTTCTGAATTTTTCTAAGTACTGAAAAAGTCAGAAATTTTCTAAGTATCGATAACTTCTGAATGTTTTCTAAGTACCGAAATCGTCAGAATTTTTCTAAGTACCGAAATCGTCAGAATTTTTCTAAGTACCGAAAACGTCAGAAATTTTCTAAGTATCGAAAACTTCTGAATGTTTTCTAAGTACCGAAAAGGTCAGAAATTTTCTAAGTACCGAAAACGTCAGAAATTTTCTAAGTACCGAAAATTTCCGAGTCTTTTCTAAGTACCGAAATCGACAGAATTTTTCTAAGTACCGAAATATCAACAGAATTTTTCTAAGTACCGAAATCGGCAGAATTTTTCTAAGTACCGAAAACTTCTGAATGTTTAATAAGTATCGAAATCGTAAGAATTTTTCTAAGTACCGAAAACGTCAGAAATTTTCTAAGTACCGAAGACTTCTAAATGTTTTCTAAGTACCGAAATCGACAGAATTTTTCTAAGTACCGAAAACGTCAGATATTTTCTAAGTACCGAAAACGACAGAAATTTTCTAAGTATCGAAAACTTCTGATTGTTTTCTAAGTTCCGAAATCGTCAGAATTTTCTAAGTACCAAAATCAGCAGAATTTTTCTAAACACCGAAATCGACAGTATTTTTCTAAGTACCGAAATCAACAGAATTTTTCTAAGTACTGAAATCGGCAGAATTTTTCTAAGTACCAAAATCAACAGAATTTTTTTAAGTACTGAAATCGGCAGAATTCTTCTAAGTACCGAAAACGTCAGAAATTTTCTAAGTACCGAAAACTTCCGAGTCTTTCTAAGTACCGAAATCGACAGAATTTTTCTAAGTACCGAAATCGGCAGAATTTTTCTAAGTACCGAAAACTTCTGAGTGTTTAATAAGTATCGAAATCGCAAGAATTTTTCTAAGTACCGAAAACGTCAGAAATTTTCTAAGTACCGAAGACTTCTGGATGTTTTCTAAGTACCGAAATCGACAGAATTTTTCTAAGTACCGAAAACGTCAGATATTTTCTAAGTACCGAAAAGGTCAGAAATTTTCTAAGTACCAAAATCAACAGAATTTTTCTAAGTACCGAAATCGTCGGAATGTTTTCTAAGTACCGAAAACGTCTGAAATTTTCAAAGTACCGAAAAAGGCAGAATTTTTCTAAGTACCGAAATCAACAGAATATTTCTAAGTTCCGAAATCACCAGAATTTTTCTAAGTACCGAAATCGTCAGAATTTTTCTAAGTACCAAAATCAACAGAATTTTCTAAGTACTGAAATCGGCAGAATTCTTTTAAGTACCGAAAACGTCAGATATTTTCTAAGAACCGAAAAGGTCAGAAATTTTTTAAGTACCGAAATCATCAGAATTTTTCTAAGTACCGAAATCGTCTGAATTTTTCTAAGTACCGAAATCGTTTGAAATTTTCTAAATACCGAAAACGTCAGAAATGTTCTAAGTACCGAAGACTTCTAAATGTTTTCTAAGTACCGAAATCGACAGAATTTTTCTAAGTACCCAAAACGTCAGATATTTTCTAAGTACCGGAAAGGTCAGAAATTTTCTAAGTACCGAAATCAACAGAATTTTTCTAAGTACTGAAATCGGCAGAAATTTTCTAAGTACCGAAATCATTCGAATTTTTCTAAGTACCGATATCGGCAGATTTTTTCTAAGTACCGAAAAAGTCAGAAATTTTCTTAGTATCGATAACTTCTGAATGTTTTCTAAGTACCGAAATCGTCAGAATTTTTCTAAGTACCGAAATCATCAGAATTTTTCTAAGTACCGAAATCGTCAAAATTTTCTAAGTACCGAAATCGTCGGAATTTTTCTAAGTACCAAAATCGTCAGAATTTTTCTAAGTACCAAAATCAACAGAATTTTCTAAGTACTGAAATCGGCAGAATTCTTCTAAGTACCGAAAACTTCCGAGTCTTTTCTGAGTACCGAAAAGGTCAGAAATTTTCTAAGTACCAAAATCAACAGAATTTTTCTAAGTACCGAGATCGTCGGAATGTTTTCTAAGTACCGAAAACGTCTGAAATTTTCAAAGTACCGAAAAAGGCAGAAATTTTCTAAGTACCGAAATCAACAGAATTTTTCTAAGTACCGACTTCGACAGAATTTTTCTAAGTACCGAAATCAACAGAATATTTCTAAGTTCCGAAATCACCAGAATTTTTCTTAGTACCGAAATCGTCAGAATTTTTCTAAGTACCAAAATCAACAGAATTTTCTAAGTACTGAAATCGGCAGAATTCTTCTAAGTACCGAAAACTTCCGAGTCTTTTCTGAGTACCGAAAAGGTCAGAAATTTTCTAAGTACCAAAATCAACAGAATTTTTGTAAGTACCGAAATCAACAGAATTTTTCTAAGTACCGAATTCGACAGAATTTTTCTAAGTACCGAAATCAACAGAATATTTCTAAGTTCCGAAATCACCAGAATTTTTCTAAGTACCGAAAACGTCAGAAATTTTCTAAGTACCGAAAATTTCCGAGTCTTTTCTAAGTACCGAAATCGACAGAATTTTTCTAAGTACCGAAATATCAACAGAATTTTTCTAAGTACCGAAATCGGCAGAATTTTTCTAAGTACCGAAAACTTCTGAATGTTTAATAAGTATCGAAATCGTAAGAATTTTTCTAAGTACCGAAAACGTCAGAAATTTTCTAAGTACCGAAGACTTCTAAATGTTTTCTAAGTACCGAAATCGACAGAATTTTTCTGAGTACCGAAAACGTCAGATATTTTCTAAGTACCGAAAACGACAGAAATTTTCTAAGTATCGAAAACTTCTGATTGTTTTCTAAGTTCCGAAATCATCAGAATTTTCTAAGTACCAAAATCAGCAGAATTTTTCTAAGCACCGAAATCAACAGAATTTTTCTAAGTACTGAAATCGGCAGAATTCTTCTAAGTACCGTAAACGTCAGAAATTTTCTAAGTATCGAAAACTTCTGAATGTTTTCTAAGTACCAAAATCGTCAGAATTTTTCTAAGTACCGAAAAGGTCAGAAATTTTCTATGTACCGAAAAGGTCAGA
Organism: Parasteatoda tepidariorum; assembly: GCF_982258835.1. NCBI lineage: Eukaryota > Metazoa > Arthropoda > Arachnida > Araneae > Theridiidae > Parasteatoda > Parasteatoda tepidariorum. The sequence continues at coordinate 114,676,611 of NC_141756.1, read as the reverse complement.
AATTTTCCAAGTTCCGAAAAGGTCAGAAATTTTCTCAGTACCGAAATCGTCAGAATTTTTCTAAGTACCGAAGACTTCTGAATGTTTTCTAAGTACCGAAATCGACAGAAATTTTCAAAGTATCGAAAACTTCTGATTGTTTTCTAAGTTCCGAAATCGTCAGAATTTTCTAAGTACCAAAATCAACAGAATTTTTCTAAGTACCGAAATCGACAGAAATTTTCTATGTACCGAAAAGGACAGAAATTTTCCAAGTACCGAAAAGGTCAGAAATTTTCAAAGTACCGAAATCGTCAGAATTTTTCTAAGTACCGAAATTTTCTGAATTTTTCTAAGTACTGAAAAAGTCAGAAATTTTCTAAGTATCGATAACTTCTGAATGTTTTCTAAGTACCGAAATCGTCAGAATTTTTCTAAGTACCGAAATCGTCAGAATTTTTCTAAGTACCGAAAACGTCAGAAATTTTCTAAGTATCGAAAACTTCTGAATGTTTTCTAAGTACCGAAAAGGTCAGAAATTTTCTAAGTACCGAAAACGTCAGAAATTTTCTAAGTACCGAAAATTTCCGAGTCTTTTCTAAGTACCGAAATCGACAGAATTTTTCTAAGTACCGAAATATCAACAGAATTTTTCTAAGTACCGAAATCGGCAGAATTTTTCTAAGTACCGAAAACTTCTGAATGTTTAATAAGTATCGAAATCGTAAGAATTTTTCTAAGTACCGAAAACGTCAGAAATTTTCTAAGTACCGAAGACTTCTAAATGTTTTCTAAGTACCGAAATCGACAGAATTTTTCTAAGTACCGAAAACGTCAGATATTTTCTAAGTACCGAAAACGACAGAAATTTTCTAAGTATCGAAAACTTCTGATTGTTTTCTAAGTTCCGAAATCGTCAGAATTTTCTAAGTACCAAAATCAGCAGAATTTTTCTAAACACCGAAATCGACAGTATTTTTCTAAGTACCGAAATCAACAGAATTTTTCTAAGTACTGAAATCGGCAGAATTTTTCTAAGTACCAAAATCAACAGAATTTTTTTAAGTACTGAAATCGGCAGAATTCTTCTAAGTACCGAAAACGTCAGAAATTTTCTAAGTACCGAAAACTTCCGAGTCTTTCTAAGTACCGAAATCGACAGAATTTTTCTAAGTACCGAAATCGGCAGAATTTTTCTAAGTACCGAAAACTTCTGAGTGTTTAATAAGTATCGAAATCGCAAGAATTTTTCTAAGTACCGAAAACGTCAGAAATTTTCTAAGTACCGAAGACTTCTGGATGTTTTCTAAGTACCGAAATCGACAGAATTTTTCTAAGTACCAAAATCGTCAGAATTTTTCTAAGTACCAAAATCAACAGAATTTTCTAAGTACTGAAATCGGCAGAATTCTTCTAAGTACCGAAAACTTCCGAGTCTTTTCTGAGTACCGAAAAGGTCAGAAATTTTCTAAGTACCAAAATCAACAGAATTTTTCTAAGTACCGAGATCGTCGGAATGTTTTCTAAGTACCGAAAACGTCTGAAATTTTCAAAGTACCGAAAAAGGCAGAAATTTTCTAAGTACCGAAATCAACAGAATTTTTCTAAGTACCGACTTCGACAGAATTTTTCTAAGTACCGAAATCAACAGAATATTTCTAAGTTCCGAAATCACCAGAATTTTTCTTAGTACCGAAATCGTCAGAATTTTTCTAAGTACCAAAATCAACAGAATTTTCTAAGTACTGAAATCGGCAGAATTCTTCTAAGTACCGAAAACTTCCGAGTCTTTTCTGAGTACCGAAAAGGTCAGAAATTTTCTAAGTACCAAAATCAACAGAATTTTTGTAAGTACCGAAATCAACAGAATTTTTCTAAGTACCGAATTCGACAGAATTTTTCTAAGTACCGAAATCAACAGAATATTTCTAAGTTCCGAAATCACCAGAATTTTTCTAAGTACCGAAAACGTCAGAAATTTTCTAAGTACCGAAAATTTCCGAGTCTTTTCTAAGTACCGAAATCGACAGAATTTTTCTAAGTACCGAAATATCAACAGAATTTTTCTAAGTACCGAAATCGGCAGAATTTTTCTAAGTACCGAAAACTTCTGAATGTTTAATAAGTATCGAAATCGTAAGAATTTTTCTAAGTACCGAAAACGTCAGAAATTTTCTAAGTACCGAAGACTTCTAAATGTTTTCTAAGTACCGAAATCGACAGAATTTTTCTGAGTACCGAAAACGTCAGATATTTTCTAAGTACCGAAAACGACAGAAATTTTCTAAGTATCGAAAACTTCTGATTGTTTTCTAAGTTCCGAAATCATCAGAATTTTCTAAGTACCAAAATCAGCAGAATTTTTCTAAGCACCGAAATCAACAGAATTTTTCTAAGTACTGAAATCGGCAGAATTCTTCTAAGTACCGTAAACGTCAGAAATTTTCTAAGTATCGAAAACTTCTGAATGTTTTCTAAGTACCAAAATCGTCAGAATTTTTCTAAGTACCGAAAAGGTCAGAAATTTTCTATGTACCGAAAAGGTCAGAAATTTTCCAAGTTCCGAAAAGGTCAGAAATTTTCTCAGTACCGAAATCGTCAGAATTTTTCTAAGTACCGAAGACTTCTGAATGTTTTCTAAGTACCGAAATCGACAGAAATTTTCAAAGTATCGAAAACTTCTGAATGTTTTCTAAGTACCGAAATCGTCAGAATTTTTCTAAGTACCGAAATCGTCAGAAATTTTCAAAGTACCGAAATCGTCAGAATTTTTCTAAGTACCGAAATTTTCTGAATTTTTCTAAGTACTGAAAAAGTCAGAAATTTTCTAAGTATCGATAACTTCTGAATGTTTTCTAAGTACCGAAATCGTCAGAATTTTTCTAAGTACCGAAATCGTCAGAATTTTTCTAAGTACCGAAAACGTCAGAAATTTTCTAAGTATCGAAAACTTCTGAATGTTTTCTAAGTACCGAAAAGGTCAGAAATTTTCTAAGTACCGAAAACGTCAGAAATTTTCTAAGTACCGAAAATTTCCGAGTCTTTTCTAAGTACCGAAATCGACAGAATTTTTCTAAGTACCGAAATATCAACAGAATTTTTCTAAGTACCGAAATCGGCAGAATTTTTCTAAGTACCGAAAACTTCTGAATGTTTAATAAGTATCGAAATCGTAAGAATTTTTCTAAGTACCGAAAACGTCAGAAATTTTCTAAGTACCGAAGACTTCTAAATGTTTTCTAAGTACCGAAATCGACAGAATTTTTCTAAGTACCGAAAACGTCAGATATTTTCTAAGTACCGAAAACGACAGAAATTTTCTAAGTATCGAAAACTTCTGATTGTTTTCTAAGTTCCGAAATCGTCAGAATTTTCTAAGTACCAAAATCAGCAGAATTTTTCTAAACACCGAAATCGACAGTATTTTTCTAAGTACCGAAATCAACAGAATTTTTCTAAGTACTGAAATCGGCAGAATTTTTCTAAGTACCAAAATCAACAGAATTTTTTTAAGTACTGAAATCGGCAGAATTCTTCTAAGTACCGAAAACGTCAGAAATTTTCTAAGTACCGAAAACTTCCGAGTCTTTCTAAGTACCGAAATCGACAGAATTTTTCTAAGTACCGAAATCGGCAGAATTTTTCTAAGTACCGAAAACTTCTGAGTGTTTAATAAGTATCGAAATCGCAAGAATTTTTCTAAGTACCGAAAACGTCAGAAATTTTCTAAGTACCGAAGACTTCTGGATGTTTTCTAAGTACCGAAATCGACAGAATTTTTCTAAGTACCGAAAACGTCAGATATTTTCTAAGTACCGAAAAGGTCAGAAATTTTCTAAGTACCAAAATCAACAGAATTTTTCTAAGTACCGAAATCGTCGGAATGTTTTCTAAGTACCGAAAACGTCTGAAATTTTCAAAGTACCGAAAAAGGCAGAATTTTTCTAAGTACCGAAATCAACAGAATATTTCTAAGTTCCGAAATCACCAGAATTTTTCTAAGTACCGAAATCGTCAGAATTTTTCTAAGTACCAAAATCAACAGAATTTTCTAAGTACTGAAATCGGCAGAATTCTTTTAAGTACCGAAAACGTCAGATATTTTCTAAGAACCGAAAAGGTCAGAAATTTTTTAAGTACCGAAATCATCAGAATTTTTCTAAGTACCGAAATCGTCTGAATTTTTCTAAGTACCGAAATCGTTTGAAATTTTCTAAATACCGAAAACGTCAGAAATGTTCTAAGTACCGAAGACTTCTAAATGTTTTCTAAGTACCGAAATCGACAGAATTTTTCTAAGTACCCAAAACGTCAGATATTTTCTAAGTACCGGAAAGGTCAGAAATTTTCTAAGTACCGAAATCAACAGAATTTTTCTAAGTACTGAAATCGGCAGAAATTTTCTAAGTACCGAAATCATTCGAATTTTTCTAAGTACCGATATCGGCAGATTTTTTCTAAGTACCGAAAAAGTCAGAAATTTTCTTAGTATCGATAACTTCTGAATGTTTTCTAAGTACCGAAATCGTCAGAATTTTTCTAAGTACCGAAATCATCAGAATTTTTCTAAGTACCGAAATCGTCAAAATTTTCTAAGTACCGAAATCGTCGGAATTTTTCTAAGTACCAAAATCGTCAGAATTTTTCTAAGTACCAAAATCAACAGAATTTTCTAAGTACCAAAATCAACAGAATTTTTCTAAGTACCGAGATCGTCGGAATGTTTTCTAAGTACCGAAAACGTCTGAAATTTTCAAAGTACCGAAAAAGGCAGAAATTTTCTAAGTACCGAAATCAACAGAATTTTTCTAAGTACCGACTTCGACAGAATTTTTCTAAGTACCGAAATCAACAGAATATTTCTAAGTTCCGAAATCACCAGAATTTTTCTTAGTACCGAAATCGTCAGAATTTTTCTAAGTACCAAAATCAACAGAATTTTCTAAGTACTGAAATCGGCAGAATTCTTCTAAGTACCGAAAACTTCCGAGTCTTTTCTGAGTACCGAAAAGGTCAGAAATTTTCTAAGTACCAAAATCAACAGAATTTTTGTAAGTACCGAAATCAACAGAATTTTTCTAAGTACCGAATTCGACAGAATTTTTCTAAGTACCGAAATCAACAGAATATTTCTAAGTTCCGAAATCACCAGAATTTTTCTAAGTACCGAAAACGTCAGAAATTTTCTAAGTACCGAAAATTTCCGAGTCTTTTCTAAGTACCGAAATCGACAGAATTTTTCTAAGTACCGAAATATCAACAGAATTTTTCTAAGTACCGAAATCGGCAGAATTTTTCTAAGTACCGAAAACTTCTGAATGTTTAATAAGTATCGAAATCGTAAGAATTTTTCTAAGTACCGAAAACGTCAGAAATTTTCTAAGTACCGAAGACTTCTAAATGTTTTCTAAGTACCGAAATCGACAGAATTTTTCTGAGTACCGAAAACGTCAGATATTTTCTAAGTACCGAAAACGACAGAAATTTTCTAAGTATCGAAAACTTCTGATTGTTTTCTAAGTTCCGAAATCATCAGAATTTTCTAAGTACCAAAATCAGCAGAATTTTTCTAAGCACCGAAATCAACAGAATTTTTCTAAGTACTGAAATCGGCAGAATTCTTCTAAGTACCGTAAACGTCAGAAATTTTCTAAGTATCGAAAACTTCTGAATGTTTTCTAAGTACCAAAATCGTCAGAATTTTTCTAAGTACCGAAAAGGTCAGAAATTTTCTATGTACCGAAAAGGTCAGAAATTTTCCAAGTTCCGAAAAGGTCAGAAATTTTCTCAGTACCGAAATCGTCAGAATTTTTCTAAGTACCGAAATCATTCGAATTTTTCTAAGTACCGATATCGGCAGATTTTTTCTAAGTACCGAAAAAGTCAGAAATTTTCTTAGTATCGATAACTTCTGAATGTTTTCTAAGTACCGAAATCGTCAAAATTTTCTAAGTACCGAAATCGTCGGAATTTTTCTAAGTACCGAAATCGTCAGAATTTTTCTGAGTACCGAAAACGTCAGAAATTTTCTAAGTATCGAAAACTTCTGAATGTTTTCTAAGTACCGAAAAAGGCAGAAATTTTCTAAGTACCGAAGACTTCTGAATGTTTTCTAAGTACCGAAATCTTCTGAATTTTTCTAAGTACCGAAATCGTTTGAAATTTTCTAAATACCGAAAAGGTCAGAAATTTTCTAAGTACCGAAATCATCAGAATTTTTCTAAGTACCGAAAACGTCAGAAATTTTCTAAGTACCGATAACTTCCGAGTCTTTCTAAGTACCGAAATCGACAGAATTTTTCTAAGTACCGAAATCGGCAGAATTTTTCTAAGTACCGAAAACTTCTGAGTGTTTAATAAGTATCGAAATCGCAAGAATTTTTCTAAGTACCGAAAACGTCAGAAATTTTCTAAGTACCGAAGACTTCTGGATGTTTTCTAAGTACCGAAATCGTCAGAATTTTTCTAAGTACCAAAATCAACAGAATTTTCTAAGTACTGAAATCGGCAGAATTCTTCTAAGTACCGAAAACGTCAGATATTTTCAAAGTACCGAAAAGGTCAGAAATTTTTTAAGTACCGAAATCATCAGAATTTTTCTAAGTACCGAAATCGTCTGAATTTTTCTAAGTACCGAAATCGTTTGAAATTTTCTAAATACCGAAAACGTCAGAAATTTTCTAAGTACCGGAAAGGTCAGAAATTTTCTAAGTACCAAAATCAACGGAATTTTTCTAAGTACTGAAATCGGCAGAATTCTTCTAAGTACCGAAAACGTCAGAAATTTTCTAAGTATCGAAAACTTCTGAATGTTTTCTAAGTACCAAAATCGTCAGAATTTTTCTAAGTACCGAAAAGGTCAGAAATTTTCTATGTACCGAAAAGGTCAGAAATTTTCCAAGTTCCGAAAAGTTCAGAAATTTTCTCAGTACCGAAATCGTCAGAATTTTTCTAAGTACCGAAATCATTCGAATTTTTCTAAGTACCGATATCGGCAGATTTTTTCTAAGTACCGAAAAAGTCAGAAATTTTCTTAGTATCGATAACTTCTGAATGTTTTCTAAGTACCGAAATCGTCAGAATATTTCTAAGTACCGAAAAGGTCAGAAATTTTCTATGTACCGAAAAGGTCAGAAATTTTCCAAGTTCCGAAAAGTTCAGAAATTTTCTCAGTACCGAAATCGTCAGAATTTTTCTAAGTACCGAAATCATTCGAATTTTTCTAAGTACCGATATCGGCAGATTTTTTCTAAGTACCGAAAAAGTCAGAAATTTTCTTAGTATCGATAACTTCTGAATGTTTTCTAAGTACCGAAATCGTCAGAATTTTTCTAAGTACCGAAATCATCAGAATTTTTCTAAGTACCGAAATCGTCAAAATTTTCTAAGTACCGAAATCGTCGGAATTTTTCTAAGTACCAAAATCGTCAGAATTTTTCTAAGTACCAAAATCAACAGAATTTTCTAAGTACTGAAATCGGCAGAATTCTTCTAAGTACCGAAAACTTCCGAGTCTTTTCTGAGTACCGAAAAGGTCAGAAATTTTCTAAGTACCAAAATCAACAGAATTTTTCTAAGTACCGAGATCGTCGGAATGTTTTCTAAGTACCGAAAACGTCTGAAATTTTCAAAGTACCGAAAAAGGCAGAAATTTTCTAAGTACCGAAATCAACAGAATTTTTCTAAGTACCGACTTCGACAGAATTTTTCTAAGTACCGAAATCAACAGAATATTTCTAAGTTCCGAAATCACCAGAATTTTTCTTAGTACCGAAATCGTCAGAATTTTTCTAAGTACCAAAATCAACAGAATTTTCTAAGTACTGAAATCGGCAGAATTCTTCTAAGTACCGAAAACTTCCGAGTCTTTTCTGAGTACCGAAAAGGTCAGAAATTTTCTAAGTACCAAAATCAACAGAATTTTTGTAAGTACCGAAATCAACAGAATTTTTCTAAGTACCGAATTCGACAGAATTTTTCTAAGTACCGAAATCAACAGAATATTTCTAAGTTCCGAAATCACCAGAATTTTTCTAAGTACCGAAAACGTCAGAAATTTTCTAAGTACCGAAAATTTCCGAGTCTTTTCTAAGTACCGAAATCGAAAGAATTTTTCTAAGTACCGAAATATCAACAGAATTTTTCTAAGTACCGAAATCGGCAGAATTTTTCTAAGTACCGAAAACTTCTGAATGTTTAATAAGTATCGAAATCGTAAGAATTTTTCTAAGTACCGAAAACGTCAGAAATTTTCTAAGTACCGAAGACTTCTAAATGTTTTCTAAGTACCGAAATCGACAGAATTTTTCTGAGTACCGAAAACGTCAGATATTTTCTAAGTACCGAAAACGACAGAAATTTTCTAAGTATCGAAAACTTCTGATTGTTTTCTAAGTTCCGAAATCGTCAGAATTTTCTAAGTACCAAAATCAGCAGAATTTTTCTAAGCACCGAAATCAACAGAATTTTTCTAAGTACTGAAATCGGCAGAATTCTTCTAAGTACCGTAAACGTCAGAAATTTTCTAAGTATCGAAAACTTCTGAATGTTTTCTAAGTACCAAAATCGTCAGAATTTTTCTAAGTACCGAAAAGGTCAGAAATTTTCTATGTACCGAAAAGGTCAGAAATTTTCCAAGTTCCGAAAAGGTCAGAAATTTTCTCAGTACCGAAATCGTCAGAATTTTTCTAAGTACCGAAATCATTCGAATTTTTCTAAGTACCGATATCGGCAGATTTTTTCTAAGTACCGAAAAAGTCAGAAATTTTCTTAGTATCGATAACTTCTGAATGTTTTCTAAGTACCGAAATCGTCAAAATTTTCTAAGTACCGAAATCGTCGGAATTTTTCTAAGTACCGAAATCGTCAGAATTTTTCTGAGTACCGAAAACGTCAGAAATTTTCTAAGTATCGAAAACTTCTGAATGTTTTCTAAGTACCGAAAAAGGCAGAAATTTTCTAAGTACCGAAGACTTCTGAATGTTTTCTAAGTACCGAAATCTTCTGAATTTTTCTAAGTACCGAAATCGTTTGAAATTTTCTAAATACCGAAAAGGTCAGAAATTTTCTAAGTACCGAAATCATCAGAATTTTTCTAAGTACCGAAAACGTCAGAAATTTTCTAAGTACCGATAACTTCCGAGTCTTTCTAAGTACCGAAATCGACAGAATTTTTCTAAGTACCGAAATCGGCAGAATTTTTCTAAGTACCGAAAACTTCTGAGTGTTTAATAAGTATCGAAATCGCAAGAATTTTTCTAAGTACCGAAAACGTCAGAAATTTTCTAAGTACCGAAGACTTCTGGATGTTTTCTAAGTACCGAAATCGTCAGAATTTTTCTAAGTACCAAAATCAACAGAATTTTCTAAGTACTGAAATCGGCAGAATTCTTCTAAGTACCGAAAACGTCAGATATTTTCAAAGTACCGAAAAGGTCAGAAATTTTTTAAGTACCGAAATCATCAGAATTTTTCTAAGTACCGAAATCGTCTGAATTTTTCTAAGTACCGAAATCGTTTGAAATTTTCTAAATACCGAAAACGTCAGAAATTTTCTAAGTACCGGAAAGGTCAGAAATTTTCTAAGTACCGAAATCAACAGAATTTTTCTAAGTACTGAAATCGGCAGAATTTTTCTAAGTACCAAAATCAACGGAATTTTTCTAAGTACTGAAATCGGCAGAATTCTTCTAAGTACCGAAAACGTCAGAAATTTTCTAAGTATCGCAAACTTCTGAATGTTTTCTAAGTACCAAAATCGTCAGAATTTTTCTAAGTACCGAAAAGGTCAGAAATTTTCTATGTACCGAAAAGGTCAGAAATTTTCCAAGTTCCGAAAAGTTCAGAAATTTTCTCAGTACCGAAATCGTCAGAATTTTTCTAAGTACCGAAATCATTCGAATTTTTCTAAGTACCGATATCGGCAGATTTTTTCTAAGTACCGAAAAAGTCAGAAATTTTCTTAGTATCGATAACTTCTGAATGTTTTCTAAGTACCGAAATCGTCAGAATATTTCTAAGTACCGAAAAGGTCAGAAATTTTCTATGTACCGAAAAGGTCAGAAATTTTCCAAGTTCCGAAAAGTTCAGAAATTTTCTCAGTACCGAAATCGTCAGAATTTTTCTAAGTACCGAAATCATTCGAATTTTTCTAAGTACCGATATCGGCAGATTTTTTCTAAGTACCGAAAAAGTCAGAAATTTTCTTAGTATCGATAACTTCTGAATGTTTTCTAAGTACCGAAATCGTCAGAATTTTTCTAAGTACCGAAATCATCAGAATTTTTCTAAGTACCGAAATCGTCAAAATTTTCTAAGTACCGAAATCGTCGGAATTTTTCTAAGTACCAAAATCGTCAGAATTTTTCTAAGTACCAAAATCAACAGAATTTTCTAAGTACTGAAATCGGCAGAATTCTTCTAAGTACCGAAAACTTCCGAGTCTTTTCTGAGTACCGAAAAGGTCAGAAATTTTCTAAGTACCAAAATCAACAGAATTTTTCTAAGTACCGAGATCGTCGGAATGTTTTCTAAGTACCGAAAACGTCTGAAATTTTCAAAGTACCGAAAAAGGCAGAAATTTTCTAAGTACCGAAATCAACAGAATTTTTCTAAGTACCGACTTCGACAGAATTTTTCTAAGTACCGAAATCAACAGAATATTTCTAAGTTCCGAAATCACCAGAATTTTTCTTAGTACCGAAATCGTCAGAATTTTTCTAAGTACCAAAATCAACAGAATTTTCTAAGTACTGAAATCGGCAGAATTCTTCTAAGTACCGAAAACTTCCGAGTCTTTTCTGAGTACCGAAAAGGTCAGAAATTTTCTAAGTACCAAAATCAACAGAATTTTTGTAAGTACCGAAATCAACAGAATTTTTCTAAGTACCGAATTCGACAGAATTTTTCTAAGTACCGAAATCAACAGAATATTTCTAAGTTCCGAAATCACCAGAATTTTTCTAAGTACCGAAAACGTCAGAAATTTTCTAAGTACCGAAAATTTCCGAGTCTTTTCTAAGTACCGAAATCGACAGAATTTTTCTAAGTACCGAAATATCAACAGAATTTTTCTAAGTACCGAAATCGGCAGAATTTTTCTAAGTACCGAAAACTTCTGAATGTTTAATAAGTATCGAAATCGTAAGAATTTTTCTAAGTACCGAAAACGTCAGAAATTTTCTAAGTACCGAAGACTTCTAAATGTTTTCTAAGTACCGAAATCGACAGAATTTTTCTGAGTACCGAAAACGTCAGATATTTTCTAAGTACCGAAAACGACAGAAATTTTCTAAGTATCGAAAACTTCTGATTGTTTTCTAAGTTCCGAAATCGTCAGAATTTTCTAAGTACCAAAATCAGCAGAATTTTTCTAAGCACCGAAATCAACAGAATTTTTCTAAGTACTGAAATCGGCAGAATTCTTCTAAGTACCGTAAACGTCAGAAATTTTCTAAGTATCGAAAACTTCTGAATGTTTTCTAAGTACCAAAATCGTCAGAATTTTTCTAAGTACCGAAAAGGTCAGAAATTTTCTATGTACCGAAAAGGTCAGAAATTTTCCAAGTTCCGAAAAGGTCAGAAATTTTCTCAGTACCGAAATCGTCAGAATTTTTCTAAGTACCGAAATCATTCGAATTTTTCTAAGTACCGATATCGGCAGATTTTTTCTAAGTACCGAAAAAGTCAGAAATTTTCTTAGTATCGATAACTTCTGAATGTTTTCTAAGTACCGAAATCGTCAAAATTTTCTAAGTACCGAAATCGTCGGAATTTTTCTAAGTACCGAAATCGTCAGAATTTTTCTGAGTACCGAAAACGTCAGAAATTTTCTAAGTATCGAAAACTTCTGAATGTTTTCTAAGTACCGAAAAAGGCAGAAATTTTCTAAGTACCGAAGACTTCTGAATGTTTTCTAAGTACCGAAATCTTCTGAATTTTTCTAAGTACCGAAATCGTTTGAAATTTTCTAAATACCGAAAAGGTCAGAAATTTTCTAAGTACCGAAATCATCAGAATTTTTCTAAGTACCGAAAACGTCAGAAATTTTCTAAGTACCGATAACTTCCGAGTCTTTCTAAGTACCGAAATCGACAGAATTTTTCTAAGTACCGAAATCGGCAGAATTTTTCTAAGTACCGAAAACTTCTGAGTGTTTAATAAGTATCGAAATCGCAAGAATTTTTCTAAGTACCGAAAACGTCAGAAATTTTCTAAGTACCGAAGACTTCTGGATGTTTTCTAAGTACCGAAATCGTCAGAATTTTTCTAAGTACCAAAATCAACAGAATTTTCTAAGTACTGAAATCGGCAGAATTCTTCTAAGTACCGAAAACGTCAGATATTTTCAAAGTACCGAAAAGGTCAGAAATTTTTTAAGTACCGAAATCGTCTGAATTTTTCTAAGTACCGAAATCGTTTGAAATTTTCTAAATACCGAAAACGTCAGAAATTTTCTAAGTACCGGAAAGGTCAGAAATTTTCTAAGTACCGAAATCAACAGAATTTTTCTAAGTACTGAAATCGGCAGAATTTTTCTAAGTACCAAAATCAACGGAATTTTTCTAAGTACTGAAATCGGCAGAATTCTTCTAAGTACCGAAAACGTCAGAAATTTTCTAAGTATCGAAAACTTCTGAATGTTTTCTAAGTACCAAAATCGTCAGAATTTTTCTAAGTACCGAAAAGGTCAGAAATTTTCTATGTACCGAAAAGGTCAGAAATTTTCCAAGTTCCGAAAAGTTCAGAAATTTTCTCAGTACCGAAATCGTCAGAATTTTTCTAAGTACCGAAATCATTCGAATTTTTCTAAGTACCGATATCGGCAGATTTTTTCTAAGTACCGAAAAAGTCAGAAATTTTCTTAGTATCGATAACTTCTGAATGTTTTCTAAGTACCGAAATCGTCAGAATATTTCTAAGTACCGAAATCATCAGAATTTTTCTAAGTACCGAAATCGTCAAAATTTTCTAAGTACCGAAATCGTCGGAATTTTTCTAAGTACCGAAATCGTCAGAATTTTTCTAAGTACCGAAAACGTCAGAAATTTTCTAAGTATCGAAAACTTCTGAATGTTTTCTAAGTACCGAAAAAGGCAGAAATTTTCTAAGTACCGAAGACTTCTGAATGTTCTCTAAGTACCGAATACTTCTGTATGTTTTCTAAGTACCGAAATCGACAGAATTTTTCTAAGTACCGAAAACGTCGGAATGTTTTCTAAGTACCGAAATCATCAGAATTTTTCTAAGTACCGAAAACGTCAGAAATTTTCTAAGTACCGAAAACTTCCGAGTCTTTCTAAGTACTGAAATCGACAGAATTTTTCTAAGTACCGAAATCGGCAGAATTTTTCTAAGTACCGAAAACTTCTGAGTGTTTAATAAGTATCGAAATCGCAAGAATTTTTCTAAGTACCGAAAACGTCAGAAATTTTCTAAGTACCGAATACTTCTGTATGTTTTCTAAGTACCGAAATCGACAGAATTTTTCTAAGTACCGAAAACGTCGGAATGTTTTCTAAGTACCGAAAAGGTCAGAAATTTTCTAAGTACCAAAATCAACAGAATTTTTCTAAGTACCGAAATCGTCGGAATGTTTTCTAAGTACCGAAAACGTCTGAAATTTTCAAAGTACCGAAAAAGGCAGAAATTTTCTAAGTACCGAAATCAACAGAATTTTTCTAAGTACCGACTTCGACAGAATTTTTCTAAGTACCGAAATCAACAGAATATTTCTAAGTTCCGAAATCACCAGAATTTTTCTAAGTACCGAAATCGTCAGAATTTTTGTAAGTACCAAAATCAACAGAATTTTCTAAGTACTGAAATCGGCAGAATTCTTCTAAGTACCGAAAACTTCCGAGTCTTTTCTGAGTACCGAAAAGGTCAGAAATTTTCTAAGTACCAAAATCAACAGAATTTTTGTAAGTACCGAAATCAACAGAATTTTTCTAAGTACCGAATTCGACAGAATTTTTCTAAGTACCGAAATCAACAGAATATTTCTTAGTTCCGAAATCACCAGAATTTTCTAAGTACCGAAATCGTCAGAATTTTTCTATGTACCAAAATCAACAGAATTTTTCTAAGTACTTAAATCGGCAGAATTCTTCTAAGTAACGAAAACGTCAGATATTTTCTAAGTACCGAAAAGGTCAGAAATTTTCTAAGTACCGAAATCATCAGAATTTTTCTAAGTACCGAAATCGTCTGAATTTTTCTAAGTACCGAAATCGTTTGAAATTTTCTAAATACCGAAAAGGTCAGAAATTTTCTAAGTTCCGAAATCATCAGAATTTTTCTAAGTACCGAAAACGTCAGAAATTTTCTAAGTACCGAAAATTTCCGAGTCTTTTCTAAGTACCGAAATCGACAGAATTTTTCTAAGTACCGAAATATCAACAGAATTTTTCTAAGTACCGAAATCGGCAGAATTTTTCTAAGTACCGAAAACTTCTGAATGTTTAATAAGTATCGAAATCGTAAGAATTTTTCTAAGTACCGAAAACGTCAGAAATTTTCTAAGTACCGAAGACTTCTAAATGTTTTCTAAGTACCGAAATCGACAGAATTTTTCTGAGTACCGAAAACGTCAGATATTTTCTAAGTACCGAAAACGACAGAAATTTTCTAAGTATCAAAAACTTCTGATTGTTTTCTAAGTTCCGAAATCGTCAGAATTTTCTAAGTACCAAAATCAGCAGAATTTTTCTAAACACCGAAATCGACAGTATTTTTCTAAGTACCGAAATCAACAGAATTTTTCTAAGTACTGAAATCGGTAGAATTTTTCTAAGTACCAAAATCAACAGAATTTTTCTAAGTACTGAAATCGGCAGAATTCTTCTAAGTACCGTAAACGTCAGAAATTTTCTAAGTATCGAAAACTTCTGAATGTTTTCTAAGTACCAAAATCGTCAGAATTTTTCTAAGTACCGAAAAGGTCAGATTTTTTCTAAGTACCGAAAAAGTCAGAAATTTTCTTAGTATCGATAACTTCTGAATGTTTTCTAAGTACCGAAATCGTCAAAATTTTCTAAGTACCGAAATGGTCGGAATTTTTCTAAGTACCGAAATCGTCAGAATTTTTCTGAGTACCGAAAACGTCAGAAATTTTCTAAGTATCGAAAACTTCTGAATGTTTTCTAAGTACCGAAAAAGGCAGAAATTTTCTAAGTACCGAAGACTTCTGAATTTTTTCTAAGTACCGAAATCTTCTGAATTTATCTAAGTACCGAAATCGTTTGAAATTTTCTAAATACCGAAAAGGTCAGAAATTTTCTAAGTACCGAAATCATCAGAATTTTTCTAAGTACCGAAAACGTCAGAAATTTTCTAAGTACCGATAACTTCCGAGTCTTTCTAAGTACCGAAATCGACAGAATTTTTCTAAGTACCGAAATCGGCAGAATTTTTCTAAGTACCGAAAACTTCTGAGTGTTTAATAAGTATCGAAATCGCAAGAATTTTTCTAAGTACCGAAAACGTCAGAAATTTTCTAAGTACCGAAGACTTCTGGATGTTTTCTAAGTACCGAAATCGACAGAATTTTTCTAAGTACCAAAATCAACAGAATTTTCTAAGTACTGAAATCGGCAGAATTCTTCTAAGTACCGAAAACGTCAGATATTTTCTAAGTACCGAAAAGGTCAGAAATTTTTTAAGTACCGAAATCATCAGAATTTTTCTAAGTACCGAAATCGTCTGAATTTTTCTAAGTACCGAAATCGTTTGAAATTTTCTAAATACCGAAAACGTCAGAAATTTTCTAAGTTCCGGAAAGGTCAGAAATTTTCTAAGTACCGAAATCAACAGAATTTTTCTAAGTACTGAAATCGGCAGAATTTTTCTAAGTACCAAAATCAACGGAATTTTTCTAAGTACTGAAATCGGCAGAATTCTTCTAAGTACCGAAAACGTCAGAAATTTTCTAAGTATCGAAAACTTCTGAATGTTTTCTAAGTACCAAAATCGTCAGAATTTTTCTAAGTACCGAAAAGGTCAGAAATTTTCTCAGTACCGAAATCGTCAGAATTTTTCTAAGTACCGAAATCATTCGAATTTTTCTAAGTACCGATATCGGCAGATTTTTTCTAAGTACCGAAAAAGTCAGAAATTTTCTTAGTATCGATAACTTCTGAATGTTTTCTAAGTACCGAAATCGTCAGAATTTTTCTAAGTACCGAAATCATCAGAATTTTTCTAAGTACCGAAATCGTCAAAATTTTCTAAGTACCGAAATCGTCGGAAATTTTCTAAGTATCGAAAACTTCTGAATGTTTTCTAAGTACCGAAAAAGGCAGAAATTTTCTAAGTACCGAAGACTTCTGAATGTTCTCTAAGTACCGAAATCTTCTGAATTTTTCTAAGTACCGAAATCGTTTGAAATTTTCTAAATACCGAAAAGGTCAGAAATTTTCTAAGTACCGAAATCATCAGAATTTTTCTAAGTTCCGAAAACGTCAGAAATTTTCTAACTACCGAAAACTTCCGAGTCTTTCTAAGTACTGAAATCGACAGAATTTTTTTAAGTACCGAAATCGGCAGAATTTTTCTAAGTACCGAAAACTTCTGAGTGTTTAATAAGTATCGAAATCGCAAGAATTTTTCTAAGTACCGAAAACGTCAGAAATTTTCTAAGTACCGAATACTTCTGTATGTTTTCTAAGTACCGAAATCGACAGAATTTTTCTAAGTACCGAAAACGTCGGAATGTTTTCTAAGTACCGAAAAGGTCAGAAATTTTCTAAGTACCAAAATCAACAGAATTTTTCTAAGTACCGAAATCGTCGGAATGTTTTCTAAGTACCGAAAACGTCTGAAATTTTCAAAGTACCGAAAAAGGCAGAAATTTTCTAAGTACCGAAATCAACAGAATTTTTCTAAGTACCGACTTCGACAGAATTTTTCTAAGTACCGAAATCAACAGAATATTTCTAAGTTCCGAAATCACATGAATTTTTCTAAGTACCGAAATCGTCAGAATTTTTCTAAGTACCAAAATCAACAGAATTTTCTAAGTACTGAAATCGGCAGAATTCTTCCAAGTACCGAAAACTTCCGAGTCTTTTCTGAGTACCGAAAAGGTCAGAAATTTTCTAAGTACCAAAATCAACAGAATTTTTGTAAGTACCGAAATCAACAGAATTTTTCTAAGTACCGAATTCGACAGAATTTTTCTAAGTACCGAAGTCAACAGAATATTTCTTAGTTCCGAAATCACCAGAATTTTCTAAGTACCGAAATCGTCAGAATTTTTCTATGTACCAAAATCAACAGAATTTTTCTAAGTACTTAAATCGGCAGAATTCTTCTAAGTAACGAAAACGTCAGATATTTTCTAAGTACCGAAAAGGTCAGAAATTTTCTAAGTACCGAAATCATCAGAATTTTTCTAAGTACCGAAATCGTCTGAATTTTTCTAAGTACCGAAATCGTTTGAAATTTTCTAAATACCGAAAAGGTCAGAAATTTTCTAAGTACCGAAATCATCAGAATTTTTCTAAGTACCGAAAACGTCAGAAATTTTCTAAGTACCGATAACTTCCGAGTCTTTCTAAGTACCGAAATCGACAGAATTTTTCTAAGTACCGAAATCGGCAGAATTTTTCTAAGTACCGAAAACTTCTGAGTGTTTAATAAGTATCGAAATCGCAAGAATTTTTCTAAGTACCGAAAACGTCAGAAATTTTCTAAGTACCGAAGACTTCTGGATGTTTTCTAAGTACCGAAATCGACAGAATTTTTCTAAGTACCAAAATCAACAGAATTTTCTAAGTACTGAAATCGGCAGAATTCTTCTAAGTACCGAAAACGTCAGATATTTTCTAAGTACCGAAAAGGTCAGAAATTTTTTAAGTACCGAAATCATCAGAATTTTTCTAAGTACCGAAATCGTCTGAATTTTTCTAAGTACCGAAATCGTTTGAAATTTTCTAAATACCGAAAACGTCAGAAATTTTCTAAGTACCGGAAAGGTCAGAAATTTTCTAAGTACCGAAATCAACAGAATTTTTCTAAGTACTGAAATCGGCAGAATTTTTCTAAGTACCAAAATCAACGGAATTTTTCTAAGTACTGAAATCGGCAGAATTCTTCTAAGTACCGAAAACGTCAGAAATTTTCTAAGTATCGAAAACTTCTGAATGTTTTCTAAGTACCAAAATCGTCAGAATTTTTCTAAGTACCGAAAAGGTCAGAAATTTTCTATGTACCGAAATCGTCAGAATTTTTCTAAGTACCGAAATCATTCGAATTTTTCTAAGTACCGATATCGGCAGATTTTTTCTAAGTACCGAAAAAGTCAGAAATTTTCTTAGTATCGATAACTTCTGAATGTTTTCTAAGTACCGAAATCGTCAGAATTTTTCTAAGTACCGAAATCATCAGAATTTTTCTAAGTACCGAAATCGTCAAAATTTTCTAAGTACCGAAATCGTCGGAAATTTTCTAAGTATCGAAAACTTCTGAATGTTTTCTAAGTACCGAAAAAGGCAGAAATTTTCTAAGTACCGAAGACTTCTGAATGTTCTCTAAGTACCGAAATCTTCTGAATTTTTCTAAGTACCGAAATCGTTTGAAATTTTCTAAATACCGAAAAGGTCAGAAATTTTCTAACTACCGAAAACTTCCGAGTCTTTCTAAGTACTGAAATCGACAGAATTTTTTTAAGTACCGAAATCGGCAGAATTTTTCTAAGTACCGAAAACTTCTGAGTGTTTAATAAGTATCGAAATCGCAAGAATTTTTCTAAGTACCGAAAACGTCAGAAATTTTCTAAGTACCGAATACTTCTGTATGTTTTCTAAGTACCGAAATCGACAGAATTTTTCTAAGTACCGAAAACGTCGGAATGTTTTCTAAGTACCGAAAAGGTCAGAAATTTTCTAAGTACCAAAATCAACAGAATTTTTCTAAGTACCGAAATCGTCGGAATGTTTTCTAAGTACCGAAAACGTCTGAAATTTTCAAAGTACCGAAAAAGGCAGAAATTTTCTAAGTACCGAAATCAACAGAATTTTTCTAAGTACCGACTTCGACAGAATTTTTCTAAGTACCGAAATCAACAGAATATTTCTAAGTTCCGAAATCACATGAATTTTTCTAAGTACCGAAATCGTCAGAATTTTTCTAAGTACCAAAATCAACAGAATTTTCTAAGTACTGAAATCGGCAGAATTCTTCCAAGTACCGAAAACTTCCGAGTCTTTTCTGAGTACCGAAAAGGTCAGAAATTTTCTAAGTACCAAAATCAACAGAATTTTTGTAAGTACCGAAATCAACAGAATTTTTCTAAGTACCGAATTCGACAGAATTTTTCTAAGTACCGAAGTCAACAGAATATTTCTTAGTTCCGAAATCACCAGAATTTTCTAAGTACCGAAATCGTCAGAATTTTTCTATGTACCAAAATCAACAGAATTTTTCTAAGTACTTAAATCGGCAGAATTCTTCTAAGTAACGAAAACGTCAGATATTTTCTAAGTACCGAAAAGGTCAGAAATTTTCTAAGTACCGAAATCATCAGAATTTTTCTAAGTACCGAAATCGTCTGAATTTTTCTAAGTACCGAAATCGTTTGAAATTTTCTAAATACCGAAAAGGTCAGAAATTTTCTAAGTTCCGAAATCATCAGAATTTTTCTAAGTACCGAAAACGTCAGAAATTTTCTAAGTACCGAAAATTTCCGAGTCTTTTCTAAGTACCGAAATCGACAGAATTTTTCTAAGTACCGAAATATCAACAGAATTTTTCTAAGTACCGAAATCGGCAGAATTTTTCTGAGTACCGAAAACGTCAGATATTTTCTAAGTACCGAAAACGACAGAAATTTTCTAAGTATCGAAAACTTCTGATTGTTTTCTAAGTTCCGAAATCGTCAGAATTTTCTAAGTACCAAAATCAGCAGAATTTTTCTAAACACCGAAATCGACAGTATTTTTCTAAGTACCGAAATCAACAGAATTTTTCTAAGTACTGAAATCGGTAGAATTTTTCTAAGTAACAAAATCAACAGAATTTTTCTAAGTACTGAAATCGGCAGAATTCTTCTAAGTACCGTAAACGTCAGAAATTTTCTATGTACCGAAAAGGTCAGAAATTTTCCAAGTTCCGAAAAGGTCAGAAATTTTCTCAGTACCGAAATCGTCAGAATTTTTCTAAGTACCGAAATCATTCGAATTTTTCTAAGTACCGATATCGGCAGATTTTTTCTAAGTACCGAAAAAGTCAGAAATTTTCTTAGTATCGATAACTTCTGAATGTTTTCTAAGTACCGAAATCGTCAAAATTTTCTAAGTACCGAAATCGTCGGAATTTTTCTAAGTACCGCAATCGTCAGAATTTTTCTGAGTACCGAAAACGTCAGAAATTTTCTAAGTATCGAAAACTTCTGAATGTTTTCTAAGTACCGAAAAAGGCAGAAATTTTCTAAGTACCGAAGACTTCTGAATTTTTTCTAAGTACCGAAATCTTCTGAATTTTTCTAAGTACCGAAATCGTTTGAAATTTTCTAAATACCGAAAAGGTCAGAAATTTTCTAAGTACCGAAATCATCAGAATTTTTCTAAGTACCGAAATCGGCAGAATTTTTCTAAGTACCGAAAACTTCTGAGTGTTTAATAAGTATCGAAATCGCAAGAATTTTTCTAAGTACCGAAAACGTCAGAAATTTTCTAAGAACCGAAGACTTCTGGATGTTTTCTAAGTACCGAAATCGACAGAATTTTTCTAAGTACCGAAAACGTCAGATATTTTCTAAGTACCGAAAAGGTCAGAAATTTTCTAAGTACCAAAATCAACAGAATTTTTCTAAGTACCGAAATCGTCGGAATGTTTTCTAAGTACCGAAAACGTCTGAAATTTTCAAAGTACCGAAAAAGGCAGAAATTTTCTAAGTACCGAAATCAACAGAATTTTTCTAAGTACCGAATTCGACAGAATTTTTCTAAGTACCGAAATCAACAGAATATTTCTAAGTTCCGAAATCACCAGAATTTTTCTAAGTACCGAAATCGTCAGAATTTTTCTAAGTACCAAAATCAACAGAATTTTCTAAGTACTGAAATCGGCAGAATTCTTCTAAGTACCGAAAACGTCAGATATTTTCTAAGTACCGAAAAGGTCAGAAATTTTTTAAGTACCGAAATCATCAGAATTTTTCTAAGTACCGAAATCGTCTGAATTTTTCTAAGTACCGAAATCGTTTGAAATTTTCTAAATACCGAAAACGTCAGAAATTTTCTAAGTACCGAAGACTTCTAAATGTTTTCTAAGTACCGAAATCGACAGAATTTTTCTAAGTACCGAAATCATCAGAATTTTTCTAAGTACCGAAATCGTCAAAATTTTCTAAGTACCGAAATCGTCGGAATTTTTCTAAGTACCGAAATCGTCAGAATTTTTCTAAGTACCAAAATCAACAGAATTTTTCTAAGTACTGAAATCGGCAGAATTCTTCTAAGTATCGAAAACGTCAGATATTTTCTAAGTACCGAAAACGTCAGAAATTTTCTAAGTACCGAAGACTTCTAAATGTTTTCTAAGTACCGAAAACGTCAGAAATTTTCTAAGTACCGAAGACTTCTAAATGTTTTCTAAGTACCGAAATCGACAGAATTTTTCTAAGTACCGAAATCGTCTAAATTTTTCAAAGTACCGAAATCGTTTGAAATTTTCTAAATACCGAAAACGTCAGAAATTTTCTAAGTACCGAAGACTTCTAAATGTTTTCTAAGTACCGAAATCGACAGAATTTTTCTAAGTACCGAAAACGTCAGATATTTTCTAAGTACCGAAATCAACAGAATTTTTCTAAGTACCGAAATCGGCAGAATTTTTCTAAGTACCGAAAAAGTCAGAAATTTTCTAAGTATCGATAGCTTCTGAATGTTTTCTAAGTACCGAAATCGTCAGAATTTTTCTAAGTACCGAAAAGGTCAGAAATTTTCTAAGTACCGAAAAGGTCAGAAATTTTCCAAGTACCGAAATCGTCAGAATTTTCTAAGTACCGAAATCGGCAGAATTTTTCTAAGTACCGAAAACTTCTGAATGTTTAATAAGTATCGAAATCGTAAGAATTTTTCTAAGTACCGAAAACGTCAGAAATTTTCTAAGTACCGAAGACTTCTAAATGTTTTCCAAGTACCAAAATCGACAGAATTTTTCTAAGTACCGAAATCGACAGAATTTTTCTAAGTACCGAAATCAACAGAATTTTTCTAAGTACTGAAATCGGCAGAATTTTTCTAAGTACCGAAATCATTCGAATTTTTCTAAGTACCGATATCGGCAGAATTTTTCTAAGTACCGAAAAAGTCAGAAATTTTCTTAGTATCGATAACTTCTGAATGTTTTCTAAGTACCGAAATCGTCAGAATTTTTCTAAGTACCGAAATCATCAGAATTTTTCTAAGTACCGAAATCGTCAAAATTTTCTAAGTACCGAAATCGGCAGAATTTTTTTAAGTACCGAAAACTTCTGAATGTTTAATAAGTATCGAAATCGTAAGAATTTTTCTAAGTACCGAAATCGTCAGAATTTTTCTAAGTACCGATAACGTCAGAAATTTTCTAAGTACCGAAAAGGTCAGAAATTTTCTAAGTACCGAAGACTTCTGAATGTTTTCTAAGTACCGAAATCGACAGAATTTTTCTAAGTATCGAAAACTTCTGAATGTTTTCTAAGTACCAAAATCGTCAGAAGTTTTCTAAGTACCGAAAGCATCAGAATTTTTCTAAGTACCGAAAACGACAGAAATTTTCTAAGTATCGAAAACTTCTGATTGTTTTCTAAGTTCCGAAATCGTCAGAATTTTCTAAGTACCAAAATCAACAGAATTTTTCTAAGTACCGAAATCGACAGAATTTTTCTAAGTACCGAAATCAACAGAAATTTTCTAAGTATCGAAAACTTCTGAATGTTTTCTAAGTACCAAAATCGTCAGAAGTTTTCTAAGTACCGAAAAGGTCAGAAATTTTCTATGTACCGAAAAGGTCAGAAATTTTCCAAGGACCGAAAAGGTCAGAAATTTTCTAAGTTCCGAAATCATCAGAATTTTTCTAAGTACCGAAAACGTCAGAAATTTTCTAAGTACCGAAAATTTCCGAGTCTTTTCTAAGTACCGAAATCGACAGAATTTTTCTAAGTACCGAAATCATTCGAATTTTTCTAAGTACCGAAATCTTCTGAATTTTTCTAAGTACCGAAAAAGTCAGAAATTTTCTAAGTATCGATAACTTCTGGATGTTTTCTAAGTACCGAAATCGACAGAATTTTTTTAAGTACCGAAAACGTCAGATATTTTCTAAGTTCCGAAAAGGTCAGAAATTTTCTAAGTACCAAAATCAACAGAATTTTTGTAAGTACCGAAATCAACAGAATTTTTCTAAGTACCGAATTCGACAGAATTTTTCTAAGTACCGAAATCAACTGAATATTTCTATGTTCCAAAATCACCAGAATTTTTCTAAGTACCGAAATCGTCAGAATTTGTCTATGTACCTAAATCAACTGAATTTTTCTAAGTACTTAAATCGGCAGAATTCTTCTAAGTACCGAAAACGTCAGATATTTTCTAAGTACCGAAATCGGCAGAATTTTTCTAAGTACCGAAAAAGTCAGAACTTTTCTAAGTATCGATAACTTCTGAATGTTTTCTAAGTACCGAAATCGTCAGAAATTTTCTAAGTACCGAAAATTTCCGAGTCTTTTCTAAGTACCGAAATCGACAGAATTTTTCTAAGTACCGAAATCAACAGAATTTTTCTAAGTACCGAAATCGGCAGAATTTTTCTAAGTACCGAAAACTTCTGAATGTTTAATAAGTATCGAAATCGTAAGAATTTTTCTAAGTACCGAAAACGTCAGAAATTTTCTAAGTACCGAAGACTTCTAAATGTTTTCTAAGTACCGAAATCGACAGAATTTTTCTAAGTACCGAAAACGTCAGATATTTTCAAGGTACCGAAAACGTCAGAAATTTTCTAAGTATCGAAAACTTCTGAATGTTTTCTAAGTACCAAAATCGTCAGAATTTTTCTAAGTACCGAAAAGGTCAGAAATTTTATATGTACCGAAAACGTCAGAAATTTTCCAAGTTCCGAAAAGGTCAGAAATTTTCTCAGTACCGAAATCGTCAGAATTTTTCTAAGTACCGAAATCATTCGAATTTTTCTAGGTACCGATATCGGCAGAATTTTTCTAAGTACCGAAAAAGTCAGAAATTTTCTTAGTATCGATAACTTCTGAATGTTTTCTAAGTACCGAAATCGTCAGAATTTTTCTAAGTACCGAAATCATCAGAATTTTTCTAAGTACCGAAATCGTCAAAATTTTCTAAGTACCGAAATCGTCAGAATTTTTCTAAGTACCGAAATCGTCAGAATTTTTCTAAGTGCCGAAATCGTTTGAAATTTTCTAAATACCGAAAAGGTCAGAAATTTTATAAGTTCCGAAATCATCAGAATTTTTCTAAGTACCGAAAACGTCAGAAATTTTCTAAGTACCGAAAACTTCCGAGTCTTTTCTAAGTACCGAAATCGTCGGAATTTTTCAAAGTACCGAAATCGTCTGAATTTTTCTAAGTACCGAAAACGTCAGAAATTTTCTAAGTACCGAAGACTTCTGGATGTTTTCTAAGCACCGAAATCGACAGAATTTTTCTAAGTACCGAAAACGTCAGATATTTTCTAAGTACCGAAAAGGTCAGAAATTTTCTAAGTACCGAAATCAACAGAATTTTTCTAAGTACCGAATTCGACAGAATTTTTCTAAGTACCGAAATCAACAGAATATTTCTAAGTTCCGAAATCACCAGAATTTTTCTAAGTACCGAAATCGTCAGAATTTTTCTAAGTACCAAAATCAACAGAATTTTTCTAAGTACTGAAATCGGCAGAATTCTTCTAAGTACCGAAAACGTCAGATATTTTCTAAGTACCGAAAAGGTCAGAAATTTTCTAAGAACCGAAATCATCAGAATTTTTCTAAGTACCGAAATCGTCTGAATTTTTCTAAGTACCGAAATCGTTTGAAATTTTCTAAATACCGAAAACGTCAGAAATTTTCTAAGTATCGATAACTTCTGAATGTTTTCTAAGTACCGAAATCGTCAGAATTTTTCTAAGTACCGAAAAGGTCAGAAATTTTCTAAGTACCGAAAAGGTCAGAAATTTTCCAAGTACCGAAATCGTCAGAATTTTCTAAGTACCGAAATCGGCAGAATTTTTCAAAGTACCGAAAACGACAGAAATTATGTAAGTACCGAAAACTTCTGATTGTTTTCTAAGTACCGAAATCAACAGAATTTTTCTAAGTACCGAAATCGGCAGAATTTTTCTAAGTACCGAAAACTTCTGAATGTTTAATAAGTATCGAAATCGTAAGAATTTTTCTAAGTACCGAAAACGTCAGAAATTTTCTAAGTACCGAAGACTTCTAAATGTTTTCTAAGTACCGAAATCGACAGAATTTTTCTAAGTACCGAAAACGTCAGATATTTTCTAAGTACCGAAAAGGTCAGAAATTTTCTATGTACCGAAGACTTCTAAATGTTTTCTAAGTACCGAAATCGACAGAATTTTTCTAAGTACCGAAATCGTCAGAATTTTTCTAAGTACCAAAATCAACAGAATTTTTCTAAGTACTAAAATCGGCATAATTCTTCTAAGTACCGAAAACGTCAGATATTTTCTAAGTACCGAAAAGGTCAGAAATTTTCTAAGTACCGAAATCATCAGAATTTTTCTAAGTACCGAAATCGTCTGAATTTTTCTAAGTACCGAAATCGTTTGAAATTTTCTAAATACCGAAAACGTCAGAAATTTTCTAAGTACCGAAGACTTCTAAATGTTTTCTAAGTACCGAAATCGACAGAATTTTTCTAAGTACCGAAAACGTCAGATATTTTCTAAGTACGGAAGTCAACAGAATTTTTCTAAGTACCGAAATCGGCAGAATTTTTCTAAGTACCGAAAAAGTGAGAAATTTTCTAAGTATCGATAACTTCTGAATGTTTTCTAAGTACCGAAATCGTCAGAATTTTTCTAAGTACCGAAAACGTCAGAAATTTTCTAAGTACCGAAAACTTCCGAGTCTTTTCTAACTACCGAAATCGACAGAATTTTTCTAAGTACCGAAATCGGCAGAATTTTTCTAAGTACCGAAGACTTCTGGATGTTTTCTAAGTACCGAAATCGACAGAATTTTTTTAAGTACCGAAAACGTCAGATATTTTCTAAGTACCGAAAAGGTCAGAAATTTTCTAAGTACCAAAATCAACAGAATTTTTGTAAGTACCGAAATCGTAAGAATTTTTCTATGACCAAAATCAACAGAATTTTTCTAAGTACTTAAATCGTCGGAATGTTTTCTAAGTACCGAAAACGTCTGAAATTTTCAAAGTACCGAAAAAGGCAGAAATTTTCTAAGTACCGAAATCAACAGAATTTTTCTAAGTACCGAATTCGACAGAATTTTTCTAAGTACCGAAATCAACAGAATATTTCTAAGTTCCGAAATCACCAGAATTTTTCTAAGTACCGAAATCGTCAGAATTTTTCTAAGTACCAAAATCAACAGAATTTTTCTAAGTACTGAAATCGGCAGAATTCTTCTAAGTACCGAAAACGTCAGATATTTTCTAAGTACCGAAAAGGTCAGAAATTTTCTAAGCACCGAAATCATCAGAATTTTTCTAAGTACCGAAATCGTCTGAATTTTTCTAAGTACCGAAATCGTTTGAAATTTTCTAAATACCGAAAACGTCAGAAATTTTCTAAGTATCGATAACTTCTGAATGTTTTCTAAGTACCGAAATCGTCAGAATTTTTCTAAGTACCGAAAAGGTCAGAAATTTTCTAAGTACCGAAAAGGTCAGAAATTTTCCAAGTACCGAAATCGTCAGAATTTTCTAAGTACCGAAATCGGCAGAATTTTTCAAAGTACCGAAAACGACAGAAATTATGTAAGTACCGAAAACTTCTGATTGTTTTCTAAGTACCGAAATCAACAGAATTTTTCTAAGTACCGAAATCGGCAGAATTTTTCTAAGTACCGAAAACTTCTGAATGTTTAATAAGTATCGAAATCGTAAGAATTTTTCTAAGTACCGAAAACGTCAGAAATTTTCTAAGTACCGAAGACTTCTAAATGTTTTCTAAGTACCGAAATCGACAGAATTTTTCTAAGTACCGAAAACGTCAGATATTTTCTAAGTACCGAAAAGGTCAGAAATTTTCTAAGTACCAAAATCAACAGAATTTTTCTAAGTACCGAAAGCATCAGAATTTTTCTAAGTACCGAAAACGTCAGAAATTTTCTAAGTATCGAAAACTTCTGAATGTTTTCTAAGTACCAAAATCGTCAGAATTTTTCTAAGTACCGAAAAGGTCAGAAATTTTCTATGTACCGAAAACGTCAGAAATTTTCCAAGTTCCGAAAAGGTCAGAAATTTTCTCAGTACCGAAATCGTCAGAATTTTTCTAAGTACCGAAATCATTCGAATTTTTCTAAGTACCGATATCGACAGAATTTTTCTAAGTACCGAAAAAGTCAGAAATTTCCTTAGTATCGATAACTTCTGAATGTTTTCTAAGTACCGAAATCGTCAGAATTTTTCTAAGTACCGAAATCATCAGAATTTTTCTAAGTACCGAAATCGTCAAAATTTTCTAAGTACCGAAATCGTCGGAATTTTTCTAAGAACCGAAATCGTCAGAATTTTTCTAAGTACCGAAAACGTCAGAAATTTTCTAAGTATCGAAAACTTTTGAATGTTTTCTAAGCACCGAAATCAACAGAATATTTCTAAGTTCCGAAATCACCAGAATTTTTCTAAGTACCGAAATCGTCAGAATTTTTCTAAGTACCAAAATCAACAGAATTTTTCTAAGTACTGAAATCGGCATAATTCTTCTAAGTACCGAAAACGTCAGATATTTTCTAAGTACCGAAAAGGTCAGAAATTTTCTAAGTACCGAAATCATCAGAATTTTTCTAAGTACCGAAATCGTCTGAATTTTTCTAAGTACCGAAATCGTTTGAAATTTTCTAAATACCGAAAAAGGCAGAAATTTTCTAAGTACCGAAATCGTCGGAATTTTTCTAAGTACCGAAATCGTCTGAATTTTTCTAAGTGCCGAAATCGTTTGAAATTTTCTAAATACCGAAAAGGTCAGAAATTTTATAAGTACCGAAATCATCAGAATTTTTCTAAGTACCGAAAACGTCAGAAATTTTCTAAGTACCGAAAACTTCCGAGTCTTTTCTAAGTCCCGAAATCGTCGGAATTTTTCTAAGTACCGAAATCGTCTGAATTTTTCTAAGTACCGAAAACGTCAGAAATTTTCTAAGTACCGAAGACTTCTGGATGTTTTCTAAGCACCGAAATCAACAGAATATTTCTAAGTTCCGAAATCACCAGAATTTTTCTAAGTACCGAAATCGTCAGAATTTTTCTAAGTACCAAAATCAACAGAATTTTTCTAAGTACTGAAATCGGCATAATTCTTCTAAGTACCGAAAACGTCAGATATTTTCTAAGTACCGAAAAGGTCAGAAATTTTCTAAGTACCGAAATCATCAGAATTTTTCTAAGTACCGAAATCGTCTGAATTTTTCTAAGTACCGAAATCGTTTGAAATTTTCTAAATACCGAAAACGTCAGAAATTTTCTAAGTACCGAAGACTTCTAAATGTTTTCTAAGTACCGAAATCGACAGAATTTTTCTAAGTACCGAAAACGTCAGATATTTTCTAAGTACGGAAGTCAACAGAATTTTTCTAAGTACCGAAATCGGCAGAATTTTTCTAAGTACCGAAAAAGTCAGAAATTTTCTAAGTATCGATAACTTCTGAATGTTTTCTAAGTACCGAAATCGTCAGAATTTTTCTAAGTACCGAAAAGGTCAGAAATTTTCCAAGTACCGAAATCGTCAGAATTTTCTAAGTACCGAAATCGGCAGAATTTTTCAAAGTACCGAAAACGACAGAAATTATGTAAGTACCGAAAACTTCTGATTGTTTTCTAAGTACCGAAATCGACAGAATTTTTCTAAGTACCGAAAACGTCAGATATTTTCTAAGTACCGAAAAGGTCAGAAATTTTCTAAGTACCAAAATCAACAGAATTTTTCTAAGTACCGAAATCGTCGGAATGTTTTCTAAGTACCGAAAACGTCTGAAATTTTCAAAGTACCGAAAAAGGCAGAAATTTTCTAAGTACCGAAATCAACAGAATTTTTCTAAGTACCGAATTCGACAGAATTTTTCTAAGTACCGAAATCAACAGAATATTTCTAAGTTCCGAAATCACCAGAATTTTTCTAAGTACCGAAATCGTCAGAATTTTTCAAAGTACCAAAATCATCAGAATTTTTCTAAGTACTGAAATCGGCAGAATTCTTCTAAGTACCGAAAACGTCAGATATTTTCTAAGTACCGAAAAGGTCAGAAATTTTCTAAGTACCGAAATCATCAGAATTTTTCTATGTACCGAAATCGTCTGAATTTTTCTAAGTACCGAAATCGTTTGAAATTTTCTAAATACCGAAAACGTCAAAAATTTTCTAAGTACCGAAGACTTCTAAATGTTTTCTAAGTACCAAAATCGACAGAATTTTTCTAAGTACCGAAAACGTCAGATATTTTTTAAGTACCGAAATCAACAGAATTTTTCTAAGTACCGAAATCGGCAGAATTTTTCTAAGTACCGAAAAGGTCAGAAATTTTCTAAGTACCGAAAAGGTCAGAAATTTTCCAAGTACCGAAATCGTCAGAATTTTTAAGTACCGAAAACGACAGAAATTATGTAAGTACCGAAAACTTCTGATTGTTTTCTAAGTACCGAAATCGACAGAATTTTTCTAAGTACCGAAATCAACAGAATTTTTCTAAGTACCGAAATCGGCAGAATTTTTCTAAGTACCGAAAACTTCTGAATATTTAATAAGTATCGAAATCGTAAGAATTTTTCTAAGTACCGAAATCGTTTGAAATTTTCTAAATACCGAAAAGGTCAGAAATTTTCTAAGTACCGAAATCATCTGAATTTTTCTAAGTACCGAAAACGTCAGAAATTTTCTAAGTACCGAAAACTTCCGAGTCTTTTCTAACTACCGAAATCGACAGAATTTTTCTAAGTACCGAAATCGGCAGAATTTTTCTAAGTACCGAAGACTTCTGGATGTTTTCTAAGTACCGAAATCGACAGAATTTTTTTAAGTACCGAAAACGTCAGATGTTTTCTAAGTACCGAAAAGGTCAGAAATTTTCTAAGTACCAAAATCAACAGAATTTTTGTAAGTACCGAAATCGTCAGAATTTTTCTATGACCAAAATCAACAGAATTTTTCTAAGTACTTAAATCGGCAGAATTCTTCTAAGTACCGAAATCGTCAGAAATTTTCTAAGTACCGAAAATTTCCGAGTCTTTTCTAAGTACCGAAATCGACAGAATTTTTCTAAGTACCGAAATCAACAGAATTTTTCTAAGTACCGAAATCGGCAGAATTTTTCTAAGTACCGAAAACTTCTGAATGTTTAATAAGTATCGAAATCGTAAGAATTTTTCTAAGTACCGAAGACTTCTAAATGTTTTCTAAGTACCGAAATCGACAGAATGTTTCTAAGTACCGAAAACGTCAGATATTTTCTAAGTACCGAAAAGGTCAGAAATTTTCTAAGTACCAAAATCAACAGAATTTTTCTAAGTACCGAAAACGTCAGAAATTTTCCAAGTTCCGAAAAGGTCAGAAATTTTCTCAGTACCGAAATCGTCAGAATTTTTCTAAGTACCGAAATCATTCGAATTTTTCTAAGTACCGATATCGGCAGAATTTTTCTAAGTACCGAAAAAGTCAGAAATTTTCTTAGTATCGATAACTTCTGAATGTTTTCTAAGTACCGAAATCGTCAGAATTTTTCTAAGTACCGAAATCATCAGAATTTTTCTAAGTACCGAAATCGTCAAAATTTTCTAAGTACCGAAATCGTCGGAATTTTTCTAAGTACTGAAATCGTCAGAATTTTTCTAAGTACCGAAAACGTCAGAAATTTTCTAAGTATCGAAAACTTCTGAATGTTTTCTAATGACCGAAAAAGGCAGAAATTTTCTAAGTACCGAAATCGTCGGAATTTTTCTAAGTACCGAAATCGTCTGAATTTTTCTAAGTGCCGAAATCGTTTGAAATTTTCTAAATACCGAAAAGGTCAGAAATTTTATAAGTACCGAAATCATCAGAACTTTTCTAAGTACCGAAAACGTCAGAAATTTTCTAAGTACCGAAAACTTCCGAGTCTTTTCTAAGTACCGAAATCGTCGGAATTTTTCTAAGTACCGAAATCGTCTGAATTTTTCTAAGTACCGAAAACGTCAGAAATTTTCTAAGTACCGAAGACTTCTGGATGTTTTCTAAGCACCGAAATCGACAGAATTTTTCTAAGTACCGAAAACGTCAGATATTTTCTAAGTACCGAAAAGGTCAGAAATTTTCTAAGTACCAAAATCAACAGAATTTTTCTAAGTACCGAAATCGTCGGAATGTTTTCTAAGTACCGAAAACGTCTGAAATTTTCAAAGTACCGAAAAAGGCAGAAATTTTCTAAGTACCGAAATCAACAGAATTTTTCTAAGTACCGAATTCGACAGAATTTTTCTAAGTACCGAAATCAACAGAATATTTCTAAGTTCCGAAATCACCAGAATTTTTCTAAGTACCGAAATCGTCAGAATTTTTCTAAGTACCAAAATCAACAGAATTTTTCTAAGTACTGAAATCGGCAGAATTCTTCTAAGTACCGAAAACGTCAGATATTTTCTAAGTACCGAAAAGGTCAGAAATTTTCTAAGTACCGAAATCATCAGAATTTTTCTAAGTACCGAAATCGTCTGAATTTTTCTAAGTACCGAAATCGTTTGAAATTTTCTAAATACCGAAAACGTCAGAAATTTTCTAAGTACCGAAGACTTCTAAATGTTTTCTAAGTACCGAAATCGACAGAATTTTTCTAAGTACCGAAAACGTCAGATATTTTCTAAGTACCGAAATCAACAGAATTTTTCTAAGTACCGAAATCGGCAGAATTTTTCTAAGTACCGAAAAAGTCAGAAATTTTCTAAGTATCGATAACTTCTGAATGTTTTCTAAGTACCGAAATCGTCAGAATTTTTCTAAGTACCGAAAAGGTCAGAAATTTTCTAAGTACCGAAAAGGTCAGAAATTTTCCAAGTACCGAAATCGTCAGAATTTTCTAAGTACCGAAATCGGCAGAATTTTTCAAAGTACCGAAAACGACAGAAATTATGTAAGTACCGAAAACTTCTGATTGTTTTCTAAGTACCGAAATCAACAGAATTTTTCTAAGTACCGAAATCGGCAGAATTTTTCTAAGTACCGAAAACTTCTGAATGTTTAATAAGTATCGAAATCGTAAGAATTTTTCTAAGTACCGAAAAGGTCAGAAATTTTCTATGTACCGAAAACGTCAGAAATTTTCCAAGTTCCGAAAAGATCAGAAATTTTCTCAGTACCGAAATCGTCAGAATTTTTCTAAGTACCGAAATCATTCGAATTTTTCTAAGTACCGATATCGGCAGAATTTTTCTAAGTACCGAAAAAGTCAGAAATTTTCTTAGTATCGATAACTTCTGAATGTTTTCTAAGTACCGAAATCGTCAGAATTTTTCTAAGTACCGAAATCATCAGAATTTTTCTAAGTACCGAAATCGTCAAAATTTTCTAAGTACCGAAATCGTCGGAATTTTTCTAAGTACCGAAATCGTCAGAATTTTTCTAAGTACTTAAATCGGCAGAATTCATTTAAGTACCGAAATCGTCTGAATTTTTCTAAGTACCGAAATCGTTTGAAATTTTCTAAATACCGAAAAGGTCAGAAATTTTCTAAGTACCGAAATCATCAGAATTTTTCTAAGTACCGAAAACGTCAGAAATTTTCTAAGTACCGAAAACTTCCGAGTCTTTCTAAGTACCGAAATCGACAGAATTTTTCTAAGTACCGAAATCGGAAGAATTTTTCTAAGTACCGAAAACGTCAGATATTTTCTAAGTACCGAAAAGGTCAGAAATTTTCTAAGTACCAAAATCAACAGAATTTTTCTAAGTTCCGAAAGCATCAGAATTTTTCGAAGTACCGAAAACGACAGAAATTTTCTAAGTATCGAAAACTTCTGATTGTTTTCTAAGTTCCGAAATCGTCAGAATTTTCTAAGTACCAAAATCAACAGAATTTTTCTAAACACCGAAATCGACAGAATTTTTCTAAGTACCGAAATCAACAGAATTTTTCTAAGTACTGAAATCGGCAGAATTTTTCTAAGTACCAAAATCAACAGAATTTTTCTAAGTACTGAAATCGGCAGAATTCTTCTTAGTACCGAAAACGTCAGAAATTTTCTAAGTATCGAAAACTTCTGAATGTTTTCTAAGTACCAAAATCGTCAGAATTTTTCTAAGTACCGAAAAGGTCAGAAATTTTCTATGTACCGAAAAGGTCAGAAATTTTCCAAGTTTCGAAAAGGTCAGAAATTTTCTCAGTACCGAAATCGTCAGAATTTTTCTAAGTACCGAAATCATTCGAATTTTTCTAAGTACCGATATCGGCAGAATTTTTCTAAGTACCAAAAAAGTCAGAAATTTTCTTAGTATCGATAACTTCTGAATGTTTTCTAAGTACCGAAATCGTCAGAATTTTTCTAAGTACCGAAATCGGCAGAATTTTTCTAAGTACCGAAAACGTCAGAAATTATGTAAGTACCGAAAACTTCTGATTGTTTTCTAAGTACCGAAATCGACAGAATTTTTCTAAGTACCGAAAACGTCAGATATTTTCTAAGTACCGAAAAGGTCAGAAATTTTCTAAGTACCAAAATCAACAGAATTTTTCTAAGTACCGAAATCGTCGGAATGTTTTCTAAGTACCGAAAACGTCTGAAATTTTCAAAGTACCGAAAAAGGCAGAAATTTTCTAAGTACCGAAATCAACAGAATTTTTCTAAGTACCGAATTCGACAGAATTTTTCTAAGTACCGAAATCAACAGAATATTTCTAAGTTCCGAAATCACCAGAATTTTTCTAAGTACCGAAATCGTCAGAATTTTTCAAAGTACCAAAATCATCAGAATTTTTCTAAGTACTGAAATCGGCAGAATTCTTCTAAGTACCGAAAACGTCAGATATTTTCTAAGTACCGAAAAGGTCAGAAATTTTCTAAGTACCGAAATCATCAGAATTTTTCTATGTACCGAAATCGTCTGAATTTTTCTAAGTACCGAAATCGTTTGAAATTTTCTAAATACCGAAAACGTCAAAAATTTTCTAAGTACCGAAGACTTCTAAATGTTTTCTAAGTACCAAAATCGACAGAATTTTTCTAAGTACCGAAAACGTCAGATATTTTTTAAGTACCGAAATCAACAGAATTTTTCTAAGTACCGAAATCGGCAGAATTTTTCTAAGTACCGAAAAAGTCAGAAATTTTCTAAGTATCGATAACTTCTGAATGTTTTCTAAGTACCGAAATCGTCAGAATTTTTCTAAGTACCGAAAAGGTCAGAAATTTTCTAAGTACCGAAAAGGTCAGAAATTTTCCAAGTACCGAAATCGTCAGAATTTTTAAGTACCGAAAACGACAGAAATTATGTAAGTACCGAAAACTTCTGATTGTTTTCTAAGTACCGAAATCGACAGAATTTTTCTAAGTACCGAAATCAACAGAATTTTTCTAAGTACCGAAATCGGCAGAATTTTTCTAAGTACCGAAAACTTCTGAATATTTAATAAGTATCGAAATCGTAAGAATTTTTCTAAGTACCGAAATCGTTTGAAATTTTCTAAATACCGAAAAGGTCAGAAATTTTCTAAGTACCGAAATCATCTGAATTTTTCTAAGTACCGAAAACGTCAGAAATTTTCTAAGTACCGAAAACTTCCGAGTCTTTTCTAACTACCGAAATCGACAGAATTTTTCTAAGTACCGAAATCGGCAGAATTTTTCTAAGTACCGAAGACTTCTGGATGTTTTCTAAGTACCGAAATCGACAGAATTTTTTTAAGTACCGAAAACGTCAGATGTTTTCTAAGTACCGAAAAGGTCAGAAATTTTCTAAGTACCAAAATCAACAGAATTTTTGTAAGTACCGAAATCGTCAGAATTTTTCTATGACCAAAATCAACAGAATTTTTCTAAGTACTTAAATCGGCAGAATTCTTCTAAGTACCGAAATCGTCAGAAATTTTCTAAGTACCGAAAATTTCCGAGTCTTTTCTTTAAGTACCGAAATCGACAGAATTTTTCTAAGTACCGAAATCAACAGAATTTTTCTAAGTACCGAAATCGGCAGAATTTTTCTAAGTACCGAAAACTTCTGAATGTTTAATAAGTATCGAAATCGTAAGAATTTTTCTAAGTACCGAAGACTTCTAAATGTTTTCTAAGTACCGAAATCGACAGAATGTTTCTAAGTACCGAAAACGTCAGATATTTTCTAAGTACCGAAAAGGTCAGAAATTTTCTAAGTACCAAAATCAACAGAATTTTTCTAAGTACCGAAAACGTCAGAAATTTTCCAAGTTCCGAAAAGGTCAGAAATTTTCTCAGTACCGAAATCGTCAGAATTTTTCTAAGTACCGAAATCATTCGAATTTTTCTAAGTACCGATATCGGCAGAATTTTTCTAAGTACCGAAAAAGTCAGAAATTTTCTTAGTATCGATAACTTCTGAATGTTTTCTAAGTACCGAAATCGTCAGAATTTTTCTAAGTACCGAAATCATCAGAATTTTTCTAAGTACCGAAATCGTCAAAATTTTCTAAGTACCGAAATCGTCGGAATTTTTCTAAGTACTGAAATCGTCAGAATTTTTCTAAGTACCGAAAACGTCAGAAATTTTCTAAGTATCGAAAACTTCTGAATGTTTTCTAATGACCGAAAAAGGCAGAAATTTTCTAAGTACCGAAATCGTCGGAATTTTTCTAAGTACCGAAATCGTCTGAATTTTTCTAAGTGCCGAAATCGTTTGAAATTTTCTAAATACCGAAAAGGTCAGAAATTTTATAAGTACCGAAATCATCAGAACTTTTCTAAGTACCGAAAACGTCAGAAATTTTCTAAGTACCGAAAACTTCCGAGTCTTTTCTAAGTACCGAAATCGTCGGAATTTTTCTAAGTACCGAAATCGTCTGAATTTTTCTAAGTACCGAAAACGTCAGAAATTTTCTAAGTACCGAAGACTTCTGGATGTTTTCTAAGCACCGAAATCGACAGAATTTTTCTAAGTACCGAAAACGTCAGATATTTTCTAAGTACCGAAAAGGTCAGAAATTTTCTAAGTACCAAAATCAACAGAATTTTTCTAAGTACCGAAATCGTCGGAATGTTTTCTAAGTACCGAAAACGTCTGAAATTTTCAAAGTACCGAAAAAGGCAGAAATTTTCTAAGTACCGAAATCAACAGAATTTTTCTAAGTACCGAATTCGACAGAATTTTTCTAAGTACCGAAATCAACAGAATATTTCTAAGTTCCGAAATCACCAGAATTTTTCTAAGTACCGAAATCGTCAGAATTTTTCTAAGTACCAAAATCAACAGAATTTTTCTAAGTACTGAAATCGGCAGAATTCTTCTAAGTACCGAAAACGTCAGATATTTTCTAAGTACCGAAAAGGTCAGAAATTTTCTAAGTACCGAAATCATCAGAATTTTTCTAAGTACCGAAATCGTCTGAATTTTTCTAAGTACCGAAATCGTTTGAAATTTTCTAAATACCGAAAACGTCAGAAATTTTCTAAGTACCGAAGACTTCTAAATGTTTTCTAAGTACCGAAATCGACAGAATTTTTCTAAGTACCGAAAACGTCAGATATTTTCTAAGTACCGAAATCAACAGAATTTTTCTAAGTACCGAAATCGGCAGAATTTTTCTAAGTACCGAAAAAGTCAGAAATTTTCTAAGTATCGATAACTTCTGAATGTTTTCTAAGTACCGAAATCGTCAGAATTTTTCTAAGTACCGAAAAGGTCAGAAATTTTCTAAGTACCGAAAAGGTCAGAAATTTTCCAAGTACCGAAATCGTCAGAATTTTCTAAGTACCGAAATCGGCAGAATTTTTCAAAGTACCGAAAACGACAGAAATTATGTAAGTACCGAAAACTTCTGATTGTTTTCTAAGTACCGAAATCAACAGAATTTTTCTAAGTACCGAAATCGGCAGAATTTTTCTAAGTACCGAAAACTTCTGAATGTTTAATAAGTATCGAAATCGTAAGAATTTTTCTAAGTACCGAAAAGGTCAGAAATTTTCTATGTACCGAAAACGTCAGAAATTTTCCAAGTTCCGAAAAGGTCAGAAATTTTCTCAGTACCGAAATCGTCAGAATTTTTCTAAGTACCGAAATCATTCGAATTTTTCTAAGTACCGATATCGGCAGAATTTTTCTAAGTACCGAAAAAGTCAGAAATTTTCTTAGTATCGATAACTTCTGAATGTTTTCTAAGTACCGAAATCGTCAGAATTTTTCTAAGTACCGAAATCATCAGAATTTTTCTAAGTACCGAAATCGTCAAAATTTTCTAAGTACCGAAATCGTCGGAATTTTTCTAAGTACCGAAATCGTCAGAATTTTTCTAAGTACTTAAATCGGCAGAATTCATTTAAGTACCGAAATCGTCTGAATTTTTCTAAGTACCGAAATCGTTTGAAATTTTCTAAATACCGAAAAGGTCAGAAATTTTCTAAGTACCGAAATCATCAGAATTTTTCTAAGTACCGAAAACGTCAGAAATTTTCTAAGTACCGAAAACTTCCGAGTCTTTCTAAGTACCGAAATCGACAGAATTTTTCTAAGTACCGAAATCGGAAGAATTTTTCTAAGTACCGAAAACTTCTGAATGTTTAATAAGTATCGAAATCGCAAGAATTTTTCTAAGTACCGAAAACGTCAGATATTTTCTAAGTACCGAAAAGGTCAGAAATTTTCTAAGTACCAAAATCAACAGAATTTTTCTAAGTTCCGAAAGCATCAGAATTTTTCGAAGTACCGAAAACGACAGAAATTTTCTAAGTATCGAAAACTTCTGATTGTTTTCTAAGTTCCGAAATCGTCAGAATTTTCTAAGTACCAAAATCAACAGAATTTTTCTAAACACCGAAATCGACAGAATTTTTCTAAGTACCGAAATCAACAGAATTTTTCTAAGTACTGAAATCGGCAGAATTTTTCTAAGTTCCAAAATCAACAGAATTTTTCTAAGTACTGAAATCGGCAGAATTCTTCTTAGTACCGAAAACGTCAGAAATTTTCTAAGTATCGAAAACTTCTGAATGTTTTCTAAGTACCAAAATCGTCAGAATTTTTCTAAGTACCGAAAAGGTCAGAAATTTTCTATGTACCGAAAAGGTCAGAAATTTTCCAAGTTTCGAAAAGGTCAGAAATTTTCTCAGTACCGAAATCGTCAGAATTTTTCTAAGTACCGAAATCATTCGAATTTTTCTAAGTACCGATATCGGCAGAATTTTTCAAAGTACCAAAAAAGTCAGAAATTTTCTTAGTATCGATAACTTCTGAATGTTTTCTAAGTACCGAAATCGTCAGAATTTTTCTAAGTACCGAAATCATCAGAATTTTTCTAAGTACCGAAATCGGCAGAATTTTTCTAAGTACCGAAAACTTCTGTATGTTTAATAAGTATCGAAATCGCAAGAATTTTTCTAAGTACCGAAAACGTCAGAAATTTTCTAAGTACCGAAGACTTCTGGATGTTTTCTAAGTACCGAAATCGACAGAATTTTTCTAAGTACCGAAAAGGTCAGAAATTTTCTATGTACCGAAAAGGTCAGAAATTTTCCAAGTTCCGAAAAGGTCAGAAATTTTCTCAGTACCGAAATCGTCAGAATTTTTCTATGTACCAAAATCAACAGAATTTTTCTAAGTACTTAAATCGGCAGAATTCTTTTAAGTACCGAAAACTTCCGAGTCTTTCTAAGTACCGAAATCGACAGAATTTTTCTAAGTACCGAAATCGGCAGAATTTTTCTAAGTACCGAAAACTTCTGAATGTTTAATAAGTATCGAAATCGCAAGAATTTTTCTAAGTACCGAAAACGTCAGAATTTTTCTAAGTACCGAAACTTCTGAATGTTTAATAAGTATCGAAATCGTAAGAATTTTTCTAAGTACCGAAATCGACAGAATTTTTCTAAGTACCGAAAACGTCAGATATTTTCTAAGTACCGAAAAGGTCAGAAATTTTCTAAGTATCGAAAACTTCTGATTGTTTTCTAAGTTCCGAAATCGTCAGAATTTTCTATGTACCAAAATCAACAGAATTTTTCTAAACACCGAAATCGACAGAATTTTTCTAAGTACCGAAATCAACAGAATTTTTCTAAGTACTGAAATCGGCAGAATTTTTCTAAGTACCAAAATCAACAGAATTTTTCTTAGTACTGAAATCGGCAGAATTCTTCTTAGTACCGAAAACGTCAGAAATTTTCTAAGTATCGAAAACTTCTGAATGTTTTCTAAGTACCAAAATCGTCAGAATTTTTCTAAGTACCGAAAAGGTCAGAAATTTTCTATGTACCGAAAAGGTCAGAAATTTTCCAAGTTCCGAAAAGGTCAGAAATTTTCTCAGTACCGAAATCATCAGAATTTTTCTAAGTACCGAAATCGTCAAAATTTTCTAAGTACCGAAATCGTCAGAATTTTTCTATGTACCAAAATCAACAGAATTTTTCTAAGTACTTAAATCGGCAGAATTCTTTTAAGTACCGAAATCGTCTGAATTTTTCTAAGTACCGAAATCGTTTGAAATTTTCTAAATACCGAAAAGGTCAGAAATTTTCTAAGTACCGAAATCATCAGAATTTTTCTAAGTACCGAAAACGTCAGAAATTTTCTAAGTGCCGAAAACTTCCGAGTCTTTCTAAGTACCGAAATCGACAGAATTTTTCTAAGTACCGAAATCGGCAGAATTTTTCTAAGTACCGAAAACTTCTGAATGTTTAATAAGTATCGAAATCGCAAGAATTTTTCTAAGTACCGAAAACGTCAGAATTTTTCTAAGTACCGAAAACGTCAGATATTTTCTAAGTACCGAAAAGGTCAGAAATTTTCTAAGTACCAAAATCAACAGAATTTTTCTAAGTACCGAAAGCATCAGAATTTTTCGAAGTACCGAAAACGACAGAAATTTTCTAAGTATCGAAAACTTCTGAATGTTTTCTAAGTACCAAAATCGTCAGAATTTTTCTAAGTACCGAAAAGGTCAGAAATTTTCTATGTACCGAAAAGGTCAGAAATTTTCCAAGTTCCGAAAAGGTCAGAAAATTTCTCAGTACCGAAATCGTCAGAATTTTTCTAAGTACCGAAATCATTCGAATTTTTCTAAGTACCGATATCGGCAGAATTTTTCTAAGTACCGAAAAAGTCAGAAATTTTCTTAGTATCGATAACTTCTGAATGTTTTCTAAGTACCGAAATCGTCAGAATTTTTCTAAGTACCGAAATCATCAGAATTTTTCTAGGTACCGAAATCGTCAGAAATTTTCTAAGTATCGAAAACTTCTGAATGTTTTCTAAGAACCGAAAAAGGCAGAAATTTTCTAAGTACCGAAATCGTCGGAATTTTTCTAAGTACCGAAATCGTCTGAATTTTTCCAAGTACCGAAATCGTTTGAAATTTT
This sequence comes from Parasteatoda tepidariorum, assembly GCF_982258835.1. Classification (NCBI taxonomy): domain Eukaryota; kingdom Metazoa; phylum Arthropoda; class Arachnida; order Araneae; family Theridiidae; genus Parasteatoda; species Parasteatoda tepidariorum. The sequence continues at coordinate 114,635,929 of NC_141756.1, read as the reverse complement.
CTAAATACCGAAAAGGTCAGAAATTTTCTAAGTACCGAAATCATCAGAATTTTTCTAAGTACCGAAAACGTCAGAAATTTTCTAAGTACCGAAAACTTCCGAGTCTTTCTAAGTACCGAAATCGACAGAATTTTTCTAAGTACCGAAATCGGCTGAATTTTTCTAAGTACCGAAAACTTCTGAATGTTTAATAAGTATCGAAATCGCAAGAATTTTTCTAAGTACCGAAAACGTCAGAAATTTTCTAAGTACCGAAGACTTCTGGATGTTTTCTAAGTACCGAAATCGACAGAATTTTTTTAAGTACCGAAAACGTCAGATATTTTCTAAGTACCGAAAAGGTCAGAAATTTTCTAAGTACCAAAATCAACAGAATTTTTCTAAGTACCGAAAACGTCAGAATTTTTCTAAGTACCGAAATCGGCAGAATTTTTCTAAGTACCGAAACTTCTGAATGTTTAATAAGTATCGAAATCGTAAGAATTTTTCGAAGTACCGAAATCGACAGAATTTTTCTAAGTACCGAAAACGTCAGATATTTTCTAAGTACCGAAAAGGTCAGAAATGTTCTAAGTACCAAAATCAACAGAATTTTTCTAAGTACCGAAAGCATCAGAATTTTTCGAAGTACCGAAAACGACAGAAATTTTCTAAGTATCGAAAACTTCTGATTGTTTTCTAAGTTCCGAAATCGTCAGAATTTTCTAAGTACCAAAATCAACAGAATTTTTCTAAACACCGAAATCGATAGAATTTTTCTAAGTACCGAAATCAACAGAATTTTTCTAAGTACTGAAATCGGCTGAATTTTTCTAAGTACCAAAATCAGCAGAATTTTTCTAAGTACTGAAATCGGCAGAATTCTTCTTAGTACCGAAAACGTCAGAAATTTTCTAAGTATCGAAAACTTCTGAATGTTTTCTAAGTACCAAAATCGTCAGAATTTTTCTAAGTACCGAAAAGGTCAGAAATTTTCTATGTACCGAAAAGGTCAGAAATTTTCCAAGTTCCGAAAAGGTCAGAAATTTTCTCAGTACCGAAATCGTCAGAATTTTTCTATGTACCGAAATCATTCGAATTTTTCTAAGTACCGATATCGGCAGAATTTTTCTAAGTACCGAAAAAGTCAGAAATTTTCTTAGTATCGATAACTTCTGAATGTTTTCTAAGTACCGAAATCGTCAGAAATTTTCTAAGTATCGAAAACTTCTGAATGTTTTCTAGGAACCGAAAAAGGCAGAAATTTTCTAAGTACCGAAATCGTCGGAATTTTTCTAAGTACCGAAATCGTCTGAATTTTTCCAAGTACCGAAATCGTTTGAAATTTTCTAAATACCGAAATCATCAGAATTTTTCTAAGTACCGAAAACGTCAGAAATTTTCTAAGTACCGAAAACTTCTGAATGTTTAATAAGTATCGAAATCGCAAGAATTTTTCTAAGTACCGAAGACTTCTGGATGTTTTCTAAGTACCGAAATCGACAGAATTTTTTTAAGTACCGAAAACGTCAGATATTTTCTAAGTACCGAAAAGGTCAGAAATTTTCTAAGTACCAAAATCAACAAAATTTTTCTAAGTACCGAAATCGTCGGAATGTTTTCTAAGTACCGAAAACGTCTGAAATTTTCAAAGTACCGAAAAAGGCAGAAATTTTCTAAGTACCGAAATCAACAGAATTTTTCTAAGTACCGAATTCGACAGAATTTTTCTAAGTACCGAAATCAACAGAATATTTCTAAGTACCGAAATCAACAGAATTTTTCTAAGTACCGAAATCGGCAGAATTTTTCTAAGTACCGAAAAAGTCAGAAATTTTCTAAGTATCGATAACTTCTGTATGTTTTCTAAGTACCGAAATCGTCAGAATTTTTCTAAGTACCGAAAAGGTCAGAAATTTTCTAAGTACCGAAAAGGTCAGAAATTTTCCAAGCACCGAAATCGTCAGAATTTTTCAAAGTACCGAAAACGACAGAAATTATGTAAGTACCGAAAACTTCTGATTGTTTTCTAAGTACCGAAATCGACAGAATTTTTCTAAGTACCGAAATCAACAGAATTTTTCTAAGTACCGAAATCGGCAGAATTTTTCTAAGTACCGAAAACTTCTGAATGTTTAATAAGTATCGAAATCGTAAGAATTTTTCTAAGTACCGAAATCGTCAGAATTTTTCTAAGTACCGATAACGTCAGAAATTTTCTAAGTACCGAAAAGGTCAGAAATTTTCTAAGTACCGAAGACTTCTGAATGTTTTCTAAGTACCGAAATCGTCAGAATTTTTCTAAGTACCGAAAACGTCAGATATTTTCTAAGTACCGAAAACGTCAGAAATTTTCAAAGTTCCAAAATCAACAGAATTTTTCTAAGTACCGAAAGCATCAGAATTTTTCTAAGTACCGAAAACGACAGAAATTTTCTAAGTATCGAAAACTTCTGATTGTTTTCTAAGTTCCGAAATCGTCAGAATTTTCTAAGTACCAAAATCAACAGAATTTTTCTAAGTACCGAAATCGACAGAATTTTTCTAAGTACCGAAATCAACAGAATTTTTCTAAGTACCGAAATCGGCAGAATTTTTCTAAGTACCGAAAACTTCTGAATGTTTAATAAGTATCGAAATCGTAAGAATTTTTCTAAGTACCGAAATCGTCAGAATTTTTCTAAGTACCGATAACGTCAGAAATTTTCTAAGTACCGAAAAGGTCAGAAATTTTCTAAGTACCGAAGACTTCTGAATGTTTTCTAAGTACCGAAATCGTCAGAATTTTTCTAAGTACCGAAAACGTCAGATATTTTCTAAGTACCGAAAACGTCAGAAATTTTCAAAGTTCCAAAATCAACAGAATTTTTCTAAGTACCGAAAGCATCAGAATTTTTCTAAGTACCGAAAACGACAGAAATTTTCTAAGTATCGAAAACTTCTGATTGTTTTCTAAGTTCCGAAATCGTCAGAATTTTCTAAGTATCGAAAACTTCTGAATGTTTTCTAAGTACCAAAATCGTCAGAATTTTTCTAAGTACCGAAATCAACAGAAATTTTCTAAGTATCGAAAACTTCTGAATGTTTTCTAAGTACCAAAATCGTCAGAATTTTTCTAAGTACCGAAAAGGTCAGAAATTTTCTATGTACCGAAAAGGTCAGAAATTTTCCAAGTACCGAAAAGGTCAGAAATTTTCTAAGTTCCGAAATCATTCGAATTTTTCTAAGTACCGAAATCTTCTGAATTTTTCAAAGTACCGAAAAAGTCAGAAATTTTCTAAGTATCGATAACTTCTGAATGTTTTCTAAGTACCGAAATCGTCAGAATTTTTCTAAGTACCGAAATCATCAGAATTTTACTAAGTTCCGAAATCGTCAAAATTTTCTAAGTACCGAAATCGTCGGAATTTTTCTAAGTACCGAAATCGACAGAATTTTTCTAAGTACCGAAAACGTCAGAAATTTTCTAAGTATCGAAAACTTCTGAATGTTTTCTAAGTACCGAAAAAGGCAGAAATTTTCTAAGTACCGAAATCGTCGGAATGTTTCTAAGTACCGAAAACGTCAGAAATTTTCTAAGTACCGAAAACTTCCGAGTCTTTTCTAAGTACCGAAATCGACAGAATTTTTCTAAATACCGAAAACGTCAGATATTTTCTAAGTACCGAAATCATCTGAATTTTTCTAAGTACCGAAAACGTTAGAAATTTTCTATGTACCAAAATCAACAGAATTTTTCTAAGTACCGAAATCGGCAGAAATTTTCTAAGTACCGAAAACTTCTGAATGTTTAATAAGTATCGAAATCGTAAGAATTTTTCTAAGTACCGAAAACGTCAGAAATTTTCTAAGTACCGAAGACTTCTGGATGTTTTCTAAGTACCAAAATCGACAGAATTTTTCTAAGTACCGAAATCAACAGAATTTTTCTAAGTACCGAAATCGGCAGAATTTTTCTAAGTACCGAAAACTTCTGAATGTTTAATAAGTATCGAAATCGTAAGAATTTTTCTAAGTACCGAAATCGTCAGAATTTTTCTAAGTACCGATAACGTCAGAAATTTTCTAAGTACCGAAAAGGTCAGAAATTTTCTAAGTACCGAAGACTTCTGAATGTTTTCTAAGTACCGAAATCGTCAGAATTTTTCTAAGTACCGAAAACGTCAGATATTTTCTAAGTACCGAAAACGTCAGAAATTTTCAAAGTTCCAAAATCAACAGAATTTTTCTAAGTACCGAAAGCATCAGAATTTTTCTAAGTACCGAAAACGACAGAAATTTTCTAAGTATCGAAAACTTCTGATTGTTTTCTAAGTTCCGAAATCGTCAGAATTTTCTAAGTACCAAAATCAACAGAATTTTTCTAAGTACCGAAATCGACAGAATTTTTCTAAGTACCGAAATCAACAGAATTTTTCTAAGTACCGAAATCGGCAGAATTTTTCTAAGTACCGAAAACTTCTGAATGTTTAATAAGTATCGAAATCGTAAGAATTTTTCTAAGTACCGAAATCGTCAGAATTTTTCTAAGTACCGATAACGTCAGAAATTTTCTAAGTACCGAAAAGGTCAGAAATTTTCTAAGTACCGAAGACTTCTGAATGTTTTCTAAGTACCGAAATCGTCAGAATTTTTCTAAGTACCGAAAACGTCAGATATTTTCTAAGTACCGAAAACGTCAGAAATTTTCAAAGTTCCAAAATCAACAGAATTTTTCTAAGTACCGAAAGCATCAGAATTTTTCTAAGTACCGAAAACGACAGAAATTTTTTAAGTATCGAAAACTTCTGATTGTTTTCTAAGTTCCGAAATCGTCAGAATTTTCTAAGTACCAAAATCAACAGAATTTTTCTAAGTACCGAAATCGACAGAATTTTTCTAAGTACCGAAATCAACAGAAATTTTCTAAGTATCGAAAACTTCTGAATGTTTTCTAAGTACCAAAATCGTCAGAATTTTTCTAAGTACCGAAAAGGTCAGAAATTTTCTATGTACCGAAAAGGTCAGAAATTTTCCAAGTACCGAAAAGGTCAGAAATTTTCTAAGTTCCGAAATCATTCGAATTTTTCTAAGTACCGAAATCTTCTGAATTTTTCTAAGTACCGAAAAAGTCAGAAATTTTCTAAGTATCGATAACTTCTGAATGTTTTCTAAGTACCGAAATCGTCAGAATTTTTCTAAGTACCGAAATCATCAGAATTTTACTAAGTTCCGAAATCGTCAAAATTTTCTAAGTACCGAAATCGTCGGAATTTTTCTAAGTACCGAAATCGACAGAATTTTTCTAAGTACCGAAAACGTCAGAAATTTTCTAAGTATCGAAAACTTCTGAATGTTTTCTAAGTACCGAAAAAGGCAGAAATTTTCTAAGTACCGAAATCGTCGGAATGTTTCTAAGTACCGAAAACGTCAGAAATTTTCTAAGTACCGAAAACTTCCGAGTCTTTTCTAAGTACCGAAATCGACAGAATTTTTCTAAATACCGAAAACGTCAGATATTTTCTAAGTACCGAAATCATCTGAATTTTTCTAAGTACCGAAAACGTTAGAAATTTTCTATGTACCAAAATCAACAGAATTTTTCTAAGTACCGAAATCGGCAGAAATTTTCTAAGTACCGAAAACTTCTGAATGTTTAATAAGTATCGAAATCGTAAGAATTTTTCTAAGTACCGAAAACGTCAGAAATTTTCTAAGTACCGAAGACTTCTGGATGTTTTCTAAGTACCAAAATCGACAGAATTTTTTTAAGTACCGAAAACGTCAGATATTTTCTAAGTACCGAAAAGGTCAGAAATTTTCTAAGTACCAAAATCAACAGAATTTTTGTAAGTTCCAAAATCACCAGAATTTTTCTAAGTACCGAAATCGTCAGAATTTTTCTATGAACCAAAATCAACAGAATTTTTCTAAGTACTTAAATCGGCAGAATTCTTCTAAGTACCGAAAACGTCAGATATTTTCTAAGTACCGAAAAGGTCAGAAATTTTCTAAGTACCGAAATCATCAGAATTTCTCTAAGTACCGAAATCGTCTGAATTTTTCTAAGTACCGAAATCGTTTGAAATTTTCTAAATACCGTAAAGGTCAGAAATTTTCTAAGTTCCGAAATCATCAGAATTTTTCTAACTACCGAAAACGTCAGAAATTTTCTAAGTACCGAAAATTTCCGAGTCTTTCTAAGTACCGAAATCGACAGAATTTTTCTAAGTACCGAAATCGGCAGAATTTTTCTAAGTACCGAAAACTTCTGAATGTTTAATAAGTATCGAAATCGCAAGAATTTTTCTAAGTACCGAAAACGTCAGAATTTTTCTAAGTACCGAAAACGTCAGATATTTTCTAAGTACCGAAAAGGTCAGAAATTTTCTAAGTACCAAAATCAACAGAATTTTTCTAAGTACCGAAAGCATCAGAATTTTTCGAAGTACCGAAAACGACAGAAATTTTCTAAGTATCGAAAACTTCTGAATGTTTTCTAAGTACCAAAATCGTCAGAATTTTTCTAAGTACCGAAAAGGTCAGAAATTTTCTATGTACCGAAAAGGTCAGAAATTTTCCAAGTTCCGAAAAGGTCAGAAAATTTCTCAGTACCGAAATCGTCAGAATTTTTCTAAGTACCGAAATCATTCGAATTTTTCTAAGTACCGATATCGGCAGAATTTTTCTAAGTACCGAAAAAGTCAGAAATTTTCTTAGTATCGATAACTTCTGAATGTTTTCTAAGTACCGAAATCGTCAGAATTTTTCTAAGTACCGAAATCATCAGAATTTTTCTAGGTACCGAAATCGTCAGAAATTTTCTAAGTATCGAAAACTTCTGAATGTTTTCTAAGAACCGAAAAAGGCAGAAATTTTCTAAGTACCGAAATCGTCGGAATTTTTCTAAGTACCGAAATCGTCTGAATTTTTCCAAGTACCGAAATCGTTTGAAATTTTCTAAATACCGAAAAGGTCAGAAATTTTCTAAGTACCGAAATCATCAGAATTTTTCTAAGTACCGAAAACGTCAGAAATTTTCTAAGTACCGAAAACTTCCGAGTCTTTCTAAGTACCGAAATCGACAGAATTTTTCTAAGTACCGAAATCGGCTGAATTTTTCTAAGTACCGAAAACTTCTGAATGTTTAATAAGTATCGAAATCGCAAGAATTTTTCTAAGTACCGAAAACGTCAGAAATTTTCTAAGTACCGAAGACTTCTGGATGTTTTCTAAGTACCGAAATCGACAGAATTTTTTTAAGTACCGAAAACGTCAGATATTTTCTAAGTACCGAAAAGGTCAGAAATTTTCTAAGTACCAAAATCAACAGAATTTTTCTAAGTACCGAAAACGTCAGAATTTTTCTAAGTACCGAAATCGGCAGAATTTTTCTAAGTACCGAAACTTCTGAATGTTTAATAAGTATCGAAATCGTAAGAATTTTTCGAAGTACCGAAATCGACAGAATTTTTCTAAGTACCGAAAACGTCAGATATTTTCTAAGTACCGAAAAGGTCAGAAATGTTCTAAGTACCAAAATCAACAGAATTTTTCTAAGTACCGAAAGCATCAGAATTTTTCGAAGTACCGAAAACGACAGAAATTTTCTAAGTATCGAAAACTTCTGATTGTTTTCTAAGTTCCGAAATCGTCAGAATTTTCTAAGTACCAAAATCAACAGAATTTTTCTAAACACCGAAATCGATAGAATTTTTCTAAGTACCGAAATCAACAGAATTTTTCTAAGTACTGAAATCGGCTGAATTTTTCTAAGTACCAAAATCAGCAGAATTTTTCTAAGTACTGAAATCGGCAGAATTCTTCTTAGTACCGAAAACGTCAGAAATTTTCTAAGTATCGAAAACTTCTGAATGTTTTCTAAGTACCAAAATCGTCAGAATTTTTCTAAGTACCGAAAAGGTCAGAAATTTTCTATGTACCGAAAAGGTCAGAAATTTTCCAAGTTCCGAAAAGGTCAGAAATTTTCTCAGTACCGAAATCGTCAGAATTTTTCTATGTACCGAAATCATTCGAATTTTTCTAAGTACCGATATCGGCAGAATTTTTCTAAGTACCGAAAAAGTCAGAAATTTTCTTAGTATCGATAACTTCTGAATGTTTTCTAAGTACCGAAATCGTCAGAAATTTTCTAAGTATCGAAAACTTCTGAATGTTTTCTAGGAACCGAAAAAGGCAGAAATTTTCTAAGTACCGAAATCGTCGGAATTTTTCTAAGTACCGAAATCGTCTGAATTTTTCCAAGTACCGAAATCGTTTGAAATTTTCTAAATACCGAAATCATCAGAATTTTTCTAAGTACCGAAAACGTCAGAAATTTTCTAAGTACCGAAAACTTCTGAATGTTTAATAAGTATCGAAATCGCAAGAATTTTTCTAAGTACCGAAGACTTCTGGATGTTTTCTAAGTACCGAAATCGACAGAATTTTTTTAAGTACCGAAAACGTCAGATATTTTCTAAGTACCGAAAAGGTCAGAAATTTTCTAAGTACCAAAATCAACAAAATTTTTCTAAGTACCGAAATCGTCGGAATGTTTTCTAAGTACCGAAAACGTCTGAAATTTTCAAAGTACCGAAAAAGGCAGAAATTTTCTAAGTACCGAAATCAACAGAATTTTTCTAAGTACCGAATTCGACAGAATTTTTCTAAGTACCGAAATCAACAGAATATTTCTAAGTACCGAAATCAACAGAATTTTTCTAAGTACCGAAATCGGCAGAATTTTTCTAAGTACCGAAAAAGTCAGAAATTTTCTAAGTATCGATAACTTCTGTATGTTTTCTAAGTACCGAAATCGTCAGAATTTTTCTAAGTACCGAAAAGGTCAGAAATTTTCTAAGTACCGAAAAGGTCAGAAATTTTCCAAGCACCGAAATCGTCAGAATTTTTCAAAGTACCGAAAACGACAGAAATTATGTAAGTACCGAAAACTTCTGATTGTTTTCTAAGTACCGAAATCGACAGAATTTTTCTAAGTACCGAAATCAACAGAATTTTTCTAAGTACCGAAATCGGCAGAATTTTTCTAAGTACCGAAAACTTCTGAATGTTTAATAAGTATCGAAATCGTAAGAATTTTTCTAAGTACCGAAATCGTCAGAATTTTTCTAAGTACCGATAACGTCAGAAATTTTCTAAGTACCGAAAAGGTCAGAAATTTTCTAAGTACCGAAGACTTCTGAATGTTTTCTAAGTACCGAAATCGTCAGAATTTTTCTAAGTACCGAAAACGTCAGATATTTTCTAAGTACCGAAAACGTCAGAAATTTTCAAAGTTCCAAAATCAACAGAATTTTTCTAAGTACCGAAAGCATCAGAATTTTTCTAAGTACCGAAAACGACAGAAATTTTCTAAGTATCGAAAACTTCTGATTGTTTTCTAAGTTCCGAAATCGTCAGAATTTTCTAAGTACCAAAATCAACAGAATTTTTCTAAGTACCGAAATCGACAGAATTTTTCTAAGTACCGAAATCAACAGAATTTTTCTAAGTACCGAAATCGGCAGAATTTTTCTAAGTACCGAAAACTTCTGAATGTTTAATAAGTATCGAAATCGTAAGAATTTTTCTAAGTACCGAAATCGTCAGAATTTTTCTAAGTACCGATAACGTCAGAAATTTTCTAAGTACCGAAAAGGTCAGAAATTTTCTAAGTACCGAAGACTTCTGAATGTTTTCTAAGTACCGAAATCGTCAGAATTTTTCTAAGTACCGAAAACGTCAGATATTTTCTAAGTACCGAAAACGTCAGAAATTTTCAAAGTTCCAAAATCAACAGAATTTTTCTAAGTACCGAAAGCATCAGAATTTTTCTAAGTACCGAAAACGACAGAAATTTTCTAAGTATCGAAAACTTCTGATTGTTTTCTAAGTTCCGAAATCGTCAGAATTTTCTAAGTATCGAAAACTTCTGAATGTTTTCTAAGTACCAAAATCGTCAGAATTTTTCTAAGTACCGAAATCAACAGAAATTTTCTAAGTATCGAAAACTTCTGAATGTTTTCTAAGTACCAAAATCGTCAGAATTTTTCTAAGTACCGAAAAGGTCAGAAATTTTCTATGTACCGAAAAGGTCAGAAATTTTCCAAGTACCGAAAAGGTCAGAAATTTTCTAAGTTCCGAAATCATTCGAATTTTTCTAAGTACCGAAATCTTCTGAATTTTTCAAAGTACCGAAAAAGTCAGAAATTTTCTAAGTATCGATAACTTCTGAATGTTTTCTAAGTACCGAAATCGTCAGAATTTTTCTAAGTACCGAAATCATCAGAATTTTACTAAGTTCCGAAATCGTCAAAATTTTCTAAGTACCGAAATCGTCGGAATTTTTCTAAGTACCGAAATCGACAGAATTTTTCTAAGTACCGAAAACGTCAGAAATTTTCTAAGTATCGAAAACTTCTGAATGTTTTCTAAGTACCGAAAAAGGCAGAAATTTTCTAAGTACCGAAATCGTCGGAATGTTTCTAAGTACCGAAAACGTCAGAAATTTTCTAAGTACCGAAAACTTCCGAGTCTTTTCTAAGTACCGAAATCGACAGAATTTTTCTAAATACCGAAAACGTCAGATATTTTCTAAGTACCGAAATCATCTGAATTTTTCTAAGTACCGAAAACGTTAGAAATTTTCTATGTACCAAAATCAACAGAATTTTTCTAAGTACCGAAATCGGCAGAAATTTTCTAAGTACCGAAAACTTCTGAATGTTTAATAAGTATCGAAATCGTAAGAATTTTTCTAAGTACCGAAAACGTCAGAAATTTTCTAAGTACCGAAGACTTCTGGATGTTTTCTAAGTACCAAAATCGACAGAATTTTTCTAAGTACCGAAATCAACAGAATTTTTCTAAGTACCGAAATCGGCAGAATTTTTCTAAGTACCGAAAACTTCTGAATGTTTAATAAGTATCGAAATCGTAAGAATTTTTCTAAGTACCGAAATCGTCAGAATTTTTCTAAGTACCGATAACGTCAGAAATTTTCTAAGTACCGAAAAGGTCAGAAATTTTCTAAGTACCGAAGACTTCTGAATGTTTTCTAAGTACCGAAATCGTCAGAATTTTTCTAAGTACCGAAAACGTCAGATATTTTCTAAGTACCGAAAACGTCAGAAATTTTCAAAGTTCCAAAATCAACAGAATTTTTCTAAGTACCGAAAGCATCAGAATTTTTCTAAGTACCGAAAACGACAGAAATTTTCTAAGTATCGAAAACTTCTGATTGTTTTCTAAGTTCCGAAATCGTCAGAATTTTCTAAGTACCAAAATCAACAGAATTTTTCTAAGTACCGAAATCGACAGAATTTTTCTAAGTACCGAAATCAACAGAATTTTTCTAAGTACCGAAATCGGCAGAATTTTTCTAAGTACCGAAAACTTCTGAATGTTTAATAAGTATCGAAATCGTAAGAATTTTTCTAAGTACCGAAATCGTCAGAATTTTTCTAAGTACCGATAACGTCAGAAATTTTCTAAGTACCGAAAAGGTCAGAAATTTTCTAAGTACCGAAGACTTCTGAATGTTTTCTAAGTACCGAAATCGTCAGAATTTTTCTAAGTACCGAAAACGTCAGATATTTTCTAAGTACCGAAAACGTCAGAAATTTTCAAAGTTCCAAAATCAACAGAATTTTTCTAAGTACCGAAAGCATCAGAATTTTTCTAAGTACCGAAAACGACAGAAATTTTTTAAGTATCGAAAACTTCTGATTGTTTTCTAAGTTCCGAAATCGTCAGAATTTTCTAAGTACCAAAATCAACAGAATTTTTCTAAGTACCGAAATCGACAGAATTTTTCTAAGTACCGAAATCAACAGAAATTTTCTAAGTATCGAAAACTTCTGAATGTTTTCTAAGTACCAAAATCGTCAGAATTTTTCTAAGTACCGAAAAGGTCAGAAATTTTCTATGTACCGAAAAGGTCAGAAATTTTCCAAGTACCGAAAAGGTCAGAAATTTTCTAAGTTCCGAAATCATTCGAATTTTTCTAAGTACCGAAATCTTCTGAATTTTTCTAAGTACCGAAAAAGTCAGAAATTTTCTAAGTATCGATAACTTCTGAATGTTTTCTAAGTACCGAAATCGTCAGAATTTTTCTAAGTACCGAAATCATCAGAATTTTACTAAGTTCCGAAATCGTCAAAATTTTCTAAGTACCGAAATCGTCGGAATTTTTCTAAGTACCGAAATCGACAGAATTTTTCTAAGTACCGAAAACGTCAGAAATTTTCTAAGTATCGAAAACTTCTGAATGTTTTCTAAGTACCGAAAAAGGCAGAAATTTTCTAAGTACCGAAATCGTCGGAATGTTTCTAAGTACCGAAAACGTCAGAAATTTTCTAAGTACCGAAAACTTCCGAGTCTTTTCTAAGTACCGAAATCGACAGAATTTTTCTAAATACCGAAAACGTCAGATATTTTCTAAGTACCGAAATCATCTGAATTTTTCTAAGTACCGAAAACGTTAGAAATTTTCTATGTACCAAAATCAACAGAATTTTTCTAAGTACCGAAATCGGCAGAAATTTTCTAAGTACCGAAAACTTCTGAATGTTTAATAAGTATCGAAATCGTAAGAATTTTTCTAAGTACCGAAAACGTCAGAAATTTTCTAAGTACCGAAGACTTCTGGATGTTTTCTAAGTACCAAAATCGACAGAATTTTTTTAAGTACCGAAAACGTCAGATATTTTCTAAGTACCGAAAAGGTCAGAAATTTTCTAAGTACCAAAATCAACAGAATTTTTGTAAGTTCCAAAATCACCAGAATTTTTCTAAGTACCGAAATCGTCAGAATTTTTCTATGAACCAAAATCAACAGAATTTTTCTAAGTACTTAAATCGGCAGAATTCTTCTAAGTACCGAAAACGTCAGATATTTTCTAAGTACCGAAAAGGTCAGAAATTTTCTAAGTACCGAAATCATCAGAATTTCTCTAAGTACCGAAATCGTCTGAATTTTTCTAAGTACCGAAATCGTTTGAAATTTTCTAAATACCGTAAAGGTCAGAAATTTTCTAAGTTCCGAAATCATCAGAATTTTTCTAACTACCGAAAACGTCAGAAATTTTCTAAGTACCGAAAATTTCCGAGTCTTTTCTAAGTACCGAAATCGACAGAATTTTTCTAAGTACCGAAATCATTCGAATTTTTCTAAGTACCGAAATCTTCTGAATTTTTCTAAGTACCGAAAAAGTCAGAAATTTTCTAAGTATCGATAACTTCTGAATGTTTTCTAAGTACCGAAATCGTCAGAATTTTTCTAAGTACCGAAATCATCAGAATTTTTCTAAGTACCGAAATCGTCAAAATTTTCTAAGTACCGAAATCGTCGGAATTTTTCTAAGTACCGAAATCGTCAGAATTTTTCTAAGTACCGAAAACGTCAGAAATTTTCTAAGTATCGAAAACTTCTGAATGTTTTCTAAGTACCGAAAAAGGCAGAAATTTTCTAAGTACCGAAATCGTCGGAATTTTTCTAAGTACCGAAATCGTTTGAATTTTTCTAAGTACCGAAATCGTTTGAAATTTTCTAAATACCGAAAACGTCAGAAATTTTCTATGTACCGAAAACTTCCGAGTCTTTTCTAACTACCGAAATCGACAGAATTTTTCTAAGTACCGAAATCGGCAGAATTTTTCTAAGTACCGAAAACTTCTGAATGTTTAATAAGTATCGAAATCGTAAGAATTTTTCTAAGTACCGAAAACGTCAGAAATTTTCTAAGTACCGAAGACTTCTGGATGTTTTCTAAGTACCGAATTCGACAGAATTTTTCAAAGTACCGAAATCAACAGAATATTTCTAAGTTCCGAAATCACCAGAATTTTTCTAAGTACCGAAATCGTCAGAATTTTTCTATGTACCAAAATCATCAGAATTTTTCTGAGTACTTAAATCGGCAGAATTTTTCTAAGTACCGAAAACGTCAGATATTTTCTAAGTACCGAAAAGGTCAGAAATTTTCTAAGTTCCGAAATCATCAGAATTTTTCGAAGTACCGAAATCGTCTGAATTTTTCTAAGTACCGAAATCGTTTGAAATTTTCAAAATACCAAAAAGGTCAGAAATTTTCTAAGTTCCGAAATCATCAGAATTTTTCTAAGTACCGAAGACTTCTAAATGTTTTCTAAGTACCGAAATCGACAGAATTTTTCTAAGTACCGAAAACGTCAGATATTTTCTAAGTACCGAAAACGACAGAAATTTTCTAAGTATCGAAAACTTCTGATTGTTTTCTAAGTTTCGAAATCGTCAGAATTTTCTAGGTACCAAAATCAACAGAATTTTTCTAAACACCGAAATCGACAGAATTTTTCTAAGTACCGAAATCAACAGAATTTTTCTAAGTACTGAAATCGGCAGAATTTTTCTAAGTACCAAAATCAACAGAATTTTTCTAAGTACTGAAATCGGCAGAATTCTTCGAAGTACCGAAAACGTCAGAAATTTTCTAAGTATCGAAAACTTCTGAATGTTTTCTAAGTACCAAAATCGTCAGAATTTTTCTAAGTACCGAAAAGGTCAGAAATTTTCTATGTACCGAAAAGGTCAGAAATTTTCCAAGTTCCGAAAAGGTCAGAAATTTTCTCTGTACCGAAATCGTCAGAATTTTTCTAAGTACCGAAATCATTCGAATTTTTCTAAGTACCGATATCGGCAGAATTTTTCTAAGTACCGAAAAAGTCAGAAATTTTCTTAGTATCGATAACTTCTGAATGTTTTCTAAGTACCGAAATCGTCAGAATTTTTCTAAGTACCGAAATCATCAGAATTTTTCTAAGTACTGAAATCGTCAAAATTTTCTAAGTACCGAAATCGTCGGAATTTTTCTAAGAACCGAAATCGTCAGAATTTTTCTAAGTACCGAAAACGTCAGAAATTTTCTAAGTATCGAAAACTTCTAAATGTTTTCTAAGTACCGAAAAGGTCAGAAATTTTCTAAGTACCGAAATCATCAGAATTTTTCTAAGTACCGAAATCAACAGAATTTTTCTAAGTACCGAAATCGGCAGAATTTTTCTAAGTTCCGAAACTTCTGAATGTTTAATAAGTATCGAAATCGTAAGAATTTTGTCGAAGTACCGAAATCGACAGAATTTTTCTAAGTACCGAAAACGTCAGATATTTTCTAAGTACCGAAAAGGTCAGAAATTTTCTAAGTACCAAAATCAACAGAATTTTTCTAAGTACCGAAAGCATCAGAATTTTTCGAAGTACCGAAAACGACAGAAATTTTCTAAGTATCGAAAACTTCTGATTGTTTTCTAAGTTCCGAAATCGTCAGAATTTTCTAAGTACCAAAATCAACAGAATTTTTCTAAACACCGAAATCAACAGAATTTTTCTAAGTACTGAAATCGGCAGAATTTTTCTAAGTACCAAAATCAGCAGAATTTTTCTAAGTACTGAAATCGGCAGAATTCTTCTTAGTACCGAAAACGTCAGAAATTTTCTAAGTATCGAAAACTTCTGAATGTTTTCTAAGTACCAAAATCGTCAGAATTTTTCTAAGTACCGAAAAGGTCAGAAATTTTCTATGTACCGAAAAGGTCAGAAATATTCCAAGTTCCGAAAAGGTCAGAAATTTTCTCAGTACCGAAATCGTCAGAATTTTTCTATGTACCGAAATCATTCGAATTTTTCTAAGTACCGATATCGGCAGAATTTTTCTAAGTACCGAAAAAGTCAGAAATTTTCTTAGTATCGATAACTTCTGAATGTTTTCTAAGTACCGAAATCGTCAGAAATTTTCTAAGTATCGAAAACTTCTGAATGTTTTCTAGGAACCGAAAAAGGCAGAAATTTTCTAAGTACCGAAATCGTCGGAATTTTTCTATGTACCGAAATCGTCTGAATTTTTCCAAGTACCGAAATCGTTTGAAATTTTCTAAATACCGAAAAGGTCAGAAATTTTCTAAGTACCGAAATCATCAGAATTTTTCTAAGTACCGAAAACGTCAGAAATTTTCTAAGTACCGAAAACTTCTGAATGTTTAATAAGTATCGAAATCGCAAGAATTTTTCTAAGTACCGAAAAGGTCAGAAATTTTCCAAGCACCGAAATCGTCAGAATTTTCTAAGTACCGAAATCGGCAGAATTTTTCAAAGTACCGAAAACGACAGAAATTATGTAAGTACCGAAAACTTCTGACTGTTTTCTAAGTACCGAAATCGACAGAATTTTTCTAAGTATCGAAATCGGCAGAATTTTTCTAAGTACCGAAAACTTCTGAATGTTTAATAAGTATCGAAATCGTAAGAATTTTTCTAAGTACCGAAATCGTCAGAATTTTTCTAAGTACCGATAACGTCAGAAATTTTTTAAGTACCGAAAAGGTCAGAAATTTTCTAAGTACCGAAGACTTCTGAATGTTTTCTAAGTACCGAAATCGACAGAATTTTTCTAAGTACCGAAAACGTCAGATATTTTCTAAGTACCGAAAAGGTCAGAAATTTTCAAAGTTCCAAAATCAACAGAATTTTTCTAAGTACCGAAAGCATCAGAATTTTTCTAAGTACCGAAAACGACAGAAATTTTCTAAGTATCGAAAACTTCTGATTGTTTTCTAAGTTCCGAAATCGTCAGAATTTTCTAAGTTCCAAAATCAACAGAATTTTTCTAAGTACCGAAATCGACAGAATTTTTCTAAGTACCGAAATCAACAGAAATTTTCTAAGTATCGAAAACTTCTGAATGTTTTCTAAGTACCAAAATCGTCAGAATTTTCCTAAGTACCGAAAAGGTCAGAAATTTTCTATGTACCGAAAAGGTCAGAAATTTTCCTAGTACCGAAAAGGTCAGAAATTTTCTAAGTTCCGAAATCATCAGAATTTTTCAAAGTACAGAAAACGTCAGAAATTTTCTAAGTACCGAAATCATTCGAATTTTTCTAAGTACCGAAATCTTCTGAATTTTTCTAAGTACCGAAAAAGTCAGAAATTTTCTAAGTATCGATAACTTCTGAATGTTTTCTAAGTACCGAAATCGTCAGAATTTTTCTAAGTACCGAAATCATCAGAATTTTACTAAGTTCCGAAATCGTCAAAATTTTCTAAGTACCGAAATCGTCGGAATTTTTCTAAGTACCGAAATCGACAGAATTTTTCTAAGTACCGAAAACGTCAGAAATTTTCTAAGTATCGAAAACTTCTGAATGTTTTCTAAGTACCGAAAAAGGCAGAAATTTTCTAAGTACCGAAAACTTCCGAGTCTTTTCTAAGTACCGAAATCGACAGAATTTTTCTCAATACCGAAAACGTCAGATATTTTCTAAGTACCGAAATCATCTGAATTTTTCTAAGTACCGAAAACGTTAGAAATTTTCTATGTACCAAAATCAACAGAATTTTTCTAAGTACCGAAATCGGCAGAAATTTTCTAAGTACCGAAAACTTCTGAATGTTTAATAAGTATCGAAATCGTAAGAATTTTTCTAAGTACCGAAAACGTCAGAAATTTTCTAAGTACCGAAGACTTCTGGATGTTTTCTAAGTACCAAAATCGACAGAATTTTTTTAAGTACCGAAAACGTCAGATATTTTCTAAGTACCGAAAAGGTCAGAAATTTTCTAAGTACCAAAATCAACAGAATTTTTGTAAGTTCCAAAATCACCAGAATTTTTCTAAGTACCGAAATCGTCAGAATTTTTCTATGTACCAAAATCAACAGAATTTTTCTAAGTACTTAAATCGGCAGAATTCTTCTAAGTACCGAAAACGTCAGATATTTTCTAAGTACCGAAAAGGTCAGAAATTTTCTAAGTACCGAAATCATCAGAATTTTTCTAACTACCGAAAACGTCAGAAATTTTCTAAGTACCGAAAATTTCCGAGTCTTTTCTAAGTACCGAAATCGACAGAATTTTTCTAAGTACCGAAATCATTCGAATTTTTCTAAGTACCGAAATCTTCTGAATTTTTCTAAGTACCGAAAAAGTCAGAAATTTTCTAAGTATCGATAACTTCTGAATGTTTTCTAAGTACCGAAATCGTCAGAATTTTTCTAAGTACCGAAATCATCAGAATTTTTCTAAGTACCGAAATCGTCAAAATTTTCTAAGTACCGAAATCGTCGGAATTTTTCTAAGTACCGAAATCGTCAGAATTTTTCTAAGTTCCGAAAACGTCAGAAATTTTCTAAGTATCGAAAACTTCTGAATGTTTTCTAAGTACCGAAAAAGGCAGAAATTTTCTAAGTACCGAAATCGTCGGAATTTTTCTAAGTACCGAAATCGTTTGAATTTTTCTAAGTACCGAAATCGTTTGAAATTTTCTAAATACCGAAAACATCAGAAATTTTCTAAGTACCGAAAACTTCCGAGTCTTTTCTAACTACCGAAATCGACAGAATTTTTCTAAGTACCGAAATCGGCAGAATTTTTCTAAGTACCGAAAACTTCTGAATGTTTAATAAGTATCAAAATCGTAAGAATTTTTCTAAGTACCGAAAACGTCAGAAATTTTCTAAGTACCGAAGACTTCTGGATGTTTTCTAAGTACCGAATTCGACATAATTTTTCAAAGTACCGAAATCAACAGAATATTTCTAAGTTCCGAAATCACCAGAATTTTTCTAAGTACCGAAATCGTCAGAATTTTTCTATGTACCAAAATCATCAGAATTTTTCTGAGTACTTAAATCGGCAGAATTCTTCTAAGTACCGAAAACGTCAGATATTTTCTAAGTACCGAAAAGGTCAGAAATTTTCTAAGTTCCGAAATCATCAGAATTTTTCTAAGTACCGAAATCGTCTGAATTTTTCTAAGTACCGAAATCGTTTGAAATTTTCAAAATACCAAAAAGGTCAGAAATTTTCCAAGTTCCGAAATCATCAGATTTTTTCTAAGTACCGAAGACTTCTAAATGTTTTCTAAGTACCGAAATCAACAGAATTTTTCTAAGTACCGAAAACGTCAGATATTTTCTAAGTACCGAAAACGACAGAAATTTTCTAAGTATCGAAAACTTCTGATTGTTTTCTAAGTTCCGAAATCGTCAGAATTTTCTAGGTACCAAAATCAACAGAATTTTTCTAAACACCGAAATCGACAGAATTTTTCTAAGTACCGAAATCAACAGAATTTTTCTAAGTACTGAAATCGGCAGAATTTTTCTAAGTACCAAAATCAACAGAATTTTTCTAAGTACTGAAATCGGCAGAATTCTTCGAAGTACCGAAAACGTCAGAAATTTTCTAAGTATCGAAAACTTCTGAATGTTTTCTAAGTACCAAAATCGTCAGAATTTTTCTAAGTACCGAAAAGGTCAGAAATTTTCTATGTACCGAAAAGGTCAGAAATTTTCCAAGTTCCGAAAAGGTCAGAAATTTTCTCTGTACCGAAATCGTCAGAATTTTTCTAAGTACCGAAATCATTCGAATTTTTCTAAGTACCGATATCGGCAGAATATTTCTAAGTACCGAAAAAGTCAGAAATTTTCTTAGTATCGATAACTTCTGAATGTTTTCGAAGTACCGAAATCGTCAGAATTTTTCTAAGTACCGAAATCATCAGAATTTTTCTAAGTACTGAAATCGTCAAAATTTTCTAAGTACCGAAATCGTCGGAATTTTTCTAAGTACCGAAATCGTCAGAATTTTTCTAAGTACCGAAAACGTCAGAAATTTTCTAAGTATCGAAAACTTCTAAATGTTTTCTAAGTACCGAAAAGGTCAGAAATTTTCTAAGTACCGAAATCATCAGAATTTTTCTAAGGACCGAAATCGTCTGAATTTTTCTAAGTACCGAAATCGTTTGAAATTTTCTAAGTATCGAAAACTTCTGAATGTTTTCTAAGTACCGAAAAAGGCAGAAATTTTCTAAGTACCGAAATCGTCAGATATTTTCTAAGTACCGAAAAGGTCAGAAATTTTCTAAGTACCAAAATCAACAGAATTTTTCTAAGTACCGAAATCGTCGGAATGTTTTCTAAGTACCGAAAACGTCTGAAATTTTCAAAGTACCGAAAGCATCAGAATTTTTCTAAGTACCGAAATCAACAGAAATTTCCTAAGTTTCGAAAAATTCTGAATGTTTTCTAAGTACCAAAATCGTCAGAATTTTTCTAAGTACCGAAAAGGTCAGAAATTTTCTATGTACCGAAAAGGTCAGAAATTTTCCAAGTACACAAAAGGTCAGAAATTTTCTAAGTACCGAAATCGTCAGAATTTTTCTAAGTACCGAAATCTTCTGAATTTTTCTAAGTACCGAAAAAGTCAGAAATTTTCTAAGTATCGATAACTTCTGAATGTTTTCTAAGTACCGAAATCGTCAGAATTTTTCTAAGTACCGAAATCATCAGAATTTTTCTAAGTACCGAAATCGTCAAAATTTTCAAAGTACCGAAATCGTCAGAATTTTTCTAAGTACCGAAATCATCAGAATTTTTCTAAGTACCAAAATCAACAGAATTTTTCTAAGTACCGAAATCGTCGGAATGTTTTCTAAGTACCGAAAACGTCTGAAATTTTCAAAGTACCGAAAAAGGCAGAAATTTTCTAAGTACCGAAATCAACAGAATTTTTCTAAGTACCGAAATCGTCAGAATTTTTCTAAGTACCAAAATCAACAGAATTTTTCTAAGTACTGAAATCGGCAGAATTCTTCTAAGTACCGAAAACGTCAGATATTTTCTAAGTACCGAAAAGGTCAGAAATTTTCTAAGTACCGAAATCATCAGAATTTTTCTAAGTACCGAAATCGTCTGAATTTTTCTAAGTACCGAAATCGTTTGAAATTTTCTAAATACCGAAAACGTCAGAAATTTTCTAAGTACCGAAGACTTCTAAATGTTTTCTAAGTACCGAAATCGGCAGAATTTTTCTAAGTACCGAAAAAGTCAGAAATTTTCTAAGTATCGAAAACTTCTGAATGTTTAATAAGTATCGAAATCGTAAGAATTTTTCTAAGTACCGAAATCGTCAGAATTTTTCTAAGTACCGATAACGTCAGAAATTTTCTAAGTACCGAAAAGGTCAGAAATTTTCTAAGTACCGAAGACTTCTGAATGTTTTCTAAGTACCAAAATCAACAGAATTTTTCTAAGTACCGAAATCGACAGAATTTTTCTAAGTACCGAAATCAACAGAAATTTTCTAAGTATCGAAAACTTCTGAATGTTTTCTAAGTACCAAAATCGTCAGAATTTTTCTAAGTACCGAAAAGGTCAGAAATTTTCTATGTACCGAAAAGGTCAGAAAATTTCCAAGTACCGAAAAGGTCAGAAATTTTCTAAGTTCCGAAATCATCAGAAATTTTCTAAATACCGAAAACGTCAGAAATTTTCTATGTACCGAAGACTTCTAAATGTTTTCTAAGTACCGAAATCGACAGAATTTTTCTAAGTACCGAAAACGTCAGATATTTTCTAAGTACCGAAATCAACAGAATTTTTCTAAGTACCGAAATCGGCAGAATTTTTCTAAGTACCGAAAAAGTCAGAAATTTTCTGAGTATCGATAACTTCTGAATGTTTTCTAAGTACCGAAATCATCAGAAATTTTCTAAGTACCGAAAAGGTCAGAAATTTTCTAAGTACCGAAAAGGTCAGAAATTTTCCAAGTACCGAAATCGTCAGAATTTTCTATGTATCGAAATCGGCAGAATTTTTCAAAGTACCGAAAACGACAGAAATTATGTAAGTACCGAAAACTTCTGATTGTTTTCTAAGTACCGAAATCGACAGAATTTTTCTAAGTACCGAAATCAACAGAATTTTTCTAAGTACCGAAATCGGCAGAATTTTTCTAAGTACCGAAAACTTCTGAATGTTTAATAAGTATCGAAATCGTAAGAATTTTTCTAAGTACCGAAATCTTCAGAATTTTTCTAAGTACCGATAACGTCAGAAATTTTCTAAGTACCGAAAAGGTCAGAAATTTTCTAAGTACCGATGACTTCTGAATGTTTTCTAAGTACCGAAATCGACAGAATTTTTCTAAGTACCGAAAACGTCAGATATTTTCTAAGTACCGAAAAGGTCAGAAATTTTCTAAGTTCCAAAATCAACAGAATTTTTCTAAGTACCGAAAGCATCAGAATTTTTCTAAGTACCGAAATCAACAGAAATTTTCTAAGTATCGAAAACTTCTGAATGTTTTCTATGTACCAAAATCGTCAGAATTTTTCTAAGTACCGAAAAGGTCAGAAATTTTCTATGTACCGAAAAGGTCAGAAATTTTCCAAGTACCGAAAAGGTCAGAAATTTTCTAAGTACCGAAATCGTCAGAATCTTTCTAAGTACCGAAATCATTCGAATTTTTCTAAGTACCGAAATCTTCTGAATTTTTCTAAGTACCGAAAAAGTCAGAAATTTTCTAAGTATCGATAACTTCTGAATGTTTTCTAAGTACCGAAATCGTCAGAATTTTTCTAAGTACCGAAATCATCAGAATTTTTCTAAGTACCGAAATCGTCAAAATTTTCAAAGTACCGAAATCGTCGGAATTTTTCTAAGTATCGATAACTTCTGAATGTTTTCTAAGTACCGAAATCGTCAGAATTTTTCTAAGTACCGAAATCATCAGAATTTTTCTAAGTACCGAAATCGTCAAAATTTTCTAAGTACCGAAATCGTCGGAATTTTTCTAAGTACCGAAATCGTCAGAATTTTTCTAAGTACCGAAAAAGGCAGAAATTTTCTAAGTACCGAAATCGTCAGATATTTTCTAAGTACCGAAAAGGTCAGAAATTTTCTAAGTACCAAAATCAACAGAATTTTTCTAAGTACCGAAATCGTCGGAATGTTTTCTAAGTACCGAAAACGTCTGAAATTTTCAAAGTGCCGAAAAAGGCAGAAATTTTCTAAGTACCGAAATCAACAGAATTTTTCTAAGTACCGAAATCAACAGAATTTTTCTAAGTACCGAAATCGGCAGAATTTTTCTAAGTACCGAAAACTTCTGAATGTTTAATAAGTATCGAAATCGTAAGAATTTTTCTAAGTACCGAAATCTTCAGAATTTTTCTAAGTACCGATAACGTCAGAAATTTTCTAAGTACCGAAAAGGTCAGAAATTTTCTAAGTACCGATGACTTCTGAATGTTTTCTAAGTACCGAAATCGACAGAATTTTTCTAAGTACCGAAAACGTCAGATATTTTCTAAGTACCGAAAAGGTCAGAAATTTTCTAAGTTCCAAAATCAACAGAATTTTTCTAAGTACCGAAAGCATCAGAATTTTTCTAAGTACCGAAATCAACAGAAATTTTCTAAGTATCGAAAACTTCTGAATGTTTTCTATGTACCAAAATCGTCAGAATTTTTCTAAGTACCGAAAAGGTCAGAAATTTTCTATGTACCGAAAAGGTCAGAAATTTTCCAAGTACCGAAAAGGTCAGAAATTTTCTAAGTACCGAAATCGTCAGAATCTTTCTAAGTACCGAAATCATTCGAATTTTTCTAAGTACCGAAATCTTCTGAATTTTTCTAAGTACCGAAAAAGTCAGAAATTTTCTAAGTATCGATAACTTCTGAATGTTTTCTAAGTACCGAAATCGTCAGAATTTTTCTAAGTACCGAAATCATCAGAATTTTTCTAAGTACCGAAATCGTCAAAATTTTCAAAGTACCGAAATCGTCGGAATTTTTCTAAGTATCGATAACTTCTGAATGTTTTCTAAGTACCGAAATCGTCAGAATTTTTCTAAGTACCGAAATCATCAGAATTTTTCTAAGTACCGAAATCGTCAAAATTTTCTAAGTACCGAAATCGTCGGAATTTTTCTAAGTACCGAAATCGTCAGAATTTTTCTAAGTACCGAAAAAGGCAGAAATTTTCTAAGTACCGAAATCGTCAGATATTTTCTAAGTACCGAAAATGTCAGAAATTTTCTAAGTACCAAAATCAACAGAATTTTTCTAAGTACCGAAATCGTCGGAATGTTTTCTAAGTACCGAAAACGTCTGAAATTTTCAAAGTGCCGAAAAAGGCAGAAATTTTCTAAGTACCGAAATCAACAGAATTTTTCTAAGTACCGAAATCGTCAGAATTTTTCTAAGTACCAAAATCAACAGAATTTTTCTAAGTACTGAAATCGGCAGAATTCTTCTAAGTACCGAAAACGTCAGATATTTTCTAAGTACCGAAAAGGTCAGAAATTTTCTAAGTACCGAAATCATCAGAATTTTTCTAAGTACCGAAATCGTCTGAATTTTTCTAAGTACCGAAATCGTTTGAAATTTTCTAAATACCGAAAACGTCAGAAATTTTCTAAGTACCGAAGACTTCTAAATGTTTTCTAAGTACCGAAATCGACAGAATTTTTCTAAATACCGAAAACGTCAGATATTTTCTAAGTACCGGAAAGGTCAGAAATTTTCTAAGAACCAAAATCAACAGAATTTTTCTAAGTACCGAAATCGGCAGAATTTTTCTAAGTACCGAAAAAGTCAGAAATTTTCTAAGTATCGAAAACTTCTGAATGTTTAATAAGTATCGAAATCGTAAGAATTTTTCTAAGTACCGAAATCGTCAGAATTTTTCTAAGTACCGATAACGTCAGAAATTTTCTAAGTATCGATAACTTCTGAATGTTTTCTAAGTACCAAAATCGTCAGAATTTTTCTAAGTACCGAAATCATCAGAATTTTTCTAAGTACCGAAATCGTCAAAATTTTCAAAGTACCGAAATCGTCGGAATTTTTCTAAGTATCGATAACTTCTGAATGTTTTCTAAGTACCGAAATCGTCAGAATTTTTCTAAGTACCGAAATCATCAGAATTTTTCTAAGTACCGAAATCGTCAAAATTTTCTAAGTACCGAAATCGTCGGAATTTTTCTAAGTACCGAAATCGTCAGAATTTTTCTAAGTACCGAAAAAGGCAGAAATTTTCTAAGTACCGAAATCGTCAGATATTTTCTAAGTACCGAAAAGGTCAGAAATTTTCTAAGTACCAAAATCAACAGAATTTTTCTAAGTACCGAAATCGTCGGAATGTTTTCTAAGTACCGAAAACGTCTGAAATTTTCAAAGTACCGAAAAAGGCAGAAATTTTCTAAGTACCGAAATCAACAGAATTTTTCTAAGTACCGAAATCGTCAGAATTTTTCTAAGTACCAAAATCAACAGAATTTTTCTAAGTACTGAAATCGGCAGAATTCTTCTAAGTACCGAAAACGTCAGATATTTTCTAAGTACCGAAAAGGTCAGAAATTTTCTAAGTACCGAAATAATCAGAATTTTTCTAAGTACCAAAATCAACAGAATTTTTCTAAGTACCGAAATCGACAGAATTTTTCTAAGTACCGAAATCAACAG
Organism: Parasteatoda tepidariorum; assembly: GCF_982258835.1. Lineage (NCBI taxonomy): Eukaryota > Metazoa > Arthropoda > Arachnida > Araneae > Theridiidae > Parasteatoda > Parasteatoda tepidariorum. Next base: position 114,610,688 of record NC_141756.1, on the reverse strand, counting down.
AAATTTTCTAAGTATCGAAAACTTCTGAATGTTTTCTAAGTACCAAAATTGTCAGAATTTTTCTAAGTACCGAAAAGGTCAGAAATTTTCTATGTACCGAAAAGGTCAGAAATTTTCCAAGTACCGAAAAGGTCAGAAATTTTCTAAGTTCCGAAATCATCAGAAATTTTCTAAATACCGAAAACGTCAGAAATTTTCTATGTACCGAAGACTTCTAAATGTTTTCTAAGTACCGAAATCGACAGAATTTTTCTAAGTACCGAAAACGTCAGATATTTTCTAAGTACCGAAATCAACAGAATTTTTCTAAGTACCGAAATCGGCAGAATTTTTCTAAGTACCGAAAAAGTCAGAAATTTTCTGAGTATCGATAACTTCTGAATGTTTTCTAAGTACCGAAATCGTCAGAAATTTTCTAAGTACCGAAAAGGTCAGAAATTTTCCAAGTACCGAAAAGGTCAGAAATTTTCTAAGTACCGAAATCGTCAGAATTTTTCTAAGTACCGAAATCATCAGAATTTTTCTAAGTACCGAAATCGTCAAAATTTTCAAAGTACCGAAATCGTCGGAATTTTTCTAAGTATCGATAACTTCTGAATGTTTTCTAAGTACCGAAATCGTCAGAATTTTTCTAAGTACCGAAATCAACAGAATTTTTCTAAGTACCGAAATCGGCAGAATTTTTCTAAGTACCGAAAAAGTCAGAAATTTTCTGAGTATCGATAACTTCTGAATGTTTTCTAAGTACCGAAATCGTCAGAAATTTTCTAAGTACCGAAAAGGTCAGAAATTTTCTAAGTACCGAAAAGGTCAGAAATTTTCCAAGTACCGAAATCGTCAGAATTTTCTATGTACCGAAATCGGCAGAATTTTTCAAAGTACCGAAAACGACAGAAATTATGTAAGTACCGAAAACTTCTGATTGTTTTCTAAGTACCGAAATCGACAGAATTTTTCTAAGTACCGAAATCAACAGAATTTTTCTAAGTACCGAAATCGGCAGAATTTTTCTAAGTACCGAAAACTTCTGAATGTTTAATAAGTATCGAAATCGTAAGAATTTTTCTAAGTACCGAAATCTTCAGAATTTTTCTAAGTACCGATAACGTCAGAAATTTTCTAAGTACCGAAAAGGTCAGAAATTTTCTAAGTACCGATGACTTCTGAATGTTTTCTAAGTACCGAAATCGACAGAATTTTTCTAAGTACCGAAAACTTCAGATATTTTCTAAGTACCGAAAAGGTCAGAAATTTTCTAAGTTCCAAAATCAACAGAATTTTTCTAAGTACCGAAAGCATCAGAATTTTTCTAAGTACCGAAATCAACAGAAATTTTCTAAGTATCGAAAACTTCTGAATGTTTTCTATGTACCAAAATCGTCAGAATTTTTCTAAGTACCGAAAAGGTCAGAAATTTTCTATGTACCGAAAAGGTCAGAAATTTTCCAAGTACCGAAAAGGTCAGAAATTTTCTAAGTACCGAAATCGTCAGAATCTTTCTAAGTACCGAAATCATTCGAATTTTTCTAAGTACCGAAATCTTCTGAATTTTTCTAAGTACCGAAAAAGTCAGAAATTTTCTAAGTATCGATAACTTCTGAATGTTTTCTAAGTACCGAAATCGTCAGAATTTTTCTAAGTACCGAAATCATCAGAATTTTTCTAAGTACCGAAATCGTCAAAATTTTCAAAGTACCGAAATCGTCGGAATTTTTCTAAGTATCGATAACTTCTGAATGTTTTCTAAGTACCGAAATCGTCAGAATTTTTCTAAGTACCGAAATCATCAGAATTTTTCTAAGTACCGAAATCGTCAAAATTTTCTAAGTACCGAAATCGTCGGAATTTTTCTAAGTACCGAAATCGTCAGAATTTTTCTAAGTACCGAAAAAGGCAGAAATTTTCTAAGTACCGAAATCGTCAGATATTTTCTAAGTACCGAAAAGGTCAGAAATTTTCTAAGTACCAAAATCAACAGAATTTTTCTAAGTACCGAAATCGTCGGAATGTTTTCTAAGTACCGAAAACGTCTGAAATTTTCAAAGTGCCGAAAAAGGCAGAAATTTTCTAAGTACCGAAATCAACAGAATTTTTCTAAGTACCGAAATCGTCAGAATTTTTCTAAGTACCAAAATCAACAGAATTTTTCTAAGTACTGAAATCGGCAGAATTCTTCTAAGTACCGAAAACGTCAGATATTTTCTAAGTACCGAAAAGGTCAGAAATTTTCTAAGTACCGAAATCATCAGAATTTTTCTAAGTACCGAAATCGTCTGAATTTTTCTAAGTACCGAAATCGTTTGAAATTTTCTAAATACCGAAAACGTCAGAAATTTTCTAAGTACCGAAGACTTCTAAATGTTTTCTAAGTACCGAAATCGACAGAATTTTTCTAAATACCGAAAACGTCAGATATTTTCTAAGTACCGGAAAGGTCAGAAATTTTCTAAGAACCAAAATCAACAGAATTTTTCTAAGTACCGAAATCGGCAGAATTTTTCTAAGTACCGAAAAAGTCAGAAATTTTCTAAGTATCGAAAACTTCTGAATGTTTAATAAGTATCGAAATCGTAAGAATTTTTCTAAGTACCGAAATCGTCAGAATTTTTCTAAGTACCGATAACGTCAGAAATTTTCTAAGTATCGATAACTTCTGAATGTTTTCTAAGTACCAAAATCGTCAGAATTTTTCTAAGTACCGAAATCATCAGAATTTTTCTAAGTACCGAAATCGTCAAAATTTTCAAAGTACCGAAATCGTCGGAATTTTTCTAAGTATCGATAACTTCTGAATGTTTTCTAAGTACCGAAATCGTCAGAATTTTTCTAAGTACCGAAATCATCAGAATTTTTCTAAGTACCGAAATCGTCAAAATTTTCTAAGTACCGAAATCGTCGGAATTTTTCTAAGTACCGAAATCGTCAGAATTTTTCTAAGTACCGAAAAAGGCAGAAATTTTCTAAGTACCGAAATCGTCAGATATTTTCTAAGTACCGAAAAGGTCAGAAATTTTCTAAGTACCAAAATCAACAGAATTTTTCTAAGTACCGAAATCGTCGGAATGTTTTCTAAGTACCGAAAACGTCTGAAATTTTCAAAGTACCGAAAAAGGCAGAAATTTTCTAAGTACCGAAATCAACAGAATTTTTCTAAGTACCGAAATCGTCAGAATTTTTCTAAGTACCAAAATCAACAGAATTTTTCTAAGTACTGAAATCGGCAGAATTCTTCTAAGTACCGAAAACGTCAGATATTTTCTAAGTACCGAAAAGGTCAGAAATTTTCTAAGTACCGAAATCATCAGAATTTTTCTAAGTACCAAAATCAACAGAATTTTTCTAAGTACCGAAATCGACAGAATTTTTCTAAGTACCGAAATCAACAGAAATTTTCTAAGTATCGAAAACTTCTGAATGTTTTCTAAGTACCAAAATTGTCAGAATTTTTCTAAGTACCGAAAAGGTCAGAAATTTTCTATGTACCGAAAAGGTCAGAAATTTTCCAAGTACCGAAAAGGTCAGAAATTTTCTAAGTTCCGAAATCATCTGAAATTTTCTAAATACCGAAAACGTCAGAAATTTTCTATGTACCGAAGACTTCTAAATGTTTTCTAAGTACCGAAATCGACAGAATTTTTCTAAGTACCGAAAACGTCAGATATTTTCTAAGTACCGAAATCAACAGAATTTTTCTAAGTACCGAAATCGGCAGAATTTTTCTAAGTACCGAAAAAGTCAGAAATTTTCTGAGTATCGATAACTTCTGAATGTTTTCTAAGTACCGAAATCGTCAGAAATTTTCTAAGTACCGAAAAGGTCAGAAATTTTCCAAGTACCGAAAAGGTCAGAAATTTTCTAAGTACCGAAATCGTCAGAATCTTTCTAAGTACCGAAATCATTCGAATTTTTCTAAGTACCGAAATCTTCTGAATTTTTCTAAGTACCGAAAAAGTCAGAAATTTTCTAAGTATCGATAACTTCTGAATGTTTTCTAAGTACCGAAATCGTCAGAATTTTTCTAAGTACCGAAATCATCAGAATTTTTCTAAGTACCGAAATCGTCAAAATTTTCAAAGTACCGAAATCGTCGGAATTTTTCTAAGTATCGATAACTTCTGAATGTTTTCTAAGTACCGAAATCGTCAGAATTTTTCTAAGTACCGAAATCAACAGAATTTTTCTAAGTACCGAAATCGGCAGAATTTTTCTAAGTACCGAAAAAGTCAGAAATTTTCTGAGTATCGATAACTTCTGAATGTTTTCTAAGTACCGAAATCGTCAGAAATTTTCTAAGTACCGAAAAGGTCAGAAATTTTCTAAGTACCGAATAGGTCAGAAATTTTCCAAGTACCGAAATCGTCAGAATTTTCTATGTACCGAAATCGGCAGAATTTTTCAAAGTACCGAAAACGACAGAAATTATGTAAGTACCGAAAACTTCTGATTGTTTTCTAAGTACCGAAATCGACAGAATTTTTCTAAGTACCGAAATCAACAGAATTTTTCTAAGTACCGAAATCGGCAGAATTTTTCTAAGTACCGAAAACTTCTGAATGTTTAATAAGTATCGAAATCGTAAGAATTTTTCTAAGTACCGAAATCTTCAGAATTTTTCTAAGTACCGATAACGTCAGAAATTTTCTAAGTACCGAAAAGGTCAGAAATTTTCTAAGTACCGATGACTTCTGAATGTTTTCTAAGTACCGAAATCGACAGAATTTTTCTAAGTACCGAAAACGTCAGATATTTTCTAAGTACCGAAAAGGTCAGAAATTTTCTAAGTTCCAAAATCAACAGAATTTTTCTAAGTACCGAAAGCATCAGAATTTTTCTAAGTACCGAAATCAACAGAAATTTTCTAAGTATCGAAAACTTCTGAATGTTTTCTAAGTACCAAAATCGTCAGAATTTTTCTAAGTACCGAAAAGGTCAGAAATTTTCTATGTACCGAAAAGGTCAGAAATTTTCCAAGTACCGAAAAGGTCAGAAATTTTCTAAGTACCGAAATCGTCAGAATCTTTCTAAGTACCGAAATCATTCGAATTTTTCTAAGTACCGAAATCTTCTGAATTTTTCTAAGTACCGAAAAAGTCAGAAATTTTCTAAGTATCGATAACTTCTGAATGTTTTCTAAGTACCGAAATCGTCAGAATTTTTCTAAGTACCGAAATCATCAGAATTTTTCTAAGTACCGAAATCGTCAAAATTTTCAAAGTACCGAAATCGTCGGAATTTTTCTAAGTATCGATAACTTCTGAATGTTTTCTAAGTACCGAAATCGTCAGAATTTTTCTAAGTACCGAAATCGTCAGAATTTTTCTAAGTATCGAAAAAGGCAGAAATTTTCTAAGTACCGAAATCGTCAGATATTTTCTAAGTACCGAAAAGGTCAGAAATTTTCTAAGTACCAAAATCAACAGAATTTTTCTAAGTACCGAAATCGTCGGAATGTTTTCTAAGTACCGAAAACGTCTGAAATTTTCAAAGTACCGAAAAAGGCAGAAATTTTCTAAGTACCGAAATCAACAGAATTTTTCTAAGTACCGAAATCGTCAGAATTTTTCTAAGTACCAAAATCAACAGAATTTTTCTAAGTACTGAAATCGGCAGAATTCTTCTAAGTACCGAAAACGTCAGATATTTTCTAAGTACCGAAAAGGTCAGAAATTTTCTAAGTACCGAAATCATCAGAATTTTTCTATGTACCGAAATCGTCTGAATTTTTCTAAGTACCGAAATCGTTTGAAATTTTCTAAATACCGAAAACGTCAGAAATTTTCTAAGTACCGAAGACTTCTAAATGTTTTCTAAGTACCGAAATCGACAGAATTGTTCTAAATACCGAAAACGTCAGATATTTTCTAAGTACCGGAAAGGTCAGAAATTTTCTAAGAACCAAAATCAACAGAATTTTTCTAAGTACCGAAATCGGCAGAATTTTTCTAAGTACCGAAAAAGTCAGAAATTTTCTAAGTATCGAAAACTTCTGAATGTTTAATAAGTATCGAAATCGTAAGAATTTTTCTAAGTACCGAAATCGTCAGAATTTTTCTAAGTACCGATAACGTCAGAAATTTTCTAAGTACCGAAAAGGTCAGAAATTTTCTAAGTACCGAAGACTTCTGAATGTTTTCTAAGTACCAAAATCAACAGAATTTTTCTAAGTACCGAAATCGACAGAATTTTTCTAAGTACCGAAATCAACAGAAATTTTCTAAGTATCGAAAACTTCTGAATGTTTTCTAAGTACCAAAATCGTCAGAATTTTTCTAAGTACCGAAAAGGTCAGAAATTTTCTATGTACCGAAAAGGTCAGAAATTTTCCAAGTACCGAAAAGGTCAGAAATTTTCTAAGTTCCGAAATCATCAGAAATTTTCTAAATACCGAAAACGTCAGAAATTTTCTATGTACCGAAGACTTCTAAATGTTTTCTAAGTACCGAAATCGACAGAATTTTTCTAAGTACCGAAAACGTCAGATATTTTCTAAGTACCGAAATCAACAGAATTTTTCTAAGTACCGAAATCGGCAGAATTTTTCTAAATACCGAAAAGGTCAGAAATTTTCTATGTACCGAAAAGGTCAGAAATTTTCCAAGTACCGAAAAGGTCAGAAATTTTCTAAGTTCCGAAATCATCAGAAATTTTCTAAATACCGAAAACGTCAGAAATTTTCTATGTACCGAAGACTTCTAAATGTTTTCTAAGTACCGAAATCGACAGAATTTTTCTAAGTACCGAAAACGTCAGATATTTTCTAAGTACCGAAATCAACAGAATTTTTCTAAGTACCGAAATCGTCGGAATTTTTCTAAGTATCGATAACTTCTGAATGTTTTCTAAGTACCGAAATCGTCAGAATTTTTCTAAGTACCGAAATCATCAGAATTTTTCTAAGTACCGAAATCGTCAAAATTTTCTAAGTACCGAAATCGTCGGAATTTTTCTAAGTACCGAAATCGTCAGAATTTTTCTAAGTACCGAAAACGTCAGAAATTTTCTAAGTATCGAAAACTTCTGAATGTTTTCTAAGTACCGAAATCGACAGAATTTTTCTAAGTACCGAAAACGTCAGATATTTTCAAAGTACCGAAATCAACAGAATTTTTCTAAGTACCGAAATCGGCAGAATTTTTCTAAGTACCGAAAAGGTCAGAAATTTTCTATGTACCGAAAAGGTCAGAAATTTTCCAAGTACCGAAAAGGTCAGAAATTTTCTAAGTTCCGAAATCATCAGAAATTTTCTAAATACCGAAAACGTCAGAAATTTTCTATGTACCGAAGATTTCTAAATGTTTTCTAAGTACCGAAATCGACAGAATTTTTCTAAGTACCGAAAACGTCAGATATTTTCTAAGTACCGAAATCAACAGAATTTTTCTAAGTACCGAAATCGTCGGAATTTTTCTAAGTATCGATAACTTCTGAATGTTTTCTAAGTACCGAAATCGTCAGAATTTTTCTAAGTACCGAAATCATCAGAATTTTTCTAAGTACCGAAATCGTCAAAATTTTCTAAGTACCGAAATCGTCGGAATTTTTCTAAGTACCGAAATCGTCAGAATTTTTCTAAGTACCGAAAACGTCAGAAATTTTCTAAGTATCGAAAAGGTCAGAAATTTTCTATGTACCGAAAAGGTCAGAAATTTTCCAAGTACCGAAAAGGTCAGAAATTTTCTAAGTTCCGAAATCATCAGAAATTTTCTAAATACCGAAAACGTCAGAAATTTTCTATGTACCGAAGACTTCTAAATGTTTTCTAAGTACCGAAATCGACAGAATTTTTCTAAGTACCGAAATCGTCGGAATTTTTCTAAGTACCGAAAACTTCTGATTGTTTTCTAAGTACCGAAATCGACAGAATTTTTCTAAGTACCGAAATCAACAGAATTTTTCTAAGTACCGAAATCGGCAGAATTTTTCTAAGTACCGAAAACTTCTGAATGTTTAATAAGTATCGAAATCGTAAGAATTTTTCTAAGTACCGAAATCTTCAGAATTTTTCTAAGTACCGATAACGTCAGAAATTTTCTAAGTACCGAAAAGGTCAGAAATTTTCTAAGTACCGATGACTTCTGAATGTTTTCTAAGTACCGAAATCGACAGAATTTTTCTAAGTACCGAAAACGTCAGATATTTTCTAAGTACCGAAAAGGTCAGAAATTTTCTAAGTTCCAAAATCAACAGAATTTTTCTAAGTACCGAAAGCTTCAGAATTTTTCTAAGTACCGAAATCAACAGAAATTTTCTAAGTATCGAAAACTTCTGAATGTTTTCTAAGTACCAAAATCGTCAGAATTTTTCTAAGTACCGAAAAGGTCAGAAATTTTCTATGTACCGAAAAGGTCAGAAATTTTCCAAGTACCGAAAAGGTCAGAAATTTTCTAAGTACCGAAATCATTCGAATTTTTCTAAGTACCGAAATCTTCTGAATTTTTCTAAGTACCGAAAAAGTCAGAAATTTTCTAAGTATCGATAACTTCTGAATGTTTTCTAAGTACCGAAATCGTCAGAATTTTTCTAAGTACCGAAATCATCAGAATTTTTCTAAGTACCGAAATCGTCAAAATTTTCAAAGTACCGAAATCGTCGGAATTTTTCTAAGTATCGATAACTTCTGAATGTTTTCTAAGTACCGAAATCGTCAGAATTTTTCTAAGTACCGAAATCATCAGAATTTTTCTAAGTACCGAAATCGTCAAAATTTTCTAAGTACCGAAATCGTCGGAATTTTTCTAAGTACCGAAAACGTCAGAAATTTTCTAAGTATCGAAAACTTCTGAATGTTTTCTAAGTACCGAAAAAGGCAGAAATTTTCTAAGTACCGAAATCGTCAGATATTTTCTAAGTACCGAAAAGGTCAGAAATTTTCTAGGTACCAAAATCAACAGAATTTTTCTAAGTACCGAAATCGTCGGAATGTTTTCTAAGTACCGAAAACGTCTGAAATTTTCAAAGTTCCGAAAAAGGCAGAAATTTTCTAAGTACCGAAATCAACAGAATTTTTCTAAGTACCGAAATCGTCAGAATTTTTCTAAGTACCAAAATCAACAGAATTTTTCTAAGTACTGAAATCGGCAGAATTCTTCTAAGTACCGAAATCATCAGAATTTTTCTAAGTACCGAAATCGTCTGAATTTTTCTAAGTACCGAAATCGTTTGAAATTTTCTAAGTATCGAAAACTTCTGAATGTTTAATAAGTATCGAAATCGTAAGAATTTTTCTAAGTACCGAAATCGTCAGAATTTTTCTAAGTACCGATAACGTCAGAAATTTTCTAAGTACCGAAAAGGTCAGAAATTTTCTAAGTACCGAAGACTTCTGAATGTTTTCTAAGTACCAAAATCAACAGAATTTTTCTAAGTACCGAAATCGACAGAATTTTTCTAAGTACCGAAATCAACAGAAATTTTCTAAGTATCGAAAACTTCTGAATGTTTTCTAAGTACCAAAATCGTCAGAATTTTTCTAAGTACCGAAAAGGTCAGAAATTTTCTATGTACCGAAAAGGTCAGAAATTTTCCAAGTACCGAAAAGGTCAGAAATTTTCTAAGTTCCGAAATCATCAGAAATTTTCTAAATACCGAAAACGTCAGAAATTTTCTATGTACCGAAATCAACAGAATTTTTCTAAGTACCGAGATCGGCAGAATTTTTCTAAGTACCGAGAAAGTCAGAAATTTTCTAAGTATCGATAACTTCTGAATGTTTTCTAAGTACCGAAATCGGCAGAATGTTTCAAAGTACCGAAAACGACAGAAATTATGTAAGTACCGAAAACTTCTGATTGTTTTCTAAGTACCGAAATCGACAGAATTTTTCTAAGTACCGAAATCAACAGAATTTTTCTAAGTACCGAAATCGGCAGAATTTTTCTAAGTACCGAAAACTTCTGAATGTTTAATAAGTATCGAAATCGTAAGAATTTTTCTAAGTACCGAAATCGTCAGAATTTTTCTAAGTACCGATAACGTCAGAAATTTTCTAAGAACCGAAAAGGTCAGAAATTTTCTAAGTACCGAAGACTTCTGAATGTTTTCTAAGTACCGAAATCGACAGAATTTTTCTAAGAACCGAAAACGTCAGATATTTTCTAAGTACCGAAAAGGTCAGAAATTTTCTAAGTTCCAAAATCAACAGAATTTTTCTAAGTACCGAAAGCATCAGAATTTTTCTAAGTACCGAAATCAACAGAAATTTTCTAAGTATCGAAAACTTCTGAATGTTTTCTAAGTACCAAAATCGTCAGAATTTTTCTAAGTACCGAAAAGGTCAGAAATTTTCTATGTACCGAAAAGGTCAGAAATTTTCCAAGTACCGAAAAGGTCAGAAATTTTCTAAGTACCGAAATCGTCAGAATTTTTCTAAGTACCGAAATCATTCGAATTTTTCAAAGTACCGAAATCATCAGAATTTTTCTAAGTACCGAAATCGTCAAAATTTTCAAAGTACCGAAATCGTCGGAATTTTTCTAAGTATCGATAACTTCTGAATGTTTTCTAAGTACCGAAATCGTCAGAATTTTTCTAAGTACCGAAATCATCAGAATTTTTCTAAGTACCGAAATCGTCAAAATTTTCTAAGTACCGAAATCGTCGGAATTTTTCTAAGTACCGAAATCGTCTGAATTTTTCTAAGTACCGAAATCGTTTGAAATTTTCTAAATACTGAAAAGGTCAGAAATTTTCTAAGTACCGAAATCATCTGAATTTTTCTAAGTACCGAAAACGTCAGAAATTTTCTAAGTACCGAAAACTTCCGAGTCTTTTCTAACTACCGAAATCGACAGAATTTTTCTAAGTACCGAAATCGGCAGAATTTTTCTAAGTACCGAAAACTTCTGAATGTTTAATAAGTATCGAAATCGTAAGAATTTTTCTAAGTACCGAAAACGGCAGAAATTTTCTAAGTACCGAAGACTTCTGGATGTTTTCTAAGAACCGAAATCGACAGAATTTTTTTAAATACCGAAAACGTCAGATATTTTCTAAGTACCGAAAAGGTCAGAAATTTCGTAAGTACAAAAATCAACAGAATTTTTGTAAAAACCGAAATCAACAGAATTTTTCTAAGTACCGAATTCGACAGAATTTTTCTAAGTACCGAAATCAACAGAAATTTTCTAAGTACCGAAATCGTCAGATATTTTCTAAGTACCGAAAAGGTCAGAAATTTTCTAAGTACCAAAATCAACAGAATTTTTCTAAGTACCGAAATCGTCGGAATGTTTTCTAAGTACCGAAAACGTCTGAAATTTTCAAAGTACCGAAAAAGGCAGAAATTTTCTAAGTACCGAAATCAACAGAATTTTTCTAAGAACCGAAATCGTCAGAATTTTTCTAAGTACCAAAATCAACAGAATTTTTCTAAGTACTGAAATCGGCAGAATTCTTCTAAGTACCGAAAACGTCAGATATTTTCTAAGTACCGAAAAGGTCAGAAATTTTCTAAGTACCGAAATCATCAGAATTTTTCTAAGTACCGAAATCGTCTGAATTTTTCTAAGTACCGAAATCGTTTGAAATTTTCTAAATACCGAAAACGTCAGAAATTTTCTAAGTACCGAAAACGTCAGAAATTTTCTAAGTACCGAAGACTTCTAAATGTTTTCTAAGTACCGAAATCGACAGAATTTTTCTAAATACCGAAAACGTCAGATATTTTCTAAGTACCGGAAAGGTCAGAAATTTTCTAAGAACCAAAATCAACAGAATTTTTCTAAGTACCGAAAAGGTCAGAAATTTTCTATGTACCGAAAATGTCAGAAATTTTCCAAGTACCGAAAAGGTCAGAAATTTTCTAAGTTCCGAAATCATCAGAAATTTTCTAAATACCGAAAACGTCAGAAATTTTCTATGTACCGAAGACTTCTAAATGTTTTCTAAGTACCGAAATCGACAGAATTTTTCTAAGTACCGAAAACGTCAGATATTTTCTAAGTACCGAAATCATTAGAATTTTTCTAAGATCCGAAATCGGCAGAATTTTTCTAAGTACCGAAAAAGTCAGAAATTTTCTGAGTATCGATAACTTCTGAATGTTTTCTAAGTACCGAAATCGTCAGAAATTTTCTAAGTACCGAAAAGGTCAGAAATTTTCTAAGTACCGAAAAGGTCAGAAATTTTCCAAGTACCGAAATCGTCAGAATTTTCTATGTACCGAAATCGGCAGAATTTTTCAAAGTACCGAAAACGACAGAAATTATGTAAGTACCGAAAACTTCTGATTGTTTTCTAAGTACCGAAATCGACAGAATTTTTCTAAGTACCGAAATCAACAGAATTTTTCTAAGTACCGAAATCGTCAGAATTTTTCTAAGTACCGAAAACTTCTGAATGTTTAATAAGTATCGAAATCGTAAGAATTTTTCTAAGTACCGAAATCTTCAGAATTTTTCTAAGTACCGAAATCGTCAGAATTTTCTATGTACCGAAATCGGCAGAATTTTTCAAAGTACCGAAAAGGTCAGAAATTTTCTAAGTACCGAAGACTTCTGAATGTTTTCTAAGTACCGAAATCGACAGAATTTTTCTAAGTACCGAAAACGTCAGATATTTTCTAAGTACCGAAAAGGTCAGAAATTTTCTAAGTTCCAAAATCAACAGAATTTTTCTAAGTACCGAAAGCATCAGAATTTTTCTAAGTACCGAAATCAACAGAAATTTTCTAAGTATCGAAAACTTCTGAATGTTTTCTAAGTACCAAAATCGTCAGAATTTTTCTAAGTACCGAAATCGTTTGAAATTTTCTAAATACCGAAAACGTCAGAAATTTTCTAAGTACCGAAAACGTCAGAAATTTTCTAAGTACCGAAGACTTCTAAATGTTTTCTAAGTACCGAAATCGACAGAATTTTTCTAAATACCGAAAACGTCAGATATTTTCTAAGTACCGGAAAGGTCAGAAATTTTCTAAGAACCAAAATCAACAGAATTTTTCTAAGTACCGAAATCGGCAGAATTTTTCTAAGTACCGAAAAAGTCAGAAATTTTCTAAGTATCGAAAACTTCTGAATGTTTAATAAGTATCGAAATCGTAAGAATTTTTCTAAGTACCGAAATCGTCAGAATTTTTCTAAGTACCGATAACGTCAGAAATTTTCTAAGTACCGAAAACTTCTGAATGTTTTCTAAGTACCAAAATCGTCAGAATTTTTCTAAGTACCGAAAAGGTCAGAAATTTTCTATGTACCGAAAAGGTCAGAAATTTTCCAAGTACCGAAAAGGTCAGAAATTTTCTAAGTTCCGAAATCATCAGAAATTTTCTAAATACCGAAAACGTCAGAAATTTTCTATGTACCGAAGACTTCTAAATGTTTTCTAAGTACCGAAATCGACAGAATTTTTCTAAGTACCGAAAACGTCAGATATTTTCTAAGTACCGAAATCATTAGAATTTTTCTAAGATCCGAAATCGGCAGAATTTTTCTAAGTACCGAAAAAGTCAGAAATTTTCTGAGTATCGATAACTTCTGAATGTTTTCTAAGTACCGAAATCGTCAGAAATTTTCTAAGTACCGAAAAGGTCAGAAATTTTCTAAGTACCGAAAAGGTCAGAAATTTTCCAAGTACCGAAATCGTCAGAATTTTCTATGTACCGAAATCGGCAGAATTTTTCAAAGTACCGAAAACGACAGAAATTATGTAAGTACCGAAAACTTCTGATTGTTTTCTAAGTACCGAAATCGACAGAATTTTTCTAAGTACCGAAATCAACAGAATTTTTCTAAGTACCGAAATCGGCAGAATTTTTCTAAGTACCGAAAACTTCTGAATGTTTAATAAGTATCGAAATCGTAAGAATTTTTCTAAGTACCGAAATCTTCAGAATTTTACTAAGTACCGAAATCGTCAGAATTTTCTATGTACCGAAATCGGCAGAATTTTTCAAAGTACCGAAAAGGTCAGAAATTTTCTAAGTACCGAAGACTTCTGAATGTTTTCTAAGTACCAAAATCGACAGAATTTTTCTAAGTACCGAAAACGTCAGATATTTTCTAAGTACCGAAAAGGTCAGAAATTTTCTAAGTTCCAAAATCAACAGAATTTTTCTAAGTACCGAAAGCATCAGAATTTTTCTAAGTACCGAAATCAACAGAAATTTTCTAAGTATCGAAAACTTCTGAATGTTTTCTAAGTACCAAAATCGTCAGAATTTTTCTAAGTACCGAAATCGTTTGAAATTTTCTAAATACCGAAAACGTCAGAAATTTTCTAAGTACCGAAAACGTCAGAAATTTTCTAAGTACCGAAGACTTCTAAATGTTTTCTAAGTACCGAAATCGACAGAATTTTTCTAAATACCGAAAACGTCAGATATTTTCTAAGTACCGGAAAGGTCAGAAATTTTCTAAGAACCAAAATCAACAGAATTTTTCTAAGTACCGAAATCGGCAGAATTTTTCTAAGTACCGAAAAAGTCAGAAATTTTCTAAGTATCGAAAACTTCTGAATGTTTAATAAGTATCGAAATCGTAAGAATTTTTCTAAGTACCGAAATCGTCAGAATTTTTCTAAGTACCGATAACGTCAGAAATTTTCTAAGTACCGAAAACTTCTGAATGTTTTCTAAGTACCAAAATCGTCAGAATTTTTCTAAGTACCGAAAAGGTCAGAAATTTTCTATGTACCGAAAAGGTCAGAAATTTTCCAAGTACCGAAAAGGTCAGAAATTTTCTAAGTTCCGAAATCATCAGAAATTTTCTAAATACCGAAAACGTCAGAAATTTTCTATGTACCGAAGACTTCTAAATGTTTTCTAAGTACCGAAATCGACAGAATTTTTCTAAGTACCGAAAACGTCAGATATTTTCTAAGTACCGAAATCATTAGAATTTTTCTAAGATCCGAAATCGGCAGAATTTTTCTAAGTACCGAAAAAGTCAGAAATTTTCTGAGTATCGATAACTTCTGAATGTTTTCTAAGTACCGAAATCGTCAGAAATTTTCTAAGTACCGAAAAGGTCAGAAATTTTCTAAGTACCGAAAAGGTCAGAAATTTTCCAAGTACCGAAATCGTCAGAATTTTCTATGTACCGAAATCGGCAGAATTTTTCAAAGTACCGAAAACGACAGAAATTATGTAAGTACCGAAAACTTCTGATTGTTTTCTAAGTACCGAAATCGACAGAATTTTTCTAAGTACCGAAATCAACAGAATTTTTCTAAGTACCGAAATCGGCAGAATTTTTCTAAGTACCGAAAACTTCTGAATGTTTAATAAGTATCGAAATCGTAAGAATTTTTCTAAGTACCGAAATCTTCAGAATTTTTCTAAGTACCGAAATCGTCAGAATTTTCTATGTACCGAAATCGGCAGAATTTTTCAAAGTACCGAAAAGGTCAGAAATTTTCTAAGTACCGAAGACTTCTGAATGTTTTCTAAGTACCGAAATCGACAGAATTTTTCTAAGTACCGAAAACGTCAGATATTTTCTAAGTACCGAAAAGGTCAGAAATTTTCTAAGTTCCAAAATCAACAGAATTTTTCTAAGTACCGAAAGCATCAGAATTTTTCTAAGTACCGAAATCAACAGAAATTTTCTAAGTATCGAAAACTTCTGAATGTTTTCTAAGTACCAAAATCGTCAGAATTTTTCTAAGTACCGAAAAGGTCAGAAATTTTCTATGTACCGAAAAGGTCAGAAATTTTCCAAGTACCGAAAAGGTCAGAAATTTTCTAAGTACCGAAATCGTCAGAATTTTTCTAAGTACCGAAATCATTCGAATTTTTCTAAGTACCGAAATCTTCTGAATTTTTCTAAGTACCGAAAAAGTCAGAAATTTTCTAAGTATCGATAACTTCTGAATGTTTTCTAAGTACCGAAATCGTCAGAATGTTTCTAAGTTCCGAAATCATCAGAATTTTTCTAAGTTCCGAAATCGTCAAAATTTTCAAAGTACCGAAATCGTCGGAATTTTTCTAAGTATCGATAACTTCTGAATGTTTTCTAAGTACCGAAATCGTCAGAATTTTTCTAAGTACCGAAATCATCAGAATTTTTCTAAGTACCGAAATCGTCAAAATTTTCTAAGTACCGAAATCGTCGGAATTTTTCTAAGTACCGAAATCGTCAGAATTTTTCTAAGTACCGAAAACGTCAGAAATTTTCTAAGTATCGAAAACTTCTGAATGTTTTCTAAGTACCGAAAAAGGCAGAAATTTTCTAAGTACCGAAATCGTCAGATATTTTCTAAGTACCGAAAAGGTCAGAAATTTTCTAAGTACCAAAATCAACAGAATTTTTCTAAGTACCGAAATCGTCAGAATTTTTCTAAGTACCAAAATCAACAGAATTTTTCTAAGTACTGAAATCGGCAGAATTCTTCTAAGTACCGAAAACGTCAGATATTTTCTAAGTACCGAAAAGGTCAGAAATTTTCTAAGTACCGAAATCATCAGAATTTTTCTAAGTACCGAAATCGTCTGAATTTTTCTAAGTACCGAAATCGACAGAATTTTTCTAAATACCGAAAACGCCAGATATTTTCTAAGTACCGGAAAGGTCAGAAATTTTCTAAGAACCAAAATCAACAGAATTTTTCTAAGTACCGAAATCGGCAGAATTTTTCTAAGTACCGAAAAAGTCAGAAATTTTCTAAGTATCGAAAACTTCTGAATGTTTTCTAAGTACCAAAATCGTCAGAATTTTTCTAAGTACCGAAAAGGTCAGAAATTTTCTATGTACCGAAAAGGTCAGAAATTTTCCAAGTACCGAAAAGGTCAGAAATTTTCTAAGTTCCGAAATCATCAGAAATTTTCTAAATACCGAAAACGTCAGAAATTTTCTATGTACCGAAGACTTCTAAATGTTTTCTAAGTACCGAAATCGACAGAATTTTTCTAAGTACCGAAAACGTCAGATATTTTCTAAGTACCGAAATCAACAGAATTTTTCTAAGTACCGAAATCGGCAGAATTTTTCTAAGTACCGAAAAAGTCAGAAATTTTCTAAGTACCGATAACGTCAGAAATTTTCTAAGAACCAAAAACGTCAGATATTTTCTAAGTACCGAAAAGGTCAGAAATTTTCTAAGTTCCAAAATCAACAGAATTTTTCTAAGTACCGAAAGCATCAGAATTTTTCTAAGTACCAAAAACGACAGAAATTTTCTAAGTATCGAAAACTTCTGATTGTTTTCTAAGTTCCAAAATCGTCAGAATTTTCTAAGTACCAAAATCAACAGAATTTTTCTAAGTACCGAAATCGACAGAATTTTTCTAAGTACCGAAATCAACAGAAATTTTCTAAGTATCGAAAACTTCTGAATGTTTTCTAAGTACCAAAATCGTCAGAATTTTTCTAAGTACCGAAAAGGTCAGAAATTTTCTATGTACCGAAAAGGTCAGAAATTTTCCAAGTACCGAAAAGGTCAGAAATTTTCTAAGTACCGAAATCGTCAGAATTTTTCTAAGTACCGAAATCATTCGAATTTTTCTAAGTACCGAAATCTTCTG
This sequence comes from Parasteatoda tepidariorum, assembly GCF_982258835.1. Classification (NCBI taxonomy): domain Eukaryota; kingdom Metazoa; phylum Arthropoda; class Arachnida; order Araneae; family Theridiidae; genus Parasteatoda; species Parasteatoda tepidariorum. The sequence continues at coordinate 114,593,230 of NC_141756.1, read as the reverse complement.
AATTTTTCTAAGTACCGAAAAAGTCAGAAATTTTCTAAGTATCGATTACTTCTGAATGTTATCTAAGCACCGAAATCGTCAGAATTTTTCAAAGTACCGAAATCATCAGAATTTTTCTAAGTACCGAAATCGTCAAAATTTTCAAAGTACCGAAATCGTCGGAATTTTTCTAAGTATCGATAACTTCTGAATGTTTTCTAAGTACCGAAATCGTCAGAATTTTTCTAAGTACCGAAATCATCAGAATTTTTCTAAGTACTGAAATCGTCAAAATTTTCTAAGTACCGAAATCGTCGGAATTTTTCTAAGTACCGAAATCGTCAGAATTTTTCTAAGTACCGAAAACGTCTGAAATTTTCTAAGTATCGAAAACTTCTGAATGTTTTCTAAGTACCGAAAAAGGCAGAAATTTTCTAAGTACCGAAATCGTCGGAATTTTACTAAGTACCGAAATCGTCTGAATTTTTCTAAGTACCGAAATCGTTTGAAATTTTCTATTTACCGAAAAGGTCAGAAATTTTCTAAGTACCGAGATCATCTGAATTTTTCTAAGTACCGAAAACGTCAGAAATTTTCTAAGTACCGAAAACTTCCGAGTCTTTTCTAACTACCGAAATCGACAGAATTTTTCTAAGTACCGAAATCGGCAGAATTTTTCTAAGTACCGAAAACTTCTGAATGTTTAATAAGTATCGAAATCGTAAGAATTTTTCTAAGTACCGAAAACGGCAGAAATTTTCTAAGTACCGAAGACTTCTGGATGTTTTCTAAGAACCGAAATCGACTAAATTTTTTTAAGTACCGAAAACGTCAGATATTTTCTAAGTACCGAAAAGGTCAGAAATTTTCTAAGTACCAAAATCAACAGAATTTTTGTAAAAACCGAAATCAACAGAATTTTTCTAAGTACCGAATTCGACAGAATTTTTCTAAGTACCGAAATCAACAGAATATTTCTAAGTTCCGAAATCACCAGAATTTTTCTAAGTACCGAAATCGTCAGAATTTTTCTATGTACCAAAATCAACCGAATTTTTCTGAGTACTTAAATCGGCAGAATTCTTCTAAGTACCGAAAACGTCAGATATTTTCTAAGTACCGAAAAGGTCAGAAATTTTCTAAGTTCCGAAATCATCAGAATTTTTCTAAGTACCGAAATCGTCTGAATTTTTCTAAGTACCGAAATCGTTTGAAATTTTCAAAATACCGAAAAGGTCAGAAATTTTCTAAGTTCCGAAATCATCAGAATTTTTCTAAGTACCGAAGACTTCTAAATGTTTTCTAAGTACCGAAATCGACAGAATTTTTCTAAGTACCGAAAACGTCAGATATTTTCTAAGTACCGAAAAGGTCAGAAATTTTCTAAGTACCAAAATCAACAGAATTTTTCTAAGTACCGAAAGCATCAGAATTTTTCTAAGTACCGAAAACGACAGAAATTTTCTAAGTATCGAAAACTTCTGATAGTTTTCTAAGTTCCGAAATCGTCAGAATTTTCTAAGTACCAAAATCAACAGAATTTTTCTAAACACCGAAATCGACAGAATTTTTCTAAGTACCGAAATCAACAGAATTTTTCTAAGTACTGAAATCGGCAGAATTTATCTAAGTACCAAAATCAACAGAATTTTTCTAAGTACTGAAATCGGCAGAATTCTTCTAAGTACCGAAAACGTCAGAAATTTTCTAAGTATCGAAAACTTCTGAATATTTTCTAAGTACCAAAATCGTCAGAATTTTTCTAAGTACCGAAAAGGTCAGAAATTTTCTATGTACCGAAAAGGTCAGAAATTTTCCAAGTTCCGAAAAGGTCAGAAATTTTCTCTGTACCGAAATCGTCAGAATTTTTCTAAGTACCGAAATCATTCGAATTTTTCTAAGTACCGAAAAAGTCAGAAATTTTCTTAGTATCGATAACTTCTGAATGTTTTCTAAGTACCGAAATCGTCAGAATTTTTCTAAGTACCGAAATCATCAGAATTTTTCTAAGTACCGAAATCGTCATAATTTTCAAAGTACCGAAATCGTCGGAATTTTTCTAAGTACCGAAATCGTCAGAATTTTTCTAAGTACCGAAAACGTCAGAAATTTTCTAAGTATCGAAAACTTCTAAATGTTTTCTAAGTACCGAAAAAGGCAGAAATTTTCTAAGTACCAAAATCGTCGGAATTTTTCTAAGTACCGAAATAGTCTGAATTTTTCTAAGTACCGAAATCGTTTGAAATTTTCTAAATACCGAAAAGGTCAGAAATTTTATAAGTACCGAAATCATCAGAATTTTTCTAAGTACCGAAAACGTCAGAAATTTTCTAAGTACCGAAATCGGCAGAATTTTTCTAAGTACCGAAAACTTCTGAATGTTTAATAAGTATCGAAATCGCAAGAATTTTTCTAAGTACCGAAACCGTCAGAAATTTTCTAAGTACCGAAGACTTCTGGATGTTTTCTAAGTACCGAAATCGACAGAATTTTTCTAAGTACCGAAAACGTCAGATATTTTCAAAGTACCGAAAAGGTCAGAAATTTTCTCAGTACCAAAATCAACAGAATTTTTCTAAGTACCGAAATCGTCGGAATTTTTCTAAGTACCGAAATCAACAGAATATTTCTAAGTTCCGAAATCACCAGAATTTTTCTAAGTACCGAAATCGTCTGAATATTTTCTAAGTACCAAAATCGTCAGAATTTTTCTAAGTACCGAAAAGGTCAGAAATTTTCTATGTACCGAAAAGGTCAGAAATTTTCCAAGTTCCGAAAACGTCTAAAATTTTCAAAGTACCGAAAAAGGCAGAAATTTTCTAAGTACCGAAATCAACAGAATTTTTCTAAGTACCGAATTCCACAGAATTTTTCTAAGTACCGAAATCAACAGAATATTTCTAAGTTCCGAAATCACCAGAATTTTTCTAAGTACCGAAATCGTCAGAATTTTTCTAAGTACCAAAATCAACAGAATTTTTCTAAGTACTGAAAACGTCAGAAATTTTCTAAGTACCGAAGACTTCTAAATGTTTTCTAAGTACCGAAATCGTCTAAATTTTTCTAAGTATCGAAATCGTTTGAAATTTTCTAAATACCGAAAACGTCAGATATTTTCTAAGTACCGAAATCAACAGAATTTTTCTAAGTACCGAAATCGGCAGAATTTTTCTAAGTACCGAAAAAGTCAGAAATTTTCTAAGTATCGATAACTTCTGAATGTTTTCTAAGTACCGAAATCGTCAGAAATTTTCTAAGTACCGAAAAGGTCAGAAATTTTCTAAGTACCGAAAAGGTCAGAAATTTTCTATGTACCGAAAAGGTCAGAAATTTTCCAAGTACCGAAAACGTCAGAAATTTTCTAAGTACCGAAATCGTTAGAATTTTTCTAAGTACCGAAATCATTCGAATTTTTCTAAGTACCGAAATTTTTTGAATTTTTCTAAGTACCGAAAAAGTCAGAAATTTTCTAAGTACCGAAAACTTCCGAGTCTTTTCTAAGTACCGAAATCGACAGAATTTTTCTAAGTACCGAAATCGGCAGAATTTTTCTAAGTACCGAAATTTTCTGAATGTTTAATAAGTATCGAAATCGTAAGAATTTTTCTAAGTACCGAAAACGTCAGAAATTTTCTAAGTACCGAAGACTTCTGGATGTTTTCTAAGTACCGAAATCGACAGAATTTTTTTAAGTACCGAAAACGTCAGATATTTTCTAAGTACCGAAAAGGTCAGAAATTTTCTAAGTACCAAAATCAACAGAATTTTTGTAAGTACCGAAATCAACATAATTTTTCTAAGTACCGAATTCGACAGAATTTTTCTAAGTACCGAAATCAACAGAATATTTCTAAGTTCCGAAATCACCAGAATTTTTCTAAGTACCGAAATCGTCAGAATTTTTCTATGTACCAAAATCAACAGACTTTTTCTAAGTACTTAAATCGGCAGAATTCTTCTAAGTACCGAAAACGTCAGATATTTTCTAAGTACCGAAAAGGTCAGAAATTTTCTAAGTATCGAAATCATCAGAATTTTTCTAAGTACCAAAATCGTCTGAATTTTTCTAAGTACCGAAATCGTTTGAAATTTTCTAAATACCGAAAAGGTCAGAAATTTTCTAAGTTCCGAAATCATCAGAATTTTTCTAAGTACCGAAAACGTCAGAAATTTTCTAAGTACCGAAAATTTCCGAGTCTTTTCAAAGTACCGAAATCGACAGAATTTTTCTAAGTACCAAAATCAACAGAATTTTTCTAAACACCGAAATCGACAGAATTTTTCTAAGTTCCGAAATCAACAGAATTTTTCTAAGTACTGAAATCGGCAGAATTTTTCTAAGTACCAAAATCAACAGAATTTTTCTAAGTACTGAAATCGGCAGAATTCTTCTAAGTACCGAAAACGTCAGAAATTTTCTAAGTATCGAAAACTTCTGAATGTTTTCTAAGTACCAAAACCGTCAGAATTTTTCTAAGTACCGAAAAGGTCAGAAATTTTCTATGTACCGGAAAGGTCAGAAATTTTCAAAGTTCCGAAAAAGTCAGAAATTTTCTCAGTACCGAAATCGTCAGAATTTTTCTAAGTACCGAAATCATTCGAATTTTTCTAAGTACCGATATCGGCAGAATTTTTCTAAGTACCGAAAAAGTCAGAAATTTTCTTAGTATCGATAACTTCTTAATGTTTTCTAAGTACCGAAATCGTCAGAATTTTTCTAAGTACCGAAATCATCAGAATTTTTCTAAGTACCGAAATCGTCAAAATTTTTCTAAGTACCGAAAACGTCAGAAATTTTCTAAGTATCGAAAACTTCTGAATGTTTTCTAAGTACCGAAAAAGGCAGAAATTTTCTAAGTACCGAAATCGTCGGAATTTTTCTAAGTACCGAAATCGTCTGAATTTTTCTAAGTACCGAAATCGTTTGAAATTTTCTAAATACCGAAAAGGTCAGAAATTTTATAAGTACCGAAATCGGCAGAATTTTTCTAAGTACCGAAAACTTCTGAATGTTTAATAAGTATCGAAATCGCAAGAATTTTTCTAAGTACCGAAATCGTCGGAATGTTTTCTAAGTACCGAAAACGTCTGAAATTTTCAAAGTACCGAAAAAGGCAGAAATTTTCTAAGTACCGAAATCAACAGAATTTTTCTAAGTACCGAATTCGACAGAATTTTTCTAAGTACCGAAATCAACAGAATATTTCTAAGTTCCGAAATCACCAGAATTTTTCTAAGTACCGAAATCGTCAGAATTTTTCTAAGTACCAAAATCAACATAATTTTTCTAAGTACCGAATTCGACAGAATTTTTCTAAGTACCGAAATCAACAGAATATTTCTAAGTTCCGAAATCACCAGAATTTTTCTAAGTACCGAAATCGTCAGAATTTTTCTATGTACCAAAATCAACAGAATTTTTCTAAGTACTTAAATCGGCAGAATTCTTCTAAGTACCGAAAACGTCAGATAATTTCTAAGTACCGAAAAGGTCAGAAATTTTCTAAGTACCGAAATCATCAGAATTTTTCCAAGTACCGAAATCGTCTGAATTTTTCTAAGTACCGAAATCGTTTGAAATTTTCTAAATACCGAAAAGGTCAGAAATTTTCTAAGTTCCGAAATCATCAGAATTTTTCTAAGTACCGAAAACGTCAGAAATTTTCTAAGTACCGAAAATTTCCAAGTCTTTTCAAAGTACCGAAATCGACAGAATTTTTCTAAGTACCAAAATCAACAGAATTTTTCTAAACACCGAAATCGACAGAATTTTTCTAAGTTCCGAAATCAACAGAATTTTTCTAAGTACTGAAATCGGCAGAATTTTTCTAAGTTCCAAAATCAACAGAATTTTTCTAAGTACTGAAATCGGCAGAATTCTTCTAAGTACCGAAAACGTCAGAAATTTTCTAAGTATCGAAAACTTCTGAATGTTTTCTAAGTACCAAAACCGTCAGAATTTTTCTAAGTACCGAAAAGGTCAGAAATTTTCTATGTACCGAAAAGGTCAGAAATTTTCAAAGTTCCGAAAAGGTCAGAAATTTTCTCAGTACCGAAATCGTCAGAATTGTTCTAAGTACCGAAATCATTCGAATTTTTCTAAGTACCGATATCGGCAGAATTTTTCTAAGTACCGAAAAAGTCAGAAATTTTCTTAGTATCGATAACTTCTTAATGTTTTCTAAGTACCGAAATCGTCAGAATTTTTCTAAGTACCGAAATCATCAGAATTTTTCTAAGTACCGAAATCGTCAAAATTTTTCTAAGTACCGAAAACGTCAGAAATTTTCTAAGTATCGAAAACTTCTGAATGTTTTCTAAGTACCGAAAAAGGCAGAAATTTTCTAAGTACTGAAATCGTCGGAATTTTTCTAAGTACCGAAATCGTCTGAATTTTTCTAAGTACCGAAATCGTTTGAAATTTTCTAAATACCGAAAAGGTCAGAAATTTTATAAGTACCGAAATCGGCAGAATTTTTCTAAGTACCGAAAACTTCTGAATGTTTAATAAGTATCGAAATCGCAAGAATTTTTCTAAGTACCGAAATCGTCGGAATGTTTTCTAAGTACCGAAAACGTCTGAAATTTTCAAAGTACCGAAAAAGGCAGAAATTTTCTAAGTACCGAAATCAACAGAATTTTTCTAAGTACCGAATTCGACAGAATTTTTCTAAGTACCGAAATCAACAGAATATTTCTAAGTTCCGAAATCACCAGAATTTTTCTAAGTACCGAAATCGTCAGAATTTTTCTAAGTACCAAAATCAACATAATTTTTCTAAGTACCGAATTCGACAGAATTTTTCTAAGTACCGAAATCAACAGAATATTTCTAAGTTCCGAAATCACCAGAATTTTTCTAAGTACCGAAATCGTCAGAATTTTTCTATGTACCAAAATCAACAGAATTTTTCTAAGTACTTAAATCGGCAGAATTCTTCTAAGTACCGAAAACGTCAGATAATTTCTAAGTACCGAAAAGGTCAGAAATTTTCTAAGTACCGAAATCATCAGAATTTTTCCAAGTACCGAAATCGTCTGAATTTTTCTAAGTACCGAAATCGTTTGAAATTTTCTAAATACCGAAAAGGTCAGAAATTTTCTAAGTTCCGAAATCATCAGAATTTTTCTAAGTACCGAAAACGTCAGAAATTTTCTAAGTACCGAAAATTTCCGTGTCTTTTCTAAGTACCGAAATCGACAGAATTTTTCTAAGTACCGAAATCAACAGAATTTTTCTAAGCACCGAAATCAGCAGAAGTTTTCTAAGTACCGAAAACTTCTGAATGTTTAATAAGTATCGAAATCGTAAGAATTTTTCTAAGCTCCGAAAACGTCAGAAAATTTCTAAGTACCGAAGACTTCTAAATGTTTTCTAAGTACCGAAATCGACAGAATTTTTCTAAGTACCGAAAACGTCAGATATTTTCTAAGTACCGAAAAGGTCAGAAATTTTCTAAGTACCAAAATCAACAGAATTTTTCTAAGTACCGAAAGCATCAGAATTTTTCTAAGTACCGAAAACGTCAGAAATTTTCTAAGTTCCGAAATCATCAGAATTTTTCTAAGTACCGAAAACGTCAGAAATTTTCTAAGTACCGAAAATTTCCGAGTCTTTTCAAAGTACCGAAATCGACAGAATTTTTCTAAGTACCAAAATCAACAGAATTTTTCTAAACACCGAAATCGACAGAATTTTTCTAAGTTCCGAAATCAACAGAATTTTTCTAAGTACTGAAATCGGCAGAATTTTTCTAAGTTCCAAAATCAACAGAATTTTTCTAAGTACTGAAATCGGCAGAATTCTTCTAAGTACCGAAAACGTCAGAAATTTTCTAAGTATCGAAAACTTCTGAATGTTTTCTAAGTACCAAAACCGTCAGAATTTTTCTAAGTACCGAAAAGGGCAGAAATTTTCTATGTACCGAAAAGGTCAGAAATTTTCAAAGTTCCGAAAAGGTCAGAAATTTTCTCAGTACCGAAATCGTCAGAATTGTTCTAAGTACCGAAATCATTCGAATTTTTCTAAGAACCGATATCGGCAGAATTTTTCTAAGTACCGAAAAAGTCAGAAATTTTCTTAGTATCGATAACTTCTTAATGTTTTCTAAGTACCGAAATCGTCTGAATTTTTCTAAGTACCGAAATCATCAGAATTTTTCTAAGTACCGAAATCGTCAAAATTTTTCTAAGTACCGAAAACGTCAGAAATTTTCTAAGTATCGAAAACTTCTGAATGTTTTCTAAGTACCGAAAAAGGCAGAAATTTTCTAAGTACCGAAATCGTCGGAATTTTTCTAAGTACCGAAATCGTCTGAATTTTTCTAAGTACCGAAATCGTTTGAAATTTTCTAAATACCGAAAAGGTCAGAAATTTTCTAAGTACCAAAATCAACAGAATTTTTGTAAAAACCGAAATCAACAGAATTTTTCTAAGTACCGAATTCGACAGAATTTTTCTAAGTACCGAAATCAACAGAATATTTCTAAGTTCCGAAATCACCAGAATTTTTCTAAGTACCGAAATCGTCAGAATTTTTCTATGTACCAAAATCAACCGAATTTTTCTGAGTACTTAAATCGGCAGAATTCTTCTAAGTACCGAAAACGTCAGATATTTTCTAAGTACCGAAAAGGTCAGAAATTTTCTAAGTTCCGAAATCATCAGAATTTTTCTAAGTACCGAAATCGTCTGAATTTTTCTAAGTACCGAAATCGTTTGAAATTTTCAAAATACCGAAAAGGTCAGAAATTTTCTAAGTTCCGAAATCATCAGAATTTTTCTAAGTACCGAAGACTTCTAAATGTTTTCTAAGTACCGAAATCGACAGAATTTTTCTAAGTACCGAAAACGTCAGATATTTTCTAAGTACCGAAAAGGTCAGAAATTTTCTAAGTACCAAAATCAACAGAATTTTTCTAAGTACCGAAAGCATCAGAATTTTTCTAAGTACCGAAAACGACAGAAATTTTCTAAGTATCGAAAACTTCTGATAGTTTTCTAAGTTCCGAAATCGTCAGAATTTTCTAAGTACCAAAATCAACAGAATTTTTCTAAACACCGAAATCGACAGAATTTTTCTAAGTACCGAAATCAACAGAATTTTTCTAAGTACTGAAATCGGCAGAATTTATCTAAGTACCAAAATCAACAGAATTTTTCTAAGTACTGAAATCGGCAGAATTCTTCTAAGTACCGAAAACGTCAGAAATTTTCTAAGTATCGAAAACTTCTGAATATTTTCTAAGTACCAAAATCGTCAGAATTTTTCTAAGTACCGAAAAGGTCAGAAATTTTCTATGTACCGAAAAGGTCAGAAATTTTCCAAGTTCCGAAAAGGTCAGAAATTTTCTCTGTACCGAAATCGTCAGAATTTTTCTAAGTACCGAAATCATTCGAATTTTTCTAAGTACCGAAAAAGTCAGAAATTTTCTTAGTATCGATAACTTCTGAATGTTTTCTAAGTACCGAAATCGTCAGAATTTTTCTAAGTACCGAAATCATCAGAATTTTTCTAAGTACCGAAATCGTCATAATTTTCAAAGTACCGAAATCGTCGGAATTTTTCTAAGTACCGAAATCGTCAGAATTTTTCTAAGTACCGAAAACGTCAGAAATTTTCTAAGTATCGAAAACTTCTAAATGTTTTCTAAGTACCGAAAAAGGCAGAAATTTTCTAAGTACCAAAATCGTCGGAATTTTTCTAAGTACCGAAATAGTCTGAATTTTTCTAAGTACCGAAATCGTTTGAAATTTTCTAAATACCGAAAAGGTCAGAAATTTTATAAGTACCGAAATCATCAGAATTTTTCTAAGTACCGAAAACGTCAGAAATTTTCTAAGTACCGAAATCGGCAGAATTTTTCTAAGTACCGAAAACTTCTGAATGTTTAATAAGTATCGAAATCGCAAGAATTTTTCTAAGTACCGAAACCGTCAGAAATTTTCTAAGTACCGAAGACTTCTGGATGTTTTCTAAGTACCGAAATCGACAGAATTTTTCTAAGTACCGAAAACGTCAGATATTTTCAAAGTACCGAAAAGGTCAGAAATTTTCTCAGTACCAAAATCAACAGAATTTTTCTAAGTACCGAAATCGTCGGAATTTTTCTAAGTACCGAAATCAACAGAATATTTCTAAGTTCCGAAATCACCAGAATTTTTCTAAGTACCGAAATCGTCTGAATATTTTCTAAGTACCAAAATCGTCAGAATTTTTCTAAGTACCGAAAAGGTCAGAAATTTTCTATGTACCGAAAAGGTCAGAAATTTTCCAAGTTCCGAAAACGTCTAAAATTTTCAAAGTACCGAAAAAGGCAGAAATTTTCTAAGTACCGAAATCAACAGAATTTTTCTAAGTACCGAATTCGACAGAATTTTTCTAAGTACCGAAATCAACAGAATATTTCTAAGTTCCGAAATCACCAGAATTTTTCTAAGTACCGAAATCGTCAGAATTTTTCTAAGTACCAAAATCAACAGAATTTTTCTAAGTACTGAAAACGTCAGAAATTTTCTAAGTACCGAAGACTTCTAAATGTTTTCTAAGTACCGAAATCGTCTAAATTTTTCTAAGTATCGAAATCGTTTGAAATTTTCTAAATACCGAAAACGTCAGATATTTTCTAAGTACCGAAATCAACAGAATTTTTCTAAGTACCGAAATCGGCAGAATTTTTCTAAGTACCGAAAAAGTCAGAAATTTTCTAAGTATCGATAACTTCTGAATGTTTTCTAAGTACCGAAATCGTCAGAAATTTTCTAAGTACCGAAAAGGTCAGAAATTTTCTAAGTACCGAAAAGGTCAGAAATTTTCTATGTACCGAAAAGGTCAGAAATTTTCCAAGTACCGAAAACGTCAGAAATTTTCTAAGTACCGAAATCGTTAGAATTTTTCTAAGTACCGAAATCATTCGAATTTTTCTAAGTACCGAAATTTTTTGAATTTTTCTAAGTACCGAAAAAGTCAGAAATTTTCTAAGTACCGAAAACTTCCGAGTCTTTTCTAAGTACCGAAATCGACAGAATTTTTCTAAGTACCGAAATCGGCAGAATTTTTCTAAGTACCGAAATTTTCTGAATGTTTAATAAGTATCGAAATCGTAAGAATTTTTCTAAGTACCGAAAACGTCAGAAATTTTCTAAGTACCGAAGACTTCTGGATGTTTTCTAAGTACCGAAATCGACAGAATTTTTTTAAGTACCGAAAACGTCAGATATTTTCTAAGTACCGAAAAGGTCAGAAATTTTCTAAGTACCAAAATCAACAGAATTTTTGTAAGTACCGAAATCAACATAATTTTTCTAAGTACCGAATTCGACAGAATTTTTCTAAGTACCGAAATCAACAGAATATTTCTAAGTTCCGAAATCACCAGAATTTTTCTAAGTACCGAAATCGTCAGAATTTTTCTATGTACCAAAATCAACAGACTTTTTCTAAGTACTTAAATCGGCAGAATTCTTCTAAGTACCGAAAACGTCAGATATTTTCTAAGTACCGAAAAGGTCAGAAATTTTCTAAGTATCGAAATCATCAGAATTTTTCTAAGTACCAAAATCGTCTGAATTTTTCTAAGTACCGAAATCGTTTGAAATTTTCTAAATACCGAAAAGGTCAGAAATTTTCTAAGTTCCGAAATCATCAGAATTTTTCTAAGTACCGAAAACGTCAGAAATTTTCTAAGTACCGAAAATTTCCGAGTCTTTTCAAAGTACCGAAATCGACAGAATTTTTCTAAGTACCAAAATCAACAGAATTTTTCTAAACACCGAAATCGACAGAATTTTTCTAAGTTCCGAAATCAACAGAATTTTTCTAAGTACTGAAATCGGCAGAATTTTTCTAAGTACCAAAATCAACAGAATTTTTCTAAGTACTGAAATCGGCAGAATTCTTCTAAGTACCGAAAACGTCAGAAATTTTCTAAGTATCGAAAACTTCTGAATGTTTTCTAAGTACCAAAACCGTCAGAATTTTTCTAAGTACCGAAAAGGTCAGAAATTTTCTATGTACCGGAAAGGTCAGAAATTTTCAAAGTTCCGAAAAAGTCAGAAATTTTCTCAGTACCGAAATCGTCAGAATTTTTCTAAGTACCGAAATCATTCGAATTTTTCTAAGTACCGATATCGGCAGAATTTTTCTAAGTACCGAAAAAGTCAGAAATTTTCTTAGTATCGATAACTTCTTAATGTTTTCTAAGTACCGAAATCGTCAGAATTTTTCTAAGTACCGAAATCATCAGAATTTTTCTAAGTACCGAAATCGTCAAAATTTTTCTAAGTACCGAAAACGTCAGAAATTTTCTAAGTATCGAAAACTTCTGAATGTTTTCTAAGTACCGAAAAAGGCAGAAATTTTCTAAGTACCGAAATCGTCGGAATTTTTCTAAGTACCGAAATCGTCTGAATTTTTCTAAGTACCGAAATCGTTTGAAATTTTCTAAATACCGAAAAGGTCAGAAATTTTATAAGTACCGAAATCGGCAGAATTTTTCTAAGTACCGAAAACTTCTGAATGTTTAATAAGTATCGAAATCGCAAGAATTTTTCTAAGTACCGAAATCGTCGGAATGTTTTCTAAGTACCGAAAACGTCTGAAATTTTCAAAGTACCGAAAAAGGCAGAAATTTTCTAAGTACCGAAATCAACAGAATTTTTCTAAGTTCCGAAATCACCAGAATTTTTCTAAGTACCGAAATCGTCAGAATTTTTCTAAGTACCAAAATCAACATAATTTTTCTAAGTACCGAATTCGACAGAATTTTTCTAAGTACCGAAATCAACAGAATATTTCTAAGTTCCGAAATCACCAGAATTTTTCTAAGTACCGAAATCGTCAGAATTTTTCTATGTACCAAAATCAACAGAATTTTTCTAAGTACTTAAATCGGCAGAATTCTTCTAAGTACCGAAAACGTCAGATAATTTCTAAGTACCGAAAAGGTCAGAAATTTTCTAAGTACCGAAATCATCAGAATTTTTCCAAGTACCGAAATCGTCTGAATTTTTCTAAGTACCGAAATCGTTTGAAATTTTCTAAATACCGAAAAGGTCAGAAATTTTCTAAGTTCCGAAATCATCAGAATTTTTCTAAGTACCGAAAACGTCAGAAATTTTCTAAGTACCGAAAATTTCCAAGTCTTTTCAAAGTACCGAAATCGACAGAATTTTTCTAAGTACCAAAATCAACAGAATTTTTCTAAACACCGAAATCGACAGAATTTTTCTAAGTTCCGAAATCAACAGAATTTTTCTAAGTACTGAAATCGGCAGAATTTTTCTAAGTTCCAAAATCAACAGAATTTTTCTAAGTACTGAAATCGGCAGAATTCTTCTAAGTACCGAAAACGTCAGAAATTTTCTAAGTATCGAAAACTTCTGAATGTTTTCTAAGTACCAAAACCGTCAGAATTTTTCTAAGTACCGAAAAGGTCAGAAATTTTCTATGTACCGAAAAGGTCAGAAATTTTCAAAGTTCCGAAAAGGTCAGAAATTTTCTCAGTACCGAAATCGTCAGAATTGTTCTAAGTACCGAAATCATTCGAATTTTTCTAAGTACCGATATCGGCAGAATTTTTCTAAGTACCGAAAAAGTCAGAAATTTTCTTAGTATCGATAACTTCTTAATGTTTTCTAAGTACCGAAATCGTCAGAATTTTTCTAAGTACCGAAATCATCAGAATTTTTCTAAGTACCGAAATCGTCAAAATTTTTCTAAGTACCGAAAACGTCAGAAATTTTCTAAGTATCGAAAACTTCTGAATGTTTTCTAAGTACCGAAAAAGGCAGAAATTTTCTAAGTACTGAAATCGTCGGAATTTTTCTAAGTACCGAAATCGTCTGAATTTTTCTAAGTACCGAAATCGTTTGAAATTTTCTAAATACCGAAAAGGTCAGAAATTTTATAAGTACCGAAATCGGCAGAATTTTTCTAAGTACCGAAAACTTCTGAATGTTTAATAAGTATCGAAATCGCAAGAATTTTTCTAAGTACCGAAATCGTCGGAATGTTTTCTAAGTACCGAAAACGTCTGAAATTTTCAAAGTACCGAAAAAGGCAGAAATTTTCTAAGTACCGAAATCAACAGAATTTTTCTAAGTACCGAATTCGACAGAATTTTTCTAAGTACCGAAATCAACAGAATATTTCTAAGTTCCGAAATCACCAGAATTTTTCTAAGTACCGAAATCGTCAGAATTTTTCTAAGTACCAAAATCAACATAATTTTTCTAAGTACCGAATTCGACAGAATTTTTCTAAGTACCGAAATCAACAGAATATTTCTAAGTTCCGAAATCACCAGAATTTTTCTAAGTACCGAAATCGTCAGAATTTTTCTATGTACCAAAATCAACAGAATTTTTCTAAGTACTTAAATCGGCAGAATTCTTCTAAGTACCGAAAACGTCAGATAATTTCTAAGTACCGAAAAGGTCAGAAATTTTCTAAGTACCGAAATCATCAGAATTTTTCCAAGTACCGAAATCGTCTGAATTTTTCTAAGTACCGAAATCGTTTGAAATTTTCTAAATACCGAAAAGGTCAGAAATTTTCTAAGTTCCGAAATCATCAGAATTTTTCTAAGTACCGAAAACGTCAGAAATTTTCTAAGTACCGAAAATTTCCGTGTCTTTTCTAAGTACCGAAATCGACAGAATTTTTCTAAGTACCGAAATCAACAGAATTTTTCTAAGCACCGAAATCAGCAGAAGTTTTCTAAGTACCGAAAACTTCTGAATGTTTAATAAGTATCGAAATCGTAAGAATTTTTCTAAGCTCCGAAAACGTCAGAAAATTTCTAAGTACCGAAGACTTCTAAATGTTTTCTAAGTACCGAAATCGACAGAATTTTTCTAAGTACCGAAAACGTCAGATATTTTCTAAGTACCGAAAAGGTCAGAAATTTTCTAAGTACCAAAATCAACAGAATTTTTCTAAGTACCGAAAGCATCAGAATTTTTCTAAGTACCGAAAACGTCAGAAATTTTCTAAGTTCCGAAATCATCAGAATTTTTCTAAGTACCGAAAACGTCAGAAATTTTCTAAGTACCGAAAATTTCCGAGTCTTTTCAAAGTACCGAAATCGACAGAATTTTTCTAAGTACCAAAATCAACAGAATTTTTCTAAACACCGAAATCGACAGAATTTTTCTAAGTTCCGAAATCAACAGAATTTTTCTAAGTACTGAAATCGGCAGAATTTTTCTAAGTTCCAAAATCAACAGAATTTTTCTAAGTACTGAAATCGGCAGAATTCTTCTAAGTACCGAAAACGTCAGAAATTTTCTAAGTATCGAAAACTTCTGAATGTTTTCTAAGTACCAAAACCGTCAGAATTTTTCTAAGTACCGAAAAGGGCAGAAATTTTCTATGTACCGAAAAGGTCAGAAATTTTCAAAGTTCCGAAAAGGTCAGAAATTTTCTCAGTACCGAAATCGTCAGAATTGTTCTAAGTACCGAAATCATTCGAATTTTTCTAAGAACCGATATCGGCAGAATTTTTCTAAGTACCGAAAAAGTCAGAAATTTTCTTAGTATCGATAACTTCTTAATGTTTTCTAAGTACCGAAATCGTCTGAATTTTTCTAAGTACCGAAATCATCAGAATTTTTCTAAGTACCGAAATCGTCAAAATTTTTCTAAGTACCGAAAACGTCAGAAATTTTCTAAGTATCGAAAACTTCTGAATGTTTTCTAAGTACCGAAAAAGGCAGAAATTTTCTAAGTACCGAAATCGTCGGAATTTTTCTAAGTACCGAAATCGTCTGAATTTTTCTAAGTACCGAAATCGTTTGAAATTTTCTAAATACCGAAAAGGTCAGAAATTTTATAAGTACCGAAATCGGCAGAATTTTTCTAAGTACCGAAAACTTCTGAATGTTTAATAAGTATCGAAATCGCAAGAATTTTTCTAAGTACCGAAAACGTCAGAAATTTTCTAAGTACCGAAGACTTCTGGATGTTTTCTAAGTACCGAAATCGACAGAATTTTTCTAAGTACCGAAAACTTCAGATATTTTCTAAGTACCGAAAGGGTCAGAAAATTTCTAAGTACCAAAATCAACAGAATTTTTCTAAGTACCGAAATCGTCGGAATGTTTTCTAAGTACCGAAAACGTCTGAAATTTTCAAAGTACCGAAAAAGGCAGAAATTTTCTAAGTACCGAAATCAACAGAATTTTTCTAAGTACCGAATTCGACAGAATTTTTCTAAGTACCGAAATCAACAGAATATTTCTAAGTTCCGAAATCACCAGAATTTTTCTAAGTACCGAAATCGTCAGAATTTTTCTATGTACCAAAATCAACAGAATTTTTCTAAGTACTTAAATCGGCAGAATTCTTCTAAGTACCGAAAACGTCAGATATTTTCTAAGTACCGAAAAGGTCAGAAATTTTCTAAGTACCGAAATATCAGAATTTTTCTAAGTACCGAAATCGTCTGAATTTTTCTAAGTACCGAAATCGTTTGAAATTTTCTAAATACCGAAAAGGTCAGAAATTTTCTAAGTTCCGAAATCATCAGAATTTTTCTAAGTACCGAAAACGTCAGAAATTTTCTAAGTACCGAAAATTTCCGTGTCTTTTCTAAGTACCGAAATCGACAGAATTTTTCTAAGTACCGAAATCAACAGAATTTTTCTAAGCACCGAAATCGGCAGAAGTTTTCTAAGTACCGAAAACTTCTGAATGTTTAATAAGTATCGAAATCGTAAGAATTTTTCTAAGCTCCGAAAACGTCAGAAAATTTCTAAGTACCGAAGACTTCTAAATGTTTTCTAAGTACCGAAATCGACAGAATTTTTCTAAGTACCGAAAACGTCAGATATTTTCTAAGTACCGAAAAGGTCAGAAATTTTCTAAGTACCAAAATCAACAGAATTTTTCTAAGTACCGAAAGCATCAGAATTTTTCTAAGTACCGAAAACGTCAGAAATTTTCTAAGTTCCGAAATCATCAGAATTTTTCTAAGTACCGAAAACGTCAGAAATTTTCTAAGTACCGAAAATTTCCGAGTCTTTTCAAAGTACCGAAATCGACAGAATTTTTCTAAGTACCAAAATCAACAGAATTTTTCTAAACACCGAAATCGACAGAATTTTTCTAAGTTCCGAAATCAACAGAATTTTTCTAAGTACTGAAATCGGCAGAATTTTTCTAAATACCGAAAACGTCAGAAATTTTCTAAGTATCGAAAACTTCTGAATGTTTTCTAAGTACCGAAAAAGGCAGAAATTTTCTAAGTACTGAAATCGTCGGAATTTTTCTAAGTACCGAAATCGTCTGAATTTTTCTAAGTACCGAAATCGTTTGAAATTTTCTAAATACCGAAAAGGTCAGAAATTTTATAAGTACCGAAATCGGCAGAATTTTTCTAAGTACCGAAAACTTCTGAATGTTTAATAAGTATCGAAATCGCAAGAATTTTTCTAAGTACCGAAATCGTCGGAATGTTTTCTAAGTACCGAAAACGTCTGAAATTTTCAAAGTACCGAAAAAGGCAGAAATTTTCTAAGTACCGAAATCAACAGAATTTTTCTAAGTACCGAATTCGACAGAATTTTTCTAAGTACCGAAATCAACAGAATATTTCTAAGTTCCGAAATCACCAGAATTTTTCTAAGTACCGAAATCGTCAGAATTTTTCTAAGTACCAAAATCAACATAATTTTTCTAAGTACCGAATTCGACAGAATTTTTCTAAGTACCGAAATCAACAGAATATTTCTAAGTTCCGAAATCACCAGAATTTTTCTAAGTACCGAAATCGTCAGAATTTTTCTATGTACCAAAATCAACAGAATTTTTCTAAGTACTTAAATCGGCAGAATTCTTCTAAGTACCGAAAACGTCAGATAATTTCTAAGTACCGAAAAGGTCAGAAATTTTCTAAGTACCGAAATCATCAGAATTTTTCCAAGTACCGAAATCGTCTGAATTTTTCTAAGTACCGAAATCGTTTGAAATTTTCTAAATACCGAAAAGGTCAGAAATTTTCTAAGTTCCGAAATCATCAGAATTTTTCTAAGTACCGAAAACGTCAGAAATTTTCTAAGTACCGAAAATTTCCGTGTCTTTTCTAAGTACCGAAATCGACAGAATTTTTCTAAGTACCGAAATCAACAGAATTTTTCTAAGCACCGAAATCAGCAGAAGTTTTCTAAGTACCGAAAACTTCTGAATGTTTAATAAGTATCGAAATCGTAAGAATTTTTCTAAGCTCCGAAAACGTCAGAAAATTTCTAAGTACCGAAGACTTCTAAATGTTTTCTAAGTACCGAAATCGACAGAATTTTTCTAAGTACCGAAAACGTCAGATATTTTCTAAGTACCGAAAAGGTCAGAAATTTTCTAAGTACCAAAATCAACAGAATTTTTCTAAGTACCGAAAGCATCAGAATTTTTCTAAGTACCGAAAACGTCAGAAATTTTCTAAGTTCCGAAATCATCAGAATTTTTCTAAGTACCGAAAACGTCAGAAATTTTCTAAGTACCGAAAATTTCCGAGTCTTTTCAAAGTACCGAAATCGACAGAATTTTTCTAAGTACCAAAATCAACAGAATTTTTCTAAACACCGAAATCGACAGAATTTTTCTAAGTTCCGAAATCAACAGAATTTTTCTAAGTACTGAAATCGGCAGAATTTTTCTAAGTTCCAAAATCAACAGAATTTTTCTAAGTACTGAAATCGGCAGAATTCTTCTAAGTACCGAAAACGTCAGAAATTTTCTAAGTATCGAAAACTTCTGAATGTTTTCTAAGTACCAAAACCGTCAGAATTTTTCTAAGTACCGAAAAGGGCAGAAATTTTCTATGTACCGAAAAGGTCAGAAATTTTCAAAGTTCCGAAAAGGTCAGAAATTTTCTCAGTACCGAAATCGTCAGAATTGTTCTAAGTACCGAAATCATTCGAATTTTTCTAAGAACCGATATCGGCAGAATTTTTCTAAGTACCGAAAAAGTCAGAAATTTTCTTAGTATCGATAACTTCTTAATGTTTTCTAAGTACCGAAATCGTCTGAATTTTTCTAAGTACCGAAATCATCAGAATTTTTCTAAGTACCGAAATCGTCAAAATTTTTCTAAGTACCGAAAACGTCAGAAATTTTCTAAGTATCGAAAACTTCTGAATGTTTTCTAAATACCGAAAAAGGCAGAAATTTTCTAAGTACCGAAATCGTCGGAATTTTTCTAAGTACCGAAATCGTCTGAATTTTTCTAAGTACCGAAATCGTTTGAAATTTTCTAAATACCGAAAAGGTCAGAAATTTTATAAGTACCGAAATCGGCAGAATTTTTCTAAGTACCGAAAACTTCTGAATGTTTAATAAGTATCGAAATCGCAAGAATTTTTCTAAGTACCGAAAACGTCAGAAATTTTCTAAGTACCGAAGACTTCTGGATGTTTTCTAAGTACCGAAATCGACAGAATTTTTCTAAGTACCGAAAACTTCAGATATTTTCTAAGTACCGAAAGGGTCAGAAATTTTCTAAGTACCAAAATCAACAGAATTTTTCTAAGTACCGAAATCGTCGGAATGTTTTCTAAGTACCGAAATCAACAGAATATTTCTAAGTTCCGAAATCACCAGAATTTTTCTAAGTACCGAAATCGTCAGAATTTTTCTATGTACCAAAATCAACAGAATTTTTCTAAGTACTTAAATCGGCAGAATTCTTCTAAGTACCGAAAACGTCAGATATTTTCTAAGTACCGAAAAGGTCAGAAATTTTCTAAGTACCGAAATATCAGAATTTTTCTAAGTACCGAAATCGTCTGAATTTTTCTAAGTACCGAAATCGTTTGAAATTTTCTAAATACCGAAAAGGTCAGAAATTTTCTAAGTTCCGAAATCATCAGAATTTTTCTAAGTACCGAAAACGTCAGAAATTTTCTAAGTACCGAAAATTTCCGTGTCTTTTCTAAGTACCGAAATCGACAGAATTTTTCTAAGTACCGAAATCAACAGAATTTTTCTAAGCACCGAAATCGGCAGAAGTTTTCTAAGTACCGAAAACTTCTGAATGTTTAATAAGTATCGAAATCGTAAGAATTTTTCTAAGCTCCGAAAACGTCAGAAAATTTCTAAGTACCGAAGACTTCTAAATGTTTTCTAAGTACCGAAATCGACAGAATTTTTCTAAGTACCGAAAACGTCAGATATTTTCTAAGTACCGAAAAGGTCAGAAATTTTCTAAGTACCAAAATCAACAGAATTTTTCTAAGTACCGAAAGCATCAGAATTTTTCTAAGTACCGAAAACGTCAGAAATTTTCTAAGTATCGAAAACTTCTGAATGTTTTCTAAGTACCAAAATCGTCAGAATTTTTCTAAGTACCGAAAAGGTCAGAAATTTTCTATGTACCGAAAAGGTCAGAAATTTTCCAAGTTCCGAAAAGGTCAGAAATTTTCTCAGTACCGAAATCGTCAGAATTTTTCTAAGTACCGAAATCATTCGAATTTTTCTAAGTACCGAAATCTTCTGAATTTTTCTAAGTACCGAAAAAGTAAGAAATTTTCTAAGTATCGATAACTTCTGAATGTTTTCTAAGTACCGAAATCGTCAGAATTTTTCTAAGTACCGAAATCATCAGAATTTTTCTAAGTACCGAAATCGTCAAAATTTTCTAAGTACCGAAATCGTCGGAATTTTTCTAAGTACCCAAAATCGTCAGAATTTTTCTAAGTACCGAAAACGTCAGAAATTTTCTAAGTATCGAAAACTTCTGAATGTTTTCTAAGTACCGAAAAAGGCAGAAATTTTCTAAGTACCGAAATCGTCGGAATTTTTCTAAGTACCGAAATCGTCTGAATTTTTCTAAGAACCGAAATCGTTTGAAATTTTCTAAATACCGAAAAGGTCAGAAATTTTCTAAGTACCGAAATCATCTGAATTTTTCTAAGTACCGAAAACGTCAGAAATTTTCTAAGTACCGAAAACTTCCGAGTCTTTTCTAAGTACCGAAATCGACAGAATTTTTCTAAGTACCGAAATCGACAGAATTTTTCTAAGTACCGAAATCAACAGAAATTTTCTAAGTATCGAAAAGGTCAGAAATTTTCTATGTACCGAAAAGGTCAGAAATTTTCCAAGTACCGAAAAGGTCAGAATTTTTCTAAGTACCGAAATCTTCTGAATTTTTCTAAGTACCGAAAAAGTCAGAAATTTTCTAAGTATCGATAACTTCTGAATGTTTTCTAAGTACCGAAATCAACAGAATTTTTCTAAGCACCGAAATCGGCAGAATTTTTCTAAGTACCGAAAACTTCTGAATGTTTAATAAGTATCGAAATCGTAAGAATTTTTCTAAGTACCGAAAATGTCAGAAATTTTCTAAGTACCGAAGACTTCTAAATGTTTTCTAAGTACCGAAATCGACAGAATTTTTCTAAGTACCGAAAACGTCAGATATTTTCTAAGTACCGAAAAGGTCAGAAATTTTCTAAGTACCAAAATAAACAGAATTTTTCTAAGTACCGAAAGCATCAGAATTTTTCTAAGTACCGAAATCGACAGTATTTTTCTAAGTGCCGAAATCAACAGAAATTTTCTAAGTATCGAAAACTTCTGAATGTTTTCTAAGTACCAAAATCGTCAGAATTTTTCTAAGTACCGAAAAGGTCAGAAATTTTCTATGTACCGAAAAGGTCAGACATTTTCCAAGTACCGAAAAGGTCAGAAATTTTCTAAGTACCGAAATCGTCAGAATTTTTCTAAGTACCGAAATCATTCGAATTTTTCTAAGTACCGAAATCTTCTGAATTTTTCTAAGAACTGAAAAAGTCTGAAATTTTCTAAGTATCGATAACTTCTGAATGTTTTCTAAGCATCGAAATTGTCAGAATTTTTCTAAGTACCGAAATCGTTTGAAATTTTCTAAGTACCGAAATCGTTTGAAATTTTCTAAATACCGAAAAGGTCAGAAATTTTCTAAGTACCGAAATCGTCGGAATTTTTCTAAGTACCAAAATCAACAGAATTTTTCTAAGTACCGAAATCGACAGAATTTTTCTAAGTACCGAAATCAACAGAAATTATGCAAGTACCGAAAACTTCTGATTGTTTTCTAAGTACCGAAATCGACAGAATTTTTCTAAGTACCGAAATCAACAGAATTTTTCTAAGTACCGAAATCGGCAGAATTTTTCTAAGTACAGAAAACTTCTGAATGTTTAATAAGTATCGAAATCGTAAGAATTTTTCTAAGTACCGAAATCGTAAGAATTTTTCTAAGTACCGAAAACGTCAGAAATTTTCTAAGTACCGAAGACTTCTAAATGTTTTCTAAGTACCGAAATCGACAGAATTTTTCTAAGTACCGAAAACGTCAGATATTTTCTAAGTACCGAAAAGGTCAGAAATTTTCTAAGTATCGAAAACTTCTGATTGTTTTCTAAGTTCCGAAATCGTCAGAATTTTCTAAGTACCAAAATCAACAGAATTTTTCTAAACACCGAAATCGACTGAATTTTTCTAAGTACCAAAATCAACAGAATTTTTCTAAACACTGAAATCGACAGAATTTTTCTAAGTTCCGAAAACGTCAGAAATTTTCTAAGTATCGAAAACTTCCGAGTCTTTTCTAAGTACCGAAAAAGGCAGAAATTTTCTAAATACCGAAAAGGTCAGAAATTTTATAAGTACCGAAATCACCAGAATTTTTCTAAGTACCGAAAACGTCAGAAATTTTCTAAGTACCGAAAACTTCCGAGTCTTTTCTAAGTACCGAAATCGACAGAATTTTTCTAAGTACCGAAAACTTCTGAATGTTTAATAAGTATCGAAATCGCAAGAATTTTTCTAAGTACCGAAAACGTCAGAAATTTTCTAAGTACCGAAGACTTCTGGATGTCTTCTAAGTACCGAAATCGACAGAATTTTTCTAAGTACCGAAAACGTCAGGTATTTTCTAAGTACCGAAAAGGTCAGAAATTTTCTAAGTACCAAAATCAACAGAATTTTTCTAAGTACCGAAATCGTCGGAATGTTTTCTAAGTAACGAAAACGTCTGAAATTTTCAAAGTACCGAAAAAGGCAGAAATTTTCTAAGTACCGAAATCAACAGAATTTTTCTAAGTACCGAATTCGACAGAACTTTTCTAAGTACCGAAATCAACAGAATATTTCTAAGTTCCGAAATCACCAGAATTTTTCTAAGTACCGAAATCGTCAGAATTTTTCTAAGTACCAAAATCAACAGAATTTTTCTAAGTACTGAAATCGGCAGAATTCTTCTAAGTACCGAAAACGTCAGATATTTTCTAAGTACCGAAAAGGTCAGAAATTTTCTAAGTACCGAAATCATCAGAATTTTTCTAAGTACCGAAATCGTCTGAATTTTTCTAAGTACCGAAATCGTTTGAAATTTTCTAAGTACCGAAAAAGTCAGAAATTTTCTAAGTATCGATAACTTCTGAATGTTTTCTAAGTACCGAAATCGTCAGAATTTTTCTAAGTACCGAAAAGGTCAGAAATTTTCTAAGTACCGAAAGGGTCAGAAATTTTCCAAGTACCGAAATCGTCAGAATTTTCTAAGTACCGAAATCGGCAGAATTTTTCAAAGTACCGAAAACGACAGAAATTATGTAACTACCGAAAACTTCTGATTGTTTTCTAAGTACCGAAATCGACAGAATTTTTCTAAGTTCCGAAATCAACAGAATTTTTCTAAGTACCGAAAACGTCAGAAATTTTCTAAGTACCGAAAACTTCCGAGTCTTTTCTAAGTACCGAAATCGACAGAATTTTTCTAAGTACCGAAATCGACAGAATTTTTCTAAGTACCGAAATCAACAGAAATTTTCTAAGTATCGAAAAGGTCAGAAATTTTCTATGTACCGAAAAGGTCAGAAATTTTCCAAGTACCGAAAAGGTCTGAATTTTTCTAAGTACCGAAATCTTCTGAATTTTTCTAAGTACCGAAAAAGTCAGAAATTTTCTAAGTATCGATAACTTCTGAATGTTTTCTAAGTACCGAAATCAACAGAATTTTTCTAAGCACCGAAATCGGCAGAAATTTTCTAAGTACCGAAGACTTCTAAATGTTTTCTAAGTACCGAAATCGACAGAATTTTTCTAAGTACCGAAAACGTCAGATATTTTCTAAGTACCGAAAAGGTCAGAAATTTTCTAAGTATCGAAAACTTCTGATTGTTTTCTAAGTTCCGAAATCGTCAGAATTTTCTAAGTACCAAAATCAACAGAATTTTTCTAAACACCGAAATCGACTGAATTTTTCTAAGTACCAAAATCAACAGAATTTTTCTAAACACTGAAATCGACAGAATTTTTCTAAGTTCCGAAAACGTCAGAAATTTTCTAAGTATCAAAAACTTCCGAGTCTTTTCTAAGTACCGAAAAAGGCAGAAATTTTCTAAATACCGAAAAGGTCAGAAATTTTATAAGTACCGAAATCACCAGAATTTTTCTAAGTACCGAAAACGTCAGAAATTTTCTAAGTACCGAAAACTTCCGAGTCTTTTCTAAGTACCGAAATCGACAGAATTTTTCTAAGTACCGAAAACTTCTGAATGTTTAATAAGTATCGAAATCGCAAGAATTTTTCTAAGTACCGAAAACGTCAGAAATTTTCTAAGTACCGAAGACTTCTGGATGTCTTCTAAGTACCGAAATCGACAGAATTTTTCTAAGTACCGAAAACGTCAGGTATTTTCTAAGTACCGAAAAGGTCAGAAATTTTCTAAGTACCAAAATCAACAGAATTTTTCTAAGTACCGAAATCGTCGGAATGTTTTCTAAGTAACGAAAACGTCTGAAATTTTCAAAGTACCGAAAAAGGCAGAAATTTTCTAAGTACCGAAATCAACAGAATTTTTCTAAGTACCGAATTCGACAGAACTTTTCTAAGTACCGAAATCAACAGAATATTTCTAAGTTCCGAAATCACCAGAATTTTTCTAAGTACCGAAATCGTCAGAATTTTTCTAAGTACCAAAATCAACAGAATTTTTCTAAGTACTGAAATCGGCAGAATTCTTCTAAGTACCGAAAACGTCAGATATTTTCTAAGTACCGAAAAGGTCAGAAATTTTCTAAGTACCGAAATCATCAGAATTTTTCTAAGTCCCGAAATCGTCTGAATTTTTCTAAGTACCGAAATCGTTTGAAATTTTCTAAGTACCGAAAAAGTCAGAAATTTTCTAAGTATCGATAACTTCTGAATGTTTTCTAAGTACCGAAATCGTCAGAATTTTTCTAAGTACCGAAAAGGTCAGAAATTTTCTAAGTACCGAAAGGGTCAGAAATTTTCCAAGTACCGAAATCGTCAGAATTTTCTAAGTACCGAAATCGGCAGAATTTTTCAAAGTACCGAAAACGACAGAAATTATGTAACTACCGAAAACTTCTGATTGTTTTCTAAGTACCGAAATCGACAGAATTTTTCTAAGTTCCGAAATCAACAGAATTTTTCTAAGTACCGAAAACGTCAGAAATTTTCTAAGTACCGAAAACTTCCGAGTCTTTTCTAAGTACCGAAATCGACAGAATTTTTCTAAGTACCGAAATCGACAGAATTTTTCTAAGTACCGAAATCAACAGAAATTTTCTAAGTATCGAAAAGGTCAGAAATTTTCTATGTACCGAAAAGGTCAGAAATTTTCCAAGTACCGAAAAGGTCTGAATTTTTCTAAGTACCGAAATCTTCTGAATTTTTCTAAGTACCGAAAAAGTCAGAAATTTTCTAAGTATCGATAACTTCTGAATGTTTTCTAAGTACCGAAATCAACAGAATTTTTCTAAGCACCGAAATCGGCAGAATTTTTCTAAGTACCGAAAACTTCTGAATGTTTAATAAGTATCGAAATCGTAAGAATTTTTCTAAGTACCGAAAACGTCAGAAATTTTCTAAGTACCGAAGACTTCTAAATGTTTTCTAAGTACCGAAATCGACAGAATTTTTCTAAGTACCGAAAACGTCAGATATTTTCTAAGTACCGAAAAGGTCAGAAATTTTCTAAGTACCAAAATAAACAGAATTTTTCTAAGTACCGAAAGCATCAGAATTTTTCTAAGTACCGAAAGCATCAGAATTTTTCTAAGTACCGAAAACGACAGAAATTTTCTAAGTATCGAAAACTTCTGATTGTTTTCTAAGTTCCGAAATCGTCAGAATTTTCTTAGTACCAAAATCAACAGAATTTTTCTAAGTACCGAAATCGACAGTATTTTTCTAAGTGCCGAAATCAACAGAAATTTTCTAAGTATCGAAAACTTCTGAATGTTTTCTAAGTACCCAAATCGTCAGAATTTTTCTAAGTACCGAAAAGGTCAGAAATTTTCTATGTACCGAAAAGGTCAGACATTTTCCAAGTACCGAAAAGGTCAGAAATTTTCTAAGTACCGAAATCGTCAGAATTTTTCTAAGTACCGAAATCATTCGAATTTTTCTAAGTACCGAAATCTTCTGAATTTTTCTAAGAACTGAAAAAGTCTGAAATTTTCTAAGTATCGATAACTTCTGAATGTTTTCTAAGCATCGAAATTGTCAGAATTTTTCTAAGTACCGAAATCGTTTGAAATTTTCTAAGTACCGAAATCGTTTGAAATTTTCTAAATACCGAAAAGGTCAGAAATTTTCTAAGTACCGAAATCGTCGGAATTTTTCTAAGTACCAAAATCAACAGAATTTTTCTAAGTACCGAAATCGACAGAATTTTTCTAAGTACCGAAATCAACAGAAATTATGTAAGTACCGAAAACTTCTGATTGTTTTCTAAGTACCGAAATCGACAGAATTTTTCTAAGTACCGAAATCAACAGAATTTTTCTAAGTACCGAAATCGGCAGAATTTTTCTAAGTACAGAAAACTTCTGAATGTTTAATAAGTATCGAAATCGTAAGAATTTTTCTAAGTACCGAAATCGTAAGAATTTTTCTAAGTACCGAAAACGTCAGAAATTTTCTAAGTACCGAAGACTTCTAAATGTTTTCTAAGTACCGAAATCGACAGAATTTTTCTAAGTACCGAAAACGTCAGATATTTTCTAAGTACCGAAAAGGTCAGAAATTTTCTAAGTATCGAAAACTTCTGATTGTTTTCTAAGTTCCGAAATCGTCAGAATTTTCTAAGTACCAAAATCAACAGAATTTTTCTAAACACCGAAATCGACTGAATTTTTCTAAGTACCAAAATCAACAGAATTTTTCTAAACACTGAAATCGACAGAATTTTTCTAAGTTCCGAAAACGTCAGAAATTTTCTAAGTATCGAAAACTTCCGAGTCTTTTCTAAGTACCGAAATCATCAGAATTTTTCTAAGTACCGAAATCGTCAAAATTTTCTAAGTACCGAAATCGTCGGAATTTTTCTAAGTACCGAAATCGACAGAATTTTTCTAAGTACCGAAAACGTCAGAAATTTTCTAAGTATCGAAAACTTCTGAATGTTTTCTAAGTACCGAAAAAGGCAGAAATTTTCTAAGTACCGAAATCGTCGGAATTTTTCTAAGTACCGAAATCGTCTGAATTTTTCTAAGTACCGAAATCATCTGAATTTTTCTAAGTACCGAAAACGTCAGAAATTTTCTAAGTACCGAAAACTTCCGAGTCTTTTCTAAGTACCGAAATCGACAGAATTTTTCTAAATACCGAAAAGGTCAGAAATTTTCTAAGTACCGAAATCATCTGAATTTTTCTAAGTACCGAAAACGTCAGAAATTTTCTAAGTAACGAAAACTTCCGAGTCTTTTCTAAGTACCGAAATCGAAAGAATTTTTCTAAGTACCGAAATCGGCAGAATTTTTCTAAGTACCGAAAACTTCTGAATGTTTAATAAGTATCGAAATCGTAAGAATTTTTCTAAGTACCGAAAACGTCAGAAATTTTCTAAGTACCGAAGACTTCTGGATGTTTTCTAAGTACCGAAATCGACAGAATTTTTTTAAGTACCGAAAACGTCAGATATTTTCTAAGTACCGAAAAGGTCAGAAATTTTCTAAGTACCAAAATCAACAGAATTTTTGTAAGTTCCAAAATCACCAGAATTTTTCTAAGTACCGAAATCGTCCGAATTTTTCTATGTACCAAAATCAACAGAATTTTTCTAAGTACTTAAATCGGCAGAATTCTTCTAAGTACCGAAAACGTCAGAATTTTTCTAAGTACCGAAATCGTCGGAATTTTTCTAAGTACCGAAATCGTCAGAATTTTTCTAAGTACCGAAAACGTCAGAAATTTTCTAAGTATCGAAAACTTCTGAATGTTTTCTAAGTTCCGAAAAAGGCAGAAATTTTCTAAGTACCGAAATCGTCGGAATTTTTCTAAGTACTGAAATCGTCTGAATTTTTCTAAGAACCGAAATCGTTTGAAATTTTCTAAATACCGAAAAGGTCAGAAATTTTCTAAGTACCGAAATCATCTGAATTTTTCTAAGTACCGAAAACGTCAGAAATTTTCTAAGTACCGAAAACTTCCGAGTCTTTTCTAAGTACCGAAATCGACAGAATTTTTCTAAGTACCGAAATCGGCAGAATTTTTCTAAGTACCGAAATTTTCTGAATGTTTAATAAGTATCGAAATCGTAAGAATTTTTCTAAGTACCGAAAACGTCAGATATTTTCTAAGTACCGAAAAGGTCAGAAATTTTCTAAGTACCGAAATCATCAGAATTTTTCTAAGTACCGAAATCGTCTGAATTTTTCTAAGTACCGAAATCGTTTGAAATTTTCTAATTTCCGAAAACGTCAGAAATTTTCTAAGTACCGAAGACCTTTAAATGTTTTCTAAGTACCGAAATCGACAGAATTTTTCTAAGTACCGAAAACGTCAGATATTTTCAAAGTACCGAAATCAACAGAATTTTTCTAAGTACCGAAATCGGCAGAATTTTTCTAAGTACCGAAAAAGTCAGAAATTTTCTAAGTATCGATAACTTCTGATTGTTTTCTAAGTACCGAAATCGACAGAATTTTTCTAAGTACCGAAATCAACAGAATTTTTCTAAGTACCGAAATCGGCAGAATTTTTCTAAGTACCGAAAACTTCTGAATGTTTAATAAGTATCGAAATCGTAAGAATTTTTCTAAGTACCGAAATCGTCAGAATTTTTCTAAGTACCGATAACGTCTGAAATTTTCTAAGTACCGAAATCGGCAGAATTTTTCTAAGTACCGAAAACGTCAGATATTATCTAAGTACCGAAAAGGTCAGAAATTTTCTAAGTTCCGAAATCATCAGAATTTTTCTAAGTACCGAAAACGTCAGAAATTTTCTAAGTATCGAAAATTTCCGACTCTTTTCAAGTACCGAAATCGACAGAATTTTTCTAAGTACCGAAATCATTCGAATTTTTCTAAGTACTGAAATCTTCGGAATTTTTCTAAGTACCGAAAAAGTCAGAAATTTTCAAAGTATCGATAACTTCTGAATGTTTTCTAAGTACCGAAATCGTCCGAATTTTTCTATGTACCAAAATCAACAGAATTTTTCTAAGTACTTAAATCGGCAGAAATCTTCTAAGTACCGAAAACGTCAGATATTTTCTAAGTACCGAAAAGGTCAGAAATTTTCTAAGTACCGAAATCGTTTGAAATTTTCTAAATACCGAAAAGGTCAGAAATTTTCTAAAATCCGAAATCATCAGAATTTTTCTAAGTACTGAAATCGTCAAAATTTTCTAAGTACCGAAATCGTCGGAATTTTTCTAAGTACCGAAATCGTCAGAATTTTTCTAAGTACCGAAAACGTCAGAAATTTTCTAAGTATCGAAAACTTCTGAATGTTTTCTAAGTTCCGAAAAAGGCAGAAATTTTCTAAGTACCGAAATCGTCGGAATTTTTCTAAGTACTGAAATCGTCTGAATTTTTCTAAGAACCGAAATCGTTTGAAATTTTCTAAATACCGAAAAGGTCAGAAATTTTCTAAGTACCGAAATCATCTGAATTTTTCTAAGTACCGAAAACGTCAGAAATTTTCTAAGTACCGAAAACTTCCGAGTCTTTTCTAAGTACCGAAATCGACAGAATTTTTCTAAATACCGAAAAGGTCAGAAATTTTCTAAGTACCGAAATCATCTGAATTTTTCTAAGTACCGAAAACGTCAGAAATTTTCTAAGTACCGAAAACTTCCGAGTCTTTTCTAAGTACCGAAATCGACAGAATTTTTCTAAGTACCGAAATCGGCAGAATTTTTCTAAGTACCGAAAACTTCTGAATGTTTAATAAGTATCGAAATCGTAAGAATTTTTCTAAGTACCGAAAACGTCAGAAATTTTCTAAGTACCGAAGACTTCTGGATGTTTTCTAAGTACCGAAATCGACAGAATTTTTTTAAGTACCGAAAACGTCAGATATTTTCTAAGTACCGAAAAGGTCAGAAATTTTCTAAGTACCAAAATCAACAGAATTTTTGTAAGTTCCAAAATCACCAGAATTTTTCTAAGTACCGAAATCGTCCGAATTTTTCTATGTACCAAAATCAACAGAATTTTTCTAAGTACTTAAATCGGCAGAATTCTTCTAAGTACCGAAAACGTCAGATATTTTCTAAGTACCGAAAAGGTAAGAAATTTTCTAAGTACCGAAATCGTTTGAAATTTTCTAAATACCGAAAAGGTCAGAAATTTTCTAAAATCCGAAATCATCAGAATTTTTCTAAGTACTGAAATCGTCAAAATTTTCTAAGTACCGAAATCGTCGGAATTTTTCTAAGTACCGAAATCGTCAGAATTTTTCTAAGTACCGAAAACGTCAGAAATTTTCTAAGTATCGAAAACTTCTGAATGTTTTCTAAGTTCCGAAAAAGGCAGAAATTTTCTAAGTACCGAAATCGTCGGAATTTTTCTAAGTACTGAAATCGTCTGAATTTTTCTAAGAACCGAAATCGTTTGAAATTTTCTAAATACCGAAAAGGTCAGAAATTTTCTAAGTACCGAAATCATCTGAATTTTTCTAAGTACCGAAAACGTCAGAAATTTTCTAAGTACCGAAAACTTCCGAGTCTTTTCTAAGTACCGAAATCGACAGAATTTTTCTAAGTACCGAAATCGGCAGAATTTTTCTAAGTACCGAAATTTTCTGAATGTTTAATAAGTATCGAAATCGTAAGAATTTTTCTAAGTACCGAAAACGTCAGATATTTTCTAAGTACCGAAAAGGTCAGAAATTTTCTAAGTACCGAAATCATCAGAATTTTTCTAAGTACCGAAATCGTCTGAATTTTTCTAAGTACCGAAATCGTTTGAAATTTTCTAATTTCCGAAAACGTCAGAAATTTTCTAAGTACCGAAGACCTTTAAATGTTTTCTAAGTACCGAAATCGACAGAATTTTTCTAAGTACCGAAAACGTCAGATATTTTCAAAGTACCGAAATCAACAGAATTTTTCTAAGTACCGAAATCGGCAGAATTTTTCTAAGTACCGAAAAAGTCAGAAATTTTCTAAGTATCGATAACTTCTGATTGTTTTCTAAGTACCGAAATCGACAGAATTTTTCTAAGTACCGAAATCAACAGAATTTTTCTAAGTACCGAAATCGGCAGAATTTTTCTAAGTACCGAAAACTTCTGAATGTTTAATAAGTATCGAAATCGTAAGAATTTTTCTAAGTACCGAAATCGTCAGAATTTTTCTAAGTACCGATAACGTCTGAAATTTTCTAAGTACCGAAAAGGTCAGAAATTTTCTAAGTACCGAAGACTTCTGAATGTTTTCTAAGTACCGAAATCGGCAGAATTTTTCTAAGTACCGAAAACGTCAGATATTATCTAAGTACCGAAAAGGTCAGAAATTTTCTAAGTTCCGAAATCATCAGAATTTTTCTAAGTACCGAAAACGTCAGAAATTTTCTAAGTATCGAAAATTTCCGACTCTTTTCAAGTACCGAAATCGACAGAATTTTTCTAAGTACCGAAATCATTCGAATTTTTCTAAGTACCGAAATCTTCGGAATTTTTCTAAGTACCGAAAAAGTCAGAAATTTTCAAAGTATCGATAACTTCTGAATGTTTTCTAAGTACCGAAATCGTCCGAATTTTTCTATGTACCAAAATCAACAGAATTTTTCTAAGTACTTAAATCGGCAGAATTCTTCTAAGTACCGAAAACGTCAGATATTTTCTAAGTACCGAAAAGGTCAGAAATTTTCTAAGTACCGAAATCGTTTGAAATTTTCTAAATACCGAAAAGGTCAGAAATTTTCTAAAATCCGAAATCATCAGAATTTTTCTAAGTACTGAAATCGTCAAAATTTTCTAAGTACCGAAATCGTCGGAATTTTTCTAAGTACCGAAATCGTCAGAATTTTTCTAAGTACCGAAAACGTCAGAAATTTTCTAAGTATCGAAAACTTCTGAATGTTTTCTAAGTTCCGAAAAAGGCAGAAATTTTCTAAGTACCGAAATCGTCGGAATTTTTCTAAGTACTGAAATCGTCTGAATTTTTCTAAGAACCGAAATCGTTTGAAATTTTCTAAATACCGAAATCGACAGAATTTTTCTAAGTACCGAAATCGGCAGAATTTTTCTAAGTACCGAAATTTTCTGAATGTTTAATAAGTATCGAAATCGTAAGAATTTTTCTAAGTACCGAAAACGTCAGATATTTTCTAAGTACCGAAAAGGTCAGAAATTTTCTAAGTACCGAAATCATCAGAATTTTTCTAAGTACCGAAATCGTCTGAATTTTTCTAAGTACCGAAATCGTTTGAAATTTTCTAATTTCCGAAAACGTCAGAAATTTTCTAAGTACCGAAGACCTTTAAATGTTTTCTAAGTACCGAAATCGACAGAATTTTTCTAAGTACCGAAAACGTCAGATATTTTCAAAGTACCGAAATCAACAGAATTTTTCTAAGTACCGAAATCGGCAGAATTTTTCTAAGTACCGAAAAAGTCAGAAATTTTCTAAGTATCGATAACTTCTGATTGTTTTCTAAGTACCGAAATCGACAGAATTTTTCTAAGTACCGAAATCAACAGAATTTTTCTAAGTACCGAAATCGGCAGAATTTTTCTAAGTACCGAAAACTTCTGAATGTTTAATAAGTATCGAAATCGTAAGAATTTTTCTAAGTACCGAAATCGTCAGAATTTTTCTAAGTACCGATAACGTCTGAAATTTTCTAAGTACCGAAAAGGTCAGAAATTTTCTAAGTACCGAAGACTTCTGAATGTTTTCTAAGTACCGAAATCGGCAGAATTTTTCTAAGTACCGAAAACGTCAGATATTATCTAAGTACCGAAAAGGTCAGAAATTTTCTAAGTTCCGAAATCATCAGAATTTTTCTAAGTACCGAAAACGTCAGAAATTTTCTAAGTATCGAAAATTTCCGACTCTTTTCAAGTACCGAAATCGACAGAATTTTTCTAAGTACCGAAATCATTCGAATTTTTCTAAGTACCGAAATCTTCGGAATTTTTCTAAGTACCGAAAAAGTCAGAAATTTTCAAAGTATCGATAACTTCTGAATGTTTTCTAAGTACCGAAATCGTCCGAATTTTTCTATGTACCAAAATCAACAGAATTTTTCTAAGTACTTAAATCGGCAGAATTCTTCTAAGTACCGAAAACGTCAGATATTTTCTAAGTACCGAAAAGGTCAGAAATTTTCTAAGTACCGAAATCGTTTGAAATTTTCTAAATACCGAAAAGGTCAGAAATTTTCTAAAATCCGAAATCATCAGAATTTTTCTAAGTACTGAAATCGTCAAAATTTTCTAAGTACCGAAATCGTCGGAATTTTTCTAAGTACCGAAATCGTCAGAATTTTTCTAAGTACCGAAAACGTCAGAAATTTTCTAAGTATCGAAAACTTCTGAATGTTTTCTAAGTTCCGAAAAAGGCAGAAATTTTCTAAGTACCGAAATCGTCGGAATTTTTCTAAGTACTGAAATCGTCTGAATTTTTCTAAGAACCGAAATCGTTTGAAATTTTCTAAATACCGAAAAGGTCAGAAATTTTCTAAGTACCGAAATCATCTGAATTTTTCTAAGTACCGAAAACGTCAGAAATTTTCTAAGTACCGAAAACTTCCGAGTCTTTTCTAAGTACCGAAATCGACAGAATTTTTCTAAGTACCGAAATCGGCAGAATTTTTCTAAGTACCGAAATTTTCTGAATGTTTAATAAGTATCGAAATCGTAAGAATTTTTCTAAGTACCGAAAACGTCAGATATTTTCTAAGTACCGAAAAGGTCAGAAATTTTCTAAGTACCGAAATCATCAGAATTTTTCTAAGTACCGAAATCGGCAGAATTTTTCTAAGTACCGAAAAAGTCAGAAATTTTCTAAGTATCGATAACTTCTGATTGTTTTCTAAGTACCGAAATCGACAGAATTTTTCTAAGTACCGAAATCAACAGAATTTTTCTAAGTACCGAAATCGTCAGAATTTTTCTAAGTACCGATAACGTCTGAAATTTTCTAAGTACCGAAAAGGTCAGAAATTTTCTAAGTACCGAAGACTTCTGAATGTTTTCTAAGTACCGAAATCGGCAGAATTTTTCTAAGTACCGAAAACGTCAGATATTATCTAAGTACCGAAAAGGTCAGAAATTTTCTAAGTATCGAAAATTTCCGACTCTTTTCAAGTACCGAAATCGACAGAATTTTTCTAAGTACCGAAATCATTCGAATTTTTCTAAGTACCGAAATCTTCGGAATTTTTCTAAGTACCGAAAAAGTCAGAAATTTTCAAAGTATCGATAACTTCTGAATGTTTTCTAAGTACCGAAATCGTCAGAATTTTTCTAAGTACCGAAATCATCAGAATTTTTCTAAGTACCGTAATCGTCAAAATTTTCTAAGTACCGAAATCGTCGGAATTTTTCTAAGTACCGAAATCGACAGAATTTTTCTAAGTACCGAAAACGTCAGAAATTTTCTAAGTATCGAAAACTTCTGAATGTTTTCTAAGTACCGAAAAAGGCAGAAATTTTCTAAGTACCGAAATCGTCTGAATTTTTCTAAGTACCGAAATCATCTGAATTTTTCTAAGTACCGAAAACGTCAGAAATTTTCCAAGTACCGAAAACTTCCGAGTCTTTTCTAAGTACCGAAATCGACAGAATTTTTCTAAATACCGAAAAGGTCAGAAATTTTCTAAGTACCGAAAACTTCCGAGTCTTTTCTAAGTACCGAAATCGACAGAATTTTTCTAAGTACCGAAATCGGCAGAATTTTTCTAAGTACCGAAAACTTCTGAATGTTTAATAAGTATCGAAATCGAAAGAATTTTTCTAAGTACCGAAAACGTCAGAAATTTTCTAAGTACCGAAGACTTCTGGATGTTTTCTAAGTACCGAAATCGTCTGAATTTTTCTAAGTACCGAAATCGTTTGAAATTTTCTAAATACCGAAAAGGTCAGAAATTTTCTTAGTTCCGAAATCATCAGAATTTTTCTAAGCTCCGAAAACGTCAGAAATTTTCTAAGTACCGAAAATTTCCGAGTCTTTTCTAAGTTCCGAAATCGACAGAATTTTTCTAAGTACCGAAATCATTCGAATTTTTCTAAGTACCGAAATCTTCTGAATTTTTCTAAGAACCGAAAAAGTCAGAAATTTTCTAAGTATCGATAACTTCTGAATGTTTTCTAAGTACCGAAATCGTCAGAATTTTTCTAAGTACCGAAAACGTCAGAAATTTTCTAAGTATCGAAAACTTCTGAATGTTTTCTGAGTACCGAAAAAGGCAGAAATTTTCTAAGTACCGAAATCGTCGGAATTTTTCTAAGTACCGAAATCGTCTGAATTTTTCTGAGAACCGAAATCGTTTGAAATTTTCTAAATACCGAAAAGGTCAGAAATTTTCTAAGTACCGAAATCATCTGAATTTTTCTAAGTACCGAAAACGTCAGAAATTTTCTAAGTACCGAAAACTTCCGAGTCTTTTCTAAGTACCGAAATCGACAGAATTTTTCTAAGTACCGAAATCGGCAGAATTTTTCTAAGTACCGAAAAAGTCAGAAATTTTCTAAGTACCGAAAAGGTCAGAAATTTTCTAAGTACCGAAATCATCAGGATTTTTCTAAGTACCGAAATCGTCTGAATTTTTCTAAGTACCGAAATCGTTTGAAATTTTCTAATTTCCGAAAACGTCAGAAATTTTCTAAGTACCGAAGACTTCTAAATGTTTTCTAAGTACCGAAATCGACTGAATTTTTCTAAGTACCGAAAACGTCAGATATTTTCAAAGTACTGAAATCAACAGAATTTTTCTAAGTACCGAAATCGGCAGAATTTTTCTAAGTACCGAAAAAGTCAGAAATTTTCTAAGTATCGATAACTTCTGAATGTTTTCTAAGTACCGAAATCGGCAGAATTTTTCAAAGTACCGAAAACGACAGAAATTATGTAAGTACCGAAAACTTCTGATTGTTTTCTAAGTACCGAAATCGACAGAATTTTTCTAAGTACCGAAATCAACAGAATTTTTCTAAGTACCGAAATCGTCTGAATTTTTCTAAGTACCGAAATCGTTTGAAATTTTCTAAATACCGAAAAGGTCAGAAATTTTCTAAGTAAAGAAATCATCTGAATTTTTCTAAGTACCGAAAACGTCAGAAATTTTCTAAGTACCGAAAACTTCCGAGTCTTTTCTAACTACCGAAATCGACAGAATTTTTCTAAGTACCGAAATCGGCAGAATTTTTCTAAGTACCGAAAACTTCTGAATGTTTAATAAGTATCGAAATCGTAAGAATTTTTCTAAGTACCGAAAACGTCAGAAATTTTCTAAGTACCGAAGACTTCTGGATGTTTTCTAAGTACCGAAATCGACAGAATTTTTTTAAGTACCGAAAACGTCAGATATTTTCTAAGTACCGAAAAGGTCAGAAATTTTCTAAGTACCAAAATCAACAGAATTTTTGTAAGTACCGAAATCAACAGAATTTTTCTAAGTACCGAATTCGACAGAATTTTTCTAAGTACCGAAATCAACAGAATATTTCTAAGTTCCGAAATCACCAGAATTTTTCTAAGTACCGAAATCGTCAGAATTTTTCTATGTACCAAAATCAACCGAATTTTTCTGAGTACTTAAATCGGCAGAATTCTTCTAAGTACCGAAAACGTCAGATATTTTCTAAGTACCGAAAAGGTCAGAAATTTTCTAAGTTCCGAAATCATCAGAATTTTTCTAAGTACCGAAATCGTCAGAATTTTTCTAAGTACCGAAATCATTCGAATTTTTCTAAGTACCGATATCGGCAGAATTTTTCTAAGTACCGAAAAAGTCAGAACTTTTCTTAGTATCGATAACTTCTAAATGTTTTCTAAGTACCGAAATCGTCAGAATTTTTCTAAGTACCGAAATCATCAGAATTTTTCTAAGTACCGAAATCGTCAGAATTTTTCTAAGTACCGAAATCATTCGAATTTTTCTAAGTACCGATATCGGCAGAATTTTTCTAAGTACCGAAAACGTCAGAAATTTTCTAAGTATCGAAAACTTCTGAATGTTTTCTAAGTACCGAAAAAGGCAGAAATTTTCTAAGTACCGAAATCGTCGGAATTTTTCTAAGTACCGAAATCGTCTGAATTTTTCTAAGTACCGAAATCATTTGAAATTTTCTAAATACCGAAAAGGTCAGAAATTTTATAAGTACCGAAATCATCAGAATTTTTCTAAGTACCGAAAACGTCAGAAATTTTCTAAGTACCGAAAACTTCCGAGTCTTTTCTAAGTACCGAAATCGACAGAATTTTTCTAAGTACCGAAATCGGCAGAATTTTTCTAAGTACCGAAAACTTCTGAATGTTTAATAAGTATCGAAAACTTCTGAATGTTTAATAAGTATCGAAATCGTAAGAATTTTTCTAAGTACCGAAAACGTCAGAAATTTTCTAAGTACCGAAGACTTCTAAATGTTTTCTAAGTACCGAAATCGACAGAATTTTTCTAAGTACCGAAAACGTCAGATATTTTCTAAGTACCGAAAAGGTCAGAAATTTTCTAAGTACCAAAATCAACAGAATTTTTCTAAGTACCGAAAGCATCAGAATTTTTCTAAGTACCGAAAGCATCAGAATTTTTCTAAGTAAAGAAAACGACAGAAATTTTTTAAGTATCGAAAACTTCTGATTGTTTTCTAAGTTCCGAAATCGTCAGAATTTTCTAAGTACCAAAATCAACAGAATTTTTCTAAGTACCGAAATCGACAGAATTTTTCTAAGTACCGAAATCAACAGAAATTTTCTAAGTATCGAAAACTTCTGAATGTTTTCTAAGTACCAAAATCGTCAGAATTTTTCTAAGTACCGTAAACGTCTGAAATTTTCAAAGTACCGAAAAAGGCAGAAATATTCTAAGTACCGAAATCAACAGAATTTTTCTAAGTACCGAATTCGACAGAATTTTTCTAAGTACCGAAAAGGTCAGAAATTTTCCAAGTACCGAAATCGTCAGAATTTTCAAAGTACCGAAATCGTCGGAATGTTTTCTAAGTACCGAAAACGTCTGAAATTTTCAAAGTACCGAAAAAGGCAGAAATTTTCTAAGTATCGATAACTTCTGAATGTTTTCTAAGTACCGAAATCGTCAGAATTTTTCTAAGTACCGAAAAGGTCAGAAATTTTCTAAGTACGGAAAAGGTCAGAAATTTTCCAAGTACCGAAATCGGCAGAATTTTCTAAGTACCGAAATCGGCAGAATTTTTCTATGTACCGAAAACGACAGAAATTTTCTAAGTAACGAAATCAACAGAATTTTTCTAAGAACCGAAATCGTCAGAATTTTTCTAAGTACCGAAATCATCAGAATTTTTCTAAGTACCGAAATCGTCAAAATTTTCTAAGTACCGAAATCGTCGAAATTTTTCTAAGTACCAAAATCAACAGAATTTTTCTAAGTACCGAAATCGACTGAATTTTTCTAAGTACCGAAATCAGCTGAATTTTTCTAAGTACCGAAATCGGCAGAATTTTTCTGAGTACCGAAAAAGTCAGAAATTTTCTAAGTATCGATAACTTCTGAATGTTTTCTAAGTACCGAAATCGTCAGAATTTTTCTAAATACCGAAAAGGTCAGAAATTTTCTAAGTACCGAAAAGGTCAGAAATTTTCCAAGTACCGAAATCGATAGAAATTTTCTAAGTACCGAAATCAACAGAATTTTTCTAAGTACCGAAATCGGCAGAATTTTTCTAAGTACCGAAAAAGTTAGAAATTTTCTAAGTATCGATAACTTCTGAATGTTTTCTAAGTACCGAAATCGTCAGAATTTTTCTAAGCACCGAAAAGGTCAGAAATTTTCTAAGTACCGAAAAGGTCAGAAATTTTCCAAGTACCGAAATCGTCAGAATTTTCTAAGTACCGAAATCGGCAGAATTTTTCGAAGTACCGAAAACGACAGAAAATATGTAAGTACCGAAAACTTCTGATTGTTTTCTAAGTACCGAAATCGGCAGAATTTTTCTAAGTACCGAAAACGTCAGATATTTTCTAAGTACCGAAAAGGTCAGAAATTTTCTAAGTTCCAAAATCAACAGAATTTTTCTAAGTACCGAAAGCATCAGAATTTTTCTAAGTACCGAAAACGACAGAAATTTTCTAAGTATCGAAAACTTCTGATTGTTTTCTAAGTTCCGAAATCGTCAGAATTTTCTAAGTACCAAAATCAACAGAATTTTTCTAAGTACCGAAATCGACAGAATTTTTCTAAGTACCGAAATCAACAGAATTTTCTATGTACTGAAATCGGCAGAATTTTTCTAAGTACCGAAAACGTCAGAAATTTTCTAAGTATCAAAAACTTCTGAATGTTTTCTAAGTACCGAAATCGGCAGAATTTTTCTAAGTACCGAAAAAGTCAGAAATTTTCTAAGTATCGATAACTTCTGATTGTTTTCTAAGTACCGAAATCGACAGAATTTTTCTAAGTACCGAAATCAACAGAATTTTTCTAAGTACCGAAATCGGCAGAATTTTTCTAAGTACCGAAAACTTCTGAATGTTTAATAAGTATCGAAATCGTAAGAATTTTTCTAAGTACCGAAATCGTCAGAATTTTTCTAAGTACCGATAACGTCTGAAATTTTCTAAGTACCGAAAAGGTCAGAAATTTTCTAAGTACCGAAGACTTCTGAATGTTTTCTAAGTACCGAAATCGGCAGAATTTTTCTAAGTACCGAAAACGTCAGATATTATCTAAGTACCGAAAAGGTCAGAAATTTTCTAAGTATCGAAAATTTCCGACTCTTTTCAAGTACCGAAATCGACAGAATTTTTCTAAGTACCGAAATCATTCGAATTTTTCTAAGTACCGAAATCTTCGGAATTTTTCTAAGTACCGAAAAAGTCAG
The DNA here is from genome assembly GCF_982258835.1 of Parasteatoda tepidariorum. Taxonomy (NCBI): domain Eukaryota; kingdom Metazoa; phylum Arthropoda; class Arachnida; order Araneae; family Theridiidae; genus Parasteatoda; species Parasteatoda tepidariorum. The sequence continues at coordinate 114,552,982 of NC_141756.1, read as the reverse complement.
AAATTTTCAAAGTATCGATAACTTCTGAATGTTTTCTAAGTACCGAAATCGTCAGAATTTTTCTAAGTACCGAAATCATCAGAATTTTTCTAAGTACCGAAATCGTCAGAATTTTTCTAAGTACCGAAATCATTCGAATTTTTCTAAGTACCGATATCGGCAGAATTTTTCTAAGTACCGAAAACGTCAGAAATTTTCTAAGTATCGAAAACTTCTGAATGTTTTCTAAGTACCGAAAAAGGCAGAAATTTTCTAAGTACCGAAATCGTCGGAATTTTTCTAAGTACCGAAATCGTCTGAATTTTTCTAAGTACCGAAATCATTTGAAATTTTCTAAATACCGAAAAGGTCAGAAATTTTATAAGTACCGAAATCATCAGAATTTTTCTAAGTACCGAAAACGTCAGAAATTTTCTAAGTACCGAAAACTTCCGAGTCTTTTCTAAGTACCGAAATCGACAGAATTTTTCTAAGTACCGAAATCGGCAGAATTTTTCTAAGTACCGAAAACTTCTGAATGTTTAATAAGTATCGAAAACTTCTGAATGTTTAATAAGTATCGAAATCGTAAGAATTTTTCTAAGTACCGAAAACGTCAGAAATTTTCTAAGTACCGAAGACTTCTAAATGTTTTCTAAGTACCGAAATCGACAGAATTTTTCTAAGTACCGAAAACGTCAGATATTTTCTAAGTACCGAAAAGGTCAGAAATTTTCTAAGTACCAAAATCAACAGAATTTTTCTAAGTACCGAAAGCATCAGAATTTTTCTAAGTACCGAAAGCATCAGAATTTTTCTAAGTAAAGAAAACGACAGAAATTTTTTAAGTATCGAAAACTTCTGATTGTTTTCTAAGTTCCGAAATCGTCAGAATTTTCTAAGTACCAAAATCAACAGAATTTTTCTAAGTACCGAAATCGACAGAATTTTTCTAAGTACCGAAATCAACAGAAATTTTCTAAGTATCGAAAACTTCTGAATGTTTTCTAAGTACCAAAATCGTCAGAATTTTTCTAAGTACCGTAAACGTCTGAAATTTTCAAAGTACCGAAAAAGGCAGAAATATTCTAAGTACCGAAATCAACAGAATTTTTCTAAGTACCGAATTCGACAGAATTTTTCTAAGTACCGAAAAGGTCAGAAATTTTCCAAGTACCGAAATCGTCAGAATTTTCAAAGTACCGAAATCGTCGGAATGTTTTCTAAGTACCGAAAACGTCTGAAATTTTCAAAGTACCGAAAAAGGCAGAAATTTTCTAAGTATCGATAACTTCTGAATGTTTTCTAAGTACCGAAATCGTCAGAATTTTTCTAAGTACCGAAAAGGTCAGAAATTTTCTAAGTACGGAAAAGGTCAGAAATTTTCCAAGTACCGAAATCGGCAGAATTTTCTAAGTACCGAAATCGGCAGAATTTTTCTATGTACCGAAAACGACAGAAATTTTCTAAGTAACGAAATCAACAGAATTTTTCTAAGAACCGAAATCGTCAGAATTTTTCTAAGTACCGAAATCATCAGAATTTTTCTAAGTACCGAAATCGTCAAAATTTTCTAAGTACCGAAATCGTCGAAATTTTTCTAAGTACCAAAATCAACAGAATTTTTCTAAGTACCGAAATCGACTGAATTTTTCTAAGTACCGAAATCAGCTGAATTTTTCTAAGTACCGAAATCGGCAGAATTTTTCTGAGTACCGAAAAAGTCAGAAATTTTCTAAGTATCGATAACTTCTGAATGTTTTCTAAGTACCGAAATCGTCAGAATTTTTCTAAATACCGAAAAGGTCAGAAATTTTCTAAGTACCGAAAAGGTCAGAAATTTTCCAAGTACCGAAATCGATAGAAATTTTCTAAGTACCGAAATCAACAGAATTTTTCTAAGTACCGAAATCGGCAGAATTTTTCTAAGTACCGAAAAAGTTAGAAATTTTCTAAGTATCGATAACTTCTGAATGTTTTCTAAGTACCGAAATCGTCAGAATTTTTCTAAGCACCGAAAAGGTCAGAAATTTTCTAAGTACCGAAAAGGTCAGAAATTTTCCAAGTACCGAAATCGTCAGAATTTTCTAAGTACCGAAATCGGCAGAATTTTTCGAAGTACCGAAAACGACAGAAAATATGTAAGTACCGAAAACTTCTGATTGTTTTCTAAGTACCGAAATCGGCAGAATTTTTCTAAGTACCGAAAACGTCAGATATTTTCTAAGTACCGAAAAGGTCAGAAATTTTCTAAGTTCCAAAATCAACAGAATTTTTCTAAGTACCGAAAGCATCAGAATTTTTCTAAGTACCGAAAACGACAGAAATTTTCTAAGTATCGAAAACTTCTGATTGTTTTCTAAGTTCCGAAATCGTCAGAATTTTCTAAGTACCAAAATCAACAGAATTTTTCTAAGTACCGAAATCGACAGAATTTTTCTAAGTACCGAAATCAACAGAATTTTCTATGTACTGAAATCGGCAGAATTTTTCTAAGTACCGAAAACGTCAGAAATTTTCTAAGTATCAAAAACTTCTGAATGTTTTCTAAGTACCGAAATCGGCAGAATTTTTCTAAGTACCGAAAAAGTCAGAAATTTTCTAAGTATCGATAACTTCTGATTGTTTTCTAAGTACCGAAATCGACAGAATTTTTCTAAGTACCGAAATCAACAGAATTTTTCTAAGTACCGAAATCGGCAGAATTTTTCTAAGTACCGAAAACTTCTGAATGTTTAATAAGTATCGAAATCGTAAGAATTTTTCTAAGTACCGAAATCGTCAGAATTTTTCTAAGTACCGATAACGTCTGAAATTTTCTAAGTACCGAAAAGGTCAGAAATTTTCTAAGTACCGAAGACTTCTGGATGTTTTCTAAGTACCGAAATCGGCAGAATTTTTCTAAGTACCGAAAACGTCAGATATTATCTAAGTACCGAAAAGGTCAGAAATTTTCTAAGTATCGAAAATTTCCGACTCTTTTCAAGTACCGAAATCGACAGAATTTTTCTAAGTACCGAAATCATTCGAATTTTTCTAAGTACCGAAATCTTCGGAATTTTTCTAAGTACCGAAAAAGTCAGAAATTTTCAAAGTATCGATAACTTCTGAATGTTTTCTAAGTACCGAAATCGTCAGAATTTTTCTAAGTACCGAAATCATCAGAATTTTTCTAAGTACCGTAATCGTCAAAATTTTCTAAGTACCGAAATCGTCGGAATTTTTCTAAGTACCGAAATCGACAGAATTTTTCTAAGTACCGAAAACGTCAGAAATTTTCTAAGTATCGAAAACTTCTGAATGTTTTCTAAGTACCGAAAAAGGCAGAAATTTTCTAAGTACCGAAATCGTCTGAATTTTTCTAAGTACCGAAATCATCTGAATTTTTCTAAGTACCGAAAACGTCAGAAATTTTCCAAGTACCGAAAACTTCCGAGTCTTTTCTAAGTACCGAAATCGACAGAATTTTTCTAAATACCGAAAAGGTCAGAAATTTTCTAAGTACCGAAAACTTCCGAGTCTTTTCTAAGTACCGAAATCGACAGAATTTTTCTAAGTACCGAAATCGGCAGAATTTTTCTAAGTACCGAAAACTTCTGAATGTTTAATAAGTATCGAAATCGAAAGAATTTTTCTAAGTACCGAAAACGTCAGAAATTTTCTAAGTACCGAAGACTTCTGGATGTTTTCTAAGTACCGAAATCGTCTGAATTTTTCTAAGTACCGAAATCGTTTGAAATTTTCTAAATACCGAAAAGGTCAGAAATTTTCTTAGTTCCGAAATCATCAGAATTTTTCTAAGCTCCGAAAACGTCAGAAATTTTCTAAGTACCGAAAATTTCCGAGTCTTTTCTAAGTTCCGAAATCGACAGAATTTTTCTAAGTACCGAAATCATTCGAATTTTTCTAAGTACCGAAATCTTCTGAATTTTTCTAAGAACCGAAAAAGTCAGAAATTTTCTAAGTATCGATAACTTCTGAATGTTTTCTAAGTACCGAAATCGTCAGAATTTTTCTAAGTACCGAAAACGTCAGAAATTTTCTAAGTATCGAAAACTTCTGAATGTTTTCTGAGTACCGAAAAAGGCAGAAATTTTCTAAGTACAGAAATCGTCGGAATTTTTCTAAGTACCGAAATCGTCTGAATTTTTCTGAGAACCGAAATCGTTTGAAATTTTCTAAATACCGAAAAGGTCAGAAATTTTCTAAGTACCGAAATCATCTGAATTTTTCTAAGTACCGAAAACGTCAGAAATTTTCTAAGTACCGAAAACTTCCGAGTCTTTTCTAAGTACCGAAATCGACAGAATTTTTCTAAGTACCGAAATCGGCAGAATTTTTCTAAGTACCGAAAAAGTCAGAAATTTTCTAAGTACCGAAAAGGTCAGAAATTTTCTAAGTACCGAAATCATCAGAATTTTTCTAAGTACCGAAATCGTCTGAATTTTTCTAAGTACCGAAATCGTTTGAAATTTTCTAATTTCCGAAAACGTCAGAAATTTTCTAAGTACCGAAGACTTCTAAATGTTTTCTAAGTACCGAAATCGACTGAATTTTTCTAAGTACCGAAAACGTCAGATATTTTCAAAGTACTGAAATCAACAGAATTTTTCTAAGTACCGAAATCGGCAGAATTTTTCTAAGTACCGAAAAAGTCAGAAATTTTCTAAGTATCGATAACTTCTGAATGTTTTCTAAGTACCGAAATCGGCAGAATTTTTCAAAGTACCGAAAACGACAGAAATTATGTAAGTACCGAAAACTTCTGATTGTTTTCTAAGTACCGAAATCGACAGAATTTTTCTAAGTACCGAAATCAACAGAATTTTTCTAAGTACCGAAATCGTCTGAATTTTTCTAAGTACCGAAATCGTTTGAAATTTTCTAAATTCCGAAAAGGTCAGAAATTTTCTAAGTAAAGAAATCATCTGAATTTTTCTAAGTACCGAAAACGTCAGAAATTTTCTAAGTACCGAAAACTTCCGAGTCTTTTCTAACTACCGAAATCGACAGAATTTTTCTAAGTACCGAAATCGGCAGAATTTTTCTAAGTACCGAAAACTTCTGAATGTTTAATAAGTATCGAAATCGTAAGAATTTTTCTAAGTACCGAAAACGTCAGAAATTTTCTAAGTACCGAAGACTTCTGGATGTTTTCTAAGTACCGAAATCGACAGAATTTTTTTAAGTACCGAAAACGTCAGATATTTTCTAAGTACCGAAAAGGTCAGAAATTTTCTAAGTACCAAAATCAACAGAATTTTTGTAAGTACCGAAATCAACAGAATTTTTCTAAGTACCGAATTCGACAGAATTTTTCTAAGTACCGAAATCGTCAGAATTTTTCTATGTACCAAAATCAACCGAATTTTTCTGAGTACTTAAATCGGCAGAATTCTTCTAAGTACCGAAAACGTCAGATATTTTCTAAGTACCGAAAAGGTCAGAAATTTTCTAAGTTCCGAAATCATCAGAATTTTTCTAAGTACCGAAATCGTCAGAATTTTTCTAAGTACCGAAATCATTCGAATTTTTCTAAGTACCGATATCGGCAGAATTTTTCTAAGTACCGAAAAAGTCAGAACTTTTCTTAGTATCGATAACTTCTAAATGTTTTCTAAGTACCGAAATCGTCAGAATTTTTCTAAGTACCGAAATCATCAGAATTTTTCTAAGTACCGAAATCATCAGAATTTTTCTAAGTACCGAAATCGTCAAAATTTTCTAAGTACCGAAATCGTCGGAATTTTTCTAAGTACCGAAATCGTCAGAATTTTTCTAAGTACCGAAAACGTCAGAAATTTTCTAAGTACCGAAGACTTCTAAATGTTTTCTAAGTACCGAAATCGACAGAATTTTTCTAAGTACCGAAAACGTCAGATATTTTCTAAGTACCGAAAAGGTCAGAAATTTTCTAAGTACCAAAATCAACAGAATTTTTCTAAGTACCGAAAGCATCAGAATTTTTCTAAGTACCGAAAGCATCAGAATTTTTCTAAGTAAAGAAAACGACAGAAATTTTTTAAGTATCGAAAACTTCTGATTGTTTTCTAAGTTCCGAAATCGTCAGAATTTTCTAAGTACCAAAATCAACAGAATTTTTCTAAGTACCGAAATCGACAGAATTTTTCTAAGTACCGAAATCAACAGAAATTTTCTAAGTATCGAAAACTTCTGAATGTTTTCTAAGTACCAAAATCGTCAGAATTTTTCTAAGTACCGTAAACGTCTGAAATTTTCAAAGTACCGAAAAAGGCAGAAATATTCTAAGTACCGAAATCAACAGAATTTTTCTAAGTACCGAATTCGACAGAATTTTTCTAAGTACCGAAAAGGTCAGAAATTTTCCAAGTACCGAAATCGTCAGAATTTTCAAAGTACCGAAATCGTCGGAATGTTTTCTAAGTACCGAAAACGTCTGAAATTTTCAAAGTACCGAAAAAGGCAGAAATTTTCTAAGTATCGATAACTTCTGAATGTTTTCTAAGTACCGAAATCGTCAGAATTTTTCTAAGTACCGAAAAGGTCAGAAATTTTCTAAGTACGGAAAAGGTCAGAAATTTTCCAAGTACCGAAATCGGCAGAATTTTCTAAGTACCGAAATCGGCAGAATTTTTCTATGTACCGAAAACGACAGAAATTTTCTAAGTAACGAAATCAACAGAATTTTTCTAAGAACCGAAATCGTCAGAATTTTTCTAAGTACCGAAATCATCAGAATTTTTCTAAGTACCGAAATCGTCAAAATTTTCTAAGTACCGAAATCGTCGAAATTTTTCTAAGTACCAAAATCAACAGAATTTTTCTAAGTACCGAAATCGACTGAATTTTTCTAAGTACCGAAATCAGCTGAATTTTTCTAAGTACCGAAATCGGCAGAATTTTTCTGAGTACCGAAAAAGTCAGAAATTTTCTAAGTATCGATAACTTCTGAATGTTTTCTAAGTACCGAAATCGTCAGAATTTTTCTAAATACCGAAAAGGTCAGAAATTTTCTAAGTACCGAAAAGGTCAGAAATTTTCCAAGTACCGAAATCGATAGAAATTTTCTAAGTACCGAAATCAACAGAATTTTTCTAAGTACCGAAATCGGCAGAATTTTTCTAAGTACCGAAAAAGTTAGAAATTTTCTAAGTATCGATAACTTCTGAATGTTTTCTAAGTACCGAAATCGTCAGAATTTTTCTAAGCACCGAAAAGGTCAGAAATTTTCTAAGTACCGAAAAGGTCAGAAATTTTCCAAGTACCGAAATCGTCAGAATTTTCTAAGTACCGAAATCGGCAGAATTTTTCGAAGTACCGAAAACGACAGAAAATATGTAAGTACCGAAAACTTCTGATTGTTTTCTAAGTACCGAAATCGGCAGAATTTTTCTAAGTACCGAAAACGTCAGATATTTTCTAAGTACCGAAAAGGTCAGAAATTTTCTAAGTTCCAAAATCAACAGAATTTTTCTAAGTACCGAAAGCATCAGAATTTTTCTAAGTACCGAAAACGACAGAAATTTTCTAAGTATCGAAAACTTCTGATTGTTTTCTAAGTTCCGAAATCGTCAGAATTTTCTAAGTACCAAAATCAACAGAATTTTTCTAAGTACCGAAATCGACAGAATTTTTCTAAGTACCGAAATCAACAGAATTTTCTATGTACTGAAATCGGCAGAATTTTTCTAAGTACCGAAAACGTCAGAAATTTTCTAAGTATCAAAAACTTCTGAATGTTTTCTAAGTACCGAAATCGGCAGAATTTTTCTAAGTACCGAAAAAGTCAGAAATTTTCTAAGTATCGATAACTTCTGATTGTTTTCTAAGTACCGAAATCGACAGAATTTTTCTAAGTACCGAAATCAACAGAATTTTTCTAAGTACCGAAATCGGCAGAATTTTTCTAAGTACCGAAAACTTCTGAATGTTTAATAAGTATCGAAATCGTAAGAATTTTTCTAAGTACCGAAATCGTCAGAATTTTTCTAAGTACCGATAACGTCTGAAATTTTCTAAGTACCGAAAAGGTCAGAAATTTTCTAAGTACCGAAGACTTCTGAATGTTTTCTAAGTACCGAAATCGGCAGAATTTTTCTAAGTACCGAAAACGTCAGATATTATCTAAGTACCGAAAAGGTCAGAAATTTTCTAAGTATCGAAAATTTCCGACTCTTTTCAAGTACCGAAATCGACAGAATTTTTCTAAGTACCGAAATCATTCGAATTTTTCTAAGTACCGAAATCTTCGGAATTTTTCTAAGTACCGAAAAAGTCAGAAATTTTCAAAGTATCGATAACTTCTGAATGTTTTCTAAGTACCGAAATCGTCAGAATTTTTCTAAGTACCGAAATCATCAGAATTTTTCTAAGTACCGTAATCGTCAAAATTTTCTAAGTACCGAAATCGTCGGAATTTTTCTAAGTACCGAAATCGACAGAATTTTTCTAAGTACCGAAAACGTCAGAAATTTTCTAAGTATCGAAAACTTCTGAATGTTTTCTAAGTACCGAAAAAGGCAGAAATTTTCTAAGTACCGAAATCGTCTGAATTTTTCTAAGTACCGAAATCATCTGAATTTTTCTAAGTACCGAAAACGTCAGAAATTTTCCAAGTACCGAAAACTTCCGAGTCTTTTCTAAGTACCGAAATCGACAGAATTTTTCTAAATACCGAAAAGGTCAGAAATTTTCTAAGTACCGAAAACTTCCGAGTCTTTTCTAAGTACCGAAATCGACAGAATTTTTCTAAGTACCGAAATCGGCAGAATTTTTCTAAGTACCGAAAACTTCTGAATGTTTAATAAGTATCGAAATCGAAAGAATTTTTCTAAGTACCGAAAACGTCAGAAATTTTCTAAGTACCGAAGACTTCTGGATGTTTTCTAAGTACCGAAATCGTCTGAATTTTTCTAAGTACCGAAATCGTTTGAAATTTTCTAAATACCGAAAAGGTCAGAAATTTTCTTAGTTCCGAAATCATCAGAATTTTTCTAAGCTCCGAAAACGTCAGAAATTTTCTAAGTACCGAAAATTTCCGAGTCTTTTCTAAGTTCCGAAATCGACAGAATTTTTCTAAGTACCGAAATCATTCGAATTTTTCTAAGTACCGAAATCTTCTGAATTTTTCTAAGAACCGAAAAAGTCAGAAATTTTCTAAGTATCGATAACTTCTGAATGTTTTCTAAGTACCGAAATCGTCAGAATTTTTCTAAGTACCGAAAACGTCAGAAATTTTCTAAGTATCGAAAACTTCTGAATGTTTTCTGAGTACCGAAAAAGGCAGAAATTTTCTAAGTACAGAAATCGTCGGAATTTTTCTAAGTACCGAAATCGTCTGAATTTTTCTGAGAACCGAAATCGTTTGAAATTTTCTAAATACCGAAAAGGTCAGAAATTTTCTAAGTACCGAAATCATCTGAATTTTTCTAAGTACCGAAAACGTCAGAAATTTTCTAAGTACCGAAAACTTCCGAGTCTTTTCTAAGTACCGAAATCGACAGAATTTTTCTAAGTACCGAAATCGGCAGAATTTTTCTAAGTACCGAAAAAGTCAGAAATTTTCTAAGTACCGAAAAGGTCAGAAATTTTCTAAGTACCGAAATCATCAGAATTTTTCTAAGTACCGAAATCGTCTGAATTTTTCTAAGTACCGAAATCGTTTGAAATTTTCTAATTTCCGAAAACGTCAGAAATTTTCTAAGTACCGAAGACTTCTAAATGTTTTCTAAGTACCGAAATCGACTGAATTTTTCTAAGTACCGAAAACGTCAGATATTTTCAAAGTACTGAAATCAACAGAATTTTTCTAAGTACCGAAATCGGCAGAATTTTTCTAAGTACCGAAAAAGTCAGAAATTTTCTAAGTATCGATAACTTCTGAATGTTTTCTAAGTACCGAAATCGGCAGAATTTTTCAAAGTACCGAAAACGACAGAAATTATGTAAGTACCGAAAACTTCTGATTGTTTTCTAAGTACCGAAATCGACAGAATTTTTCTAAGTACCGAAATCAACAGAATTTTTCTAAGTACCGAAATCGTCTGAATTTTTCTAAGTACCGAAATCGTTTGAAATTTTCTAAATTCCGAAAAGGTCAGAAATTTTCTAAGTAAAGAAATCATCTGAATTTTTCTAAGTACCGAAAACGTCAGAAATTTTCTAAGTACCGAAAACTTCCGAGTCTTTTCTAACTACCGAAATCGACAGAATTTTTCTAAGTACCGAAATCGGCAGAATTTTTCTAAGTACCGAAAACTTCTGAATGTTTAATAAGTATCGAAATCGTAAGAATTTTTCTAAGTACCGAAAACGTCAGAAATTTTCTAAGTACCGAAGACTTCTGGATGTTTTCTAAGTACCGAAATCGACAGAATTTTTTTAAGTACCGAAAACGTCAGATATTTTCTAAGTACCGAAAAGGTCAGAAATTTTCTAAGTACCAAAATCAACAGAATTTTTGTAAGTACCGAAATCAACAGAATTTTTCTAAGTACCGAATTCGACAGAATTTTTCTAAGTACCGAAATCGTCAGAATTTTTCTATGTACCAAAATCAACCGAATTTTTCTGAGTACTTAAATCGGCAGAATTCTTCTAAGTACCGAAAACGTCAGATATTTTCTAAGTACCGAAAAGGTCAGAAATTTTCTAAGTTCCGAAATCATCAGAATTTTTCTAAGTACCGAAATCGTCAGAATTTTTCTAAGTACCGAAATCATTCGAATTTTTCTAAGTACCGATATCGGCAGAATTTTTCTAAGTACCGAAAAAGTCAGAACTTTTCTTAGTATCGATAACTTCTAAATGTTTTCTAAGTACCGAAATCGTCAGAATTTTTCTAAGTACCGAAATCATCAGAATTTTTCTAAGTACCGAAATCATCAGAATTTTTCTAAGTACCGAAATCGTCAAAATTTTCTAAGTACCGAAATCGTCGGAATTTTTCTAAGTACCGAAATCGTCAGAATTTTTCTAAGTACCGAAAACGTCAGAAATTTTCTAAGTATCGAAAACTTCTGAATGTTTTCTAAGTACCGAAAAAGGCAGAAATTTTCTAAGTACCGAAATCGTCGGAATTTTTCTAAGTACCGAAATCGTCTGAATTTTTCTAAGTACCGAAATCATTTGAAATTTTCTAAATACCGAAAAGGTCAGAAATTTTATAAGTACCGAAATCATCAGAATTTTTCTAAGTACCGAAAACGTCAGAAATTTTCTAAGTACCGAAAACTTCCGAGTCTTTTCTAAGTACCGAAATCGACAGAATTTTTCTAAGTACCGAAATCGGCAGAATTTTTCTAAGTACCGAAAACTTCTGAATGTTTAATAAGTATCGAAAACTTCTGAATGTTTAATAAGTATCGAAATCGTAAGAATTTTTCTAAGTACCGAAAACGTCAGAAATTTTCTAAGTACCGAAGACTTCTAAATGTTTTCTAAGTACCGAAATCGACAGAATTTTTCTAAGTACCGAAAACGTCAGATATTTTCTAAGTACCGAAAAGGTCAGAAATTTTCTAAGTACCAAAATCAACAGAATTTTTCTAAGTACCGAAAGCATCAGAATTTTTCTAAGTACCGAAAGCATCAGAATTTTTCTAAGTAAAGAAAACGACAGAAATTTTCTAAGTATCGAAAACTTCTGATTGTTTTCTAAGTTCCGAAATCGTCAGAATTTTCTAAGTACCAAAATCAACAGAATTTTTCTAAGTACCGAAATCGACAGAATTTTTCTAAGTACCGAAATCAACAGAAATTTTCTAAGTATCGAAAACTTCTGAATGTTTTCTAAGTACCAAAATCGTCAGAATTTTTCTAAGTACCGTAAACGTCTGAAATTTTCAAAGTACCGAAAAAGGCAGAAATATTCTAAGTACCGAAATCAACAGAATTTTTCTAAGTACCGAATTCGACAGAATTTTTCTAAGTACCGAAAAGGTCAGAAATTTTCCAAGTACCGAAATCGTCAGAATTTTCAAAGTACCGAAATCGTCGGAATGTTTTCTAAGTACCGAAAACGTCTGAAATTTTCAAAGTACCGAAAAAGGCAGAAATTTTCTAAGTATCGATAACTTCTGAATGTTTTCTAAGTACCGAAATCGTCAGAATTTTTCTAAGTACCGAAAAGGTCAGAAATTTTCTAAGTACGGAAAAGGTCAGAAATTTTCCAAGTACCGAAATCGGCAGAATTTTCTAAGTACCGAAATCGGCAGAATTTTTCTATGTACCGAAAACGACAGAAATTTTCTAAGTAACGAAATCAACAGAATTTTTCTAAGAACCGAAATCGTCAGAATTTTTCTAAGTACCGAAATCATCAGAATTTTTCTAAGTACCGAAATCGTCAAAATTTTCTAAGTACCGAAATCGTCGAAATTTTTCTAAGTACCAAAATCAACAGAATTTTTCTAAGTACCGAAATCGACTGAATTTTTCTAAGTACCGAAATCAGCTGAATTTTTCTAAGTACCGAAATCGGCAGAATTTTTCTGAGTACCGAAAAAGTCAGAAATTTTCTAAGTATCGATAACTTCTGAATGTTTTCTAAGTACCGAAATCGTCAGAATTTTTCTAAATACCGAAAAGGTCAGAAATTTTCTAAGTACCGAAAAGGTCAGAAATTTTCCAAGTACCGAAATCGATAGAAATTTTCTAAGTACCGAAATCAACAGAATTTTTCTAAGTACCGAAATCGGCAGAATTTTTCTAAGTACCGAAAAAGTTAGAAATTTTCTAAGTATCGATAACTTCTGAATGTTTTCTAAGTACCGAAATCGTCAGAATTTTTCTAAGTACCGAAAAGGTCAGAAATTTTCTAAGTACCGAAAAGGTCAGAAATTTTCCAAGTACCGAAATCGTCAGAATTTTCTAAGTACCGAAATCGGCAGAATTTTTCGAAGTACCGAAAACGACAGAAATTATGTAAGTACCGAAAACTTCTGATTGTTTTCTAAGTACCGAAATCGGCAGAATTTTTCTAAGTACCGAAAACGTCAGATATTTTCTAAGTACCGAAAAGGTCAGAAATTTTCTAAGTTCCAAAATCAACAGAATTTTTCTAAGTACCGAAAGCATCAGAATTTTTCTAAGTACCGAAAACGACAGAAATTTTCTAAGTATCGAAAACTTCTGATTGTTTTCTAAGTTCCGAAATCGTCAGAATTTTCTAAGTACCAAAATCAACAGAATTTTTCTAAGTACCGAAATCGACAGAATTTTTCTAAGTACCGAAATCAACAGAATTTTCTATGTACTGAAATCGGCAGAATTTTTCTAAGTACCGAAAACGTCAGAAATTTTCTAAGTATCAAAAACTTCTGAATGTTTTCTAAGTACCAAAATCGTCAGAATTTTTCTAAGTACCGAAAAAGTCAGAAATTTTCTATGTACCGAAAAGGTCAGAAATTTTCCAAGTACCGAAAAGGTCAGAAATTTTCTAAGTACCGAAATCGTCAGAATTTTTCTAAGTACCGAAATCATTCGAATTTTTCTAAGTACCGAAATCTTCTGAATTTTTCTAAGTACCGAAAAAGTCAGAAATTTTCTAAGTATCGATAACTTCTGAATGTTTTCTAAGTACCAAAATCGTCAGAATATTTCTAAGTACCGAAATCATCAGAATTTTTCTAAGTACCGAAATCGACAGAATTTTTCTAAGTACCGAAATCAACAGAATTTTTCTAAGTACCGAAATCGGCAGAATTTTTCTAAGTACCGAAAAAGTCAGAAATTTTCTAAATATCGATAACTTCTGAATGTTTTCCAAGTACCGAAATCGTCAGAATTTTTCTAAGTACCGAAAAGGTCAGAAATTTTCTAAGTACCGAAAAGGTCAGAAATTTTCCAAGTACCGAAATCGTCAGAATTTTCTGAGTACCGAAATCGGCAGAATTTTTCAAAGTACCGAAAACGACAGAAATTATGTAAGTACCGAAAACTTCTGATTGTTTTCTAAGTACCGAAATCGACAGAATTTTTCTAAGTACCGAAAACTTCTGAATGTTTAATACGTATCGAAATCGTAAGAATTTTTCTAAGTACCGAAATCGTCAGAATTTTTCTAAGTACCGCAAACGTCTGAAATTTTCAAAGTACCGAAAAAGGCAGAAATATTCTAAGTACCGAAATCAACAGAATTTTTCTAAGTACCGAATTCGACAGAATTTTTCTAAGTACCGAAAAGGTCAGAAATTTTCCAAGTACCGAAATCAACGGAATTTTTCTAAGAACCGAAATCGTCAGAATTTTTCTAAGTACCGAAATCATCAGAATTTTTCTAAGTACCGAAATCGTAAAAATTTTCTAAGTACCGAAATCGTCGGAATTTTTCTAAGTACCAAAATCAACAGAATTTTTCTAAGTACCGAAATCGACAGAATTTTTCTAAGTACCGAAATCAGCAGAATTTTTCTAAGTACCGAAATCAGCAGAATTTTTCTGAGTACCGAAAAAGTCAGAAATTTTCTAAGTATCGATAACTTCTGAATGTTTTCTAAGTACCGAAATCGTCAGAATTTTTCTAAATACCGAAAAGGTCAGAAATTTTCTAAGTACCGAAAAGGTCAGAAATTTTCCAAGTACCGAAATCGGCAGAATTTTCTTAGTACCGAAATTGGCAGAATTTTTCTAAGTACCGAAAACGACAGAAATTTTCTAAGTACCGAAATCAACAGAATTTTTCTAAGAACCGAAATCGTCAAAATTTTCTAAGTACCGAAATCGTCGGAATTTTTCTAAGTACCAAAATCAACAGAATTTTTCTAAGTACCGAAATCGACAGAATTTTTCTAAGTACCGAAATCAACAGAATTTTTCTAAGTACCGAAATCGGCAGAATTTTTCTAAGTACCGAAAAAGTCAGAAATTTTCTAAGTATCAATAACTTCTGAATGTTTTCTAAGTACCGAAATCGTCAGAATTTTTCTAAGTACCGAAAAGGTCAGAAATTTTCTAAGTACCGAAAAGGTCAGAAATTTTCCAAGTACCGAAATCGTCAGAATTTTCTAAGTACCGAAATCGGCAGAATTTTTCGAAGTACCGAAAACGACAGAAATTATGTAAGTACCGAAAACTTCTGATTGTTTTCTAAGTACCGAAATCGACAGAATTTTTCTAAGTACCGAAATCAACAGAATTTTTCTAAGTACCGAAATCGGCAGAATTTTTCTAAGTACCGAAAAAGTCAGAAATTTTCTAAATATCGATAACTTCTGAATGTTTTCCAAGTACCGAAATCGTCAGAATTTTTCTAAGTACCGAAAAGGTCAGAAATTTTCTAAGTACCGAAAAGGTCAGAAATTTTCCAAGTACCGAAATCGTCAGAATTTTCTGAGTACCGAAATCGGCAGAATTTTTCAAAGTACCGAAAACGACAGAAATTATGTAAGTACCGAAAACTTCTGATTGTTTTCTAAGTACCGAAATCGACAGAATTTTTCTAAGTACCGAAAACTTCTGAATGTTTAATACGTATCGAAATCGTAAGAATTTTTCTAAGTACCGAAATCGTCAGAATTTTTCTAAGTACCGCAAACGTCTGAAATTTTCAAAGTACCGAAAAAGGCAGAAATATTCTAAGTACCGAAATCAACAGAATTTTTCTAAGTACCGAATTCGACAGAATTTTTCTAAGTACCGAAAAGGTCAGAAATTTTCCAAGTACCGAAATCAACGGAATTTTTCTAAGAACCGAAATCGTCAGAATTTTTCTAAGTACCGAAATCATCAGAATTTTTCTAAGTACCGAAATCGTCGGAATTTTTCTAAGTACCAAAATCAACAGAATTTTTCTAAGTACCGAAATCGACAGAATTTTTCTAAGTACCGAAATCAGCAGAATTTTTCTAAGTACCGAAATCAGCAGAATTTTTCTGAGTACCGAAAAAGTCAGAAATTTTCTAAGTATCGATAACTTCTGAATGTTTTCTAAGTACCGAAATCGTCAGAATTTTTCTAAATACCGAAAAGGTCAGAAATTTTCTAAGTACCGAAAAGGTCAGAAATTTTCCAAGTACCGAAATCGGCAGAATTTTCTTAGTACCGAAATTGGCAGAATTTTTCTAAGTACCGAAAACGACAGAAATTTTCTAAGTACCGAAATCAACAGAATTTTTCTAAGAACCGAAATCGTCAAAATTTTCTAAGTACCGAAATCGTCGGAATTTTTCTAAGTACCAAAATCAACAGAATTTTTCTAAGTACCGAAATCGACAGAATTTTTCTAAGTACCGAAATCAACAGAATTTTTCTAAGTACCGAAATCGGCAGAATTTTTCTAAGTTCCGAAAAAGTCAGAAATTTTCTAAGTATCAATAACTTCTGAATGTTTTCTAAGTACCGAAATCGTCAGAATTTTTCTAAGTACCGAAAAGGTCAGAAATTTTCTAAGTACCGAAAAGGTCAGAAATTTTCCAAGTACCGAAATCGTCAGAATTTTCTAAGTACCGAAATCGGCAGAATTTTTCGAAGTACCGAAAACGACAGAAATTATGTAAGTACCGAAAACTTCTGATTGTTTTCTAAGTACCGAAATCGACAGAATTTTTCTAAGTACCGAAATCAACAGAATTTTTCTAAGTACCGAAATCGGCAGAATTTTTCTAAGTACCGAAAACTTCTGAATGTTTAATAAGTATCGAAATCGTAAGAATTTTTCTAAGTACCGAAATCGTCAGAATTTTTCTAAGTACCGATAACGTCAGAAATTTTCTAGGTACCGAAAAGGTCAGAAATTTTCTAAGTACCGAAGACTTCTGAATGTTTTCTAATTACCGAAATCGACAGAATTTTTCTAAGTACCGAAAACGTCAGATATTTTCTAAGTACCGAAAAGGTCAGAAATTTTCTAAGTTCCAAAATCAACAGAATTTTTCTAAGTACCGAAAGCATCAGAATTTTTCTAAGTACCGAAAACGACAGAAATTTTCTAAGTATCGAAAACTTCTGATTGTTTTCTAAGTTCCGAAATCGTCAGAATTTTCTAAGTACCAAAATCAACAGAATTTTTCTAAGTACCGAAATCGACAGAATTTTTCTAAGTACCGAAATCAACAGAATTTTCTATGTACTGAAATCGGCAGAATTTTTCTAAGTACCGAAAACGTCAGAAATTTTCTAAGTATCGAAAACTTCTGAATGTTTTCTAAGTACCAAAATCGTCAGAATTTTTCTAAGTACCGAAAAAGTCAGAAATTTTCTATGTACCGAAAAGGTCAGAAATTTTCCAAGTACCGAAAAGGTCAGAAATTTTCTAAGTACCGAAATCGTCAGAATTTTTCTAAGTACCGAAATCATTCGAATTTTTCTAAGTACCGAAATCTTCTGAATTTTTCTAAGTACCGAAAAAGTCAGAAATTTTCTAAGTATCGATAACTTCTGAATGTTTTCTAAGTACCGAAATCGTCAGAATTTTTCTAAGTACCGAAATCATCAGAATTTTTCCAAGTACCGAAATCGTCAGAATTTTCAAAGTACCGAAATCGTCGGAATGTTTTCTAAGTACCGAAAACGTCTGAAATTTTCAAAGTACCGAAAAAGGCAGAAATGTTCTAAGTATCGATAACTTCTGAATGTTTTCTAAGTACCGAAATCGTCAGAATTTTTCTAAGTACCGAAAAGGTCAGAAATTTTCTAAGTACGGAAAAGGTCAGAAATTTTCCAAGTACCGAAATCGGCAGAATTTTCTAAGTACCGAAATCGGCAGAATTTTTCTATGTACCGAAAACGACAGAAATTTTCTAAGTAACGAAATCAACAGAATTTTTCTAAGAACCGAAATCGTCAGAATTTTTCTAAGTACCGAAATCATCAGAATTTTTCTAAGTACCGAAATCGTCAAAATTTTCTAAGTACCGAAATCGTCGAAATTTTTCTAAGTACCAAAATCAACAGAATTTTTCTAAGTACCGAAATCGACTGAATTTTTCTAAGTACCGAAATCAGCTGAATTTTTCTAAGTACCGAAATCGGCAGAATTTTTCTGAGTACCGAAAAAGTCAGAAATTTTCTAAGTATCGATAACTTCTGAATGCTTTCTAAGTACCGAAATCGTCAGAATTTTTCTAAATACCGAAAAGGTCAGAAATTTTCTAAGTACCGAAAAGGTCAGAAATTTTCCAAGTACCGAAATCGATAGAAATTTTCTAAGTACCGAAATCAACAGAATTTTTCTAAGTACCGAAATCGGCAGAATTTTTCTAAGTACCGAAAAAGTTAGAAATTTTCTAAGTATCGATAACTTCTGAATGTTTTCTAAGTACCGAAATCGTCAGAATTTTTCTAAGTACCGAAAAGGTCAGAAATTTTCTAAGTACCGAAAAGGTCAGAAATTTTCCAAGTACCGAAATCGTCAGAATTTTCTAAGTACCGAAATCGGCAGAATTTTTCGAAGTACCGAAAACGACAGAAATTATGTAAGTACCGAAAACTTCTGATTGTTTTCTAAGTACCGAAATCGGCAGAATTTTTCTAAGTACCGAAAACGTCAGATATTTTCTAAGTACCGAAAAGGTCAGAAATTTTCTAAGTTCCAAAATCAACAGAATTTTTCTAAGTACCGAAAGCATCAGAATTTTTCTAAGTACCGAAAACGACAGAAATTTTCTAAGTATCGAAAACTTCTGATTGTTTTCTAAGTTCCGAAATCGTCAAAATTTTCTAAGTACCAAAATCAACAGAATTTTTCTAAGTACCGAAATCGACAGAATTTTTCTAAGTACCGAAATCAACAGAATTTTCTATGTACTGAAATCGGCAGAATTTTTCTAAGTACCGAAAACGTCAGAAATTTTCTAAGTATCAAAAACTTCTGAATGTTTTCTAAGTACCAAAATCGTCAGAATTTTTCTAAGTACCGAAAAAGTCAGAAATTTTCTATGTACCGAAAAGGTCAGAAATTTTCCAAGTACCGAAAAGGTCAGAAATTTTCTAAGTACCGAAATCGTCAGAATTTTTCTAAGTACCGAAATCATTCGAATTTTTCTAAGTACCGAAATCTTCTAAATTTTTCTAAGTACCGAAAAAGTCAGAAATTTTCTAAGTATCGATAACTTCTGAATGTTTTCTAAGTACCAAAATCGTCAGAATTTTTCTAAGTACCGAAATCATCAGAATTTTTCTAAGTACCGAAATCGACAGAATTTTTCTAAGTACCGAAATCAACAGAATTTTTCTAAGTACCGAAATCGGCAGAATTTTTCTAAGTACCGAAAAAGTCAGAAATTTTCTAAATATCGATAACTTCTGAATGTTTTCCAAGTACCGAAATCGTCAGAATTTTTCTAAGTACCGAAAAGGTCAGAAATTTTCTAAGTACCGAAAAGGTCAGAAATTTTCCAAGTACCGAAATCGTCAGAATTTTCTGAGTACCGAAATCGGCAGAATTTTTCAAAGTACCGAAAACGACAGAAATTATGTAAGTACCGAAAACTTCTGATTGTTTTCTAAGTACCGAATTCGACAGAATTTTTCTAAGTACCGAAAACTTCTGAATGTTTAATACGTATCGAAATCGTAAGAATTTTTCTAAGTACCGAAATCGTCAGAATTTTTCTAAGTACCGCAAACGTCTGAAATTTTCAAAGTACCGAAAAAGGCAGAAATATTCTAAGTACCGAAATCAACAGAATTTTTCTAAGTACCGAATTCGACAGAATTTTTCTAAGTACCGAAAAGGTCAGAAATTTTCCAAGTACCGAAATCAACGGAATTTTTCTAAGAACCGAAATCGTCAGAATTTTTCTAAGTACCGAAATCATCAGAATTTTTCTAAGTACCGAAATCGTAAAAATTTTCTAAGTACCGAAATCGTCGGAATTTTTCTAAGTACCAAAATCAACAGAATTTTTCTAAGTACCGAAATCGACAGAATTTTTCTAAGTACCGAAATCAGCAGAATTTTTCTAAGTACCGAAATCAGCAGAATTTTTCTGAGTACCGAAAAAGTCAGAAATTTTCTAAGTATCGATAACTTCTGAATGTTTTCTAAGTACCGAAATCGTCAGAATTTTTCTAAATACCGAAAAGGTCAGAAATTTTCTAAGTACCGAAAAGGTCAGAAATTTTCCAAGTACCGAAATCGGCAGAATTTTCTTAGTACCGAAATTGGCAGAATTTTTCTAAGTACCGAAAACGACAGAAATTTTCTAAGTACCGAAATCAACAGAATTTTTCTAAGAACCGATATCGTCAAAATTTTCTAAGTACCGAAATCGTCGGAATTTTTCTAAGTACCAAAATCAACAGAATTTTTCTAAGTACCGAAATCGACAGAATTTTTCTAAGTACCGAAATCAACAGAATTTTTCTAAGTACCGAAATCGGCAGAATTTTTCTAAGTACCGAAAAAGTCAGAAATTTTCTAAGTATCAATAACTTCTGAATGTTTTCTAAGTACCGAAATCGTCAGAATTTTTCTAAGTACCGAAAAGGTCAGAAATTTTCTAAGTACCGAAAAGGTCAGAAATTTTCCAAGTACCGAAATCGTCAGAATTTTCTAAGTACCGAAATCGGCAGAATTTTTCGAAGTACCGAAAACGACAGAAATTATGTAAGTACCGAAAACTTCTGATTGTTTTCTAAGTACCGAAATCGACAGAATTTTTCTAAGTACCGAAATCAACAGAATTTTTCTAAGTACCGAAATCGGCAGAATTTTTCTAAGTACCGAAAAAGTCAGAAATTTTCTAAATATCGATAACTTCTGAATGTTTTCCAAGTACCGAAATCGTCAGAATTTTTCTAAGTACCGAAAAGGTCAGAAATTTTCTAAGTACCGAAAAGGTCAGAAATTTTCCAAGTACCGAAATCGTCAGAATTTTCTGAGTACCGAAATCGGCAGAATTTTTCAAAGTACCGAAAACGACAGAAATTATGTAAGTACCGAAAACTTCTGATTGTTTTCTAAGTACCGAAATCGACAGAATTTTTCTAAGTACCGAAAACTTCTGAATGTTTAATACGTATCGAAATCGTAAGAATTTTTCTAAGTACCGAAATCGTCAGAATTTTTCTAAGTACCGCAAACGTCTGAAATTTTCAAAGTACCGAAAAAGGCAGAAATATTCTAAGTACCGAAATCAACAGAATTTTTCTAAGTACCGAATTCGACAGAATTTTTCTAAGTACCGAAAAGGTCAGAAATTTTCCAAGTACCGAAATCAACGGAATTTTTCTAAGAACCGAAATCGTCAGAATTTTTCTAAGTACCGAAATCATCAGAATTTTTCTAAGTACCGAAATCGTAAAAATTTTCTAAGTACCGAAATCGTCGGAATTTTTCTAAGTACCAAAATCAACAGAATTTTTCTAAGTACCGAAATCGACAGAATTTTTCTAAGTACCGAAATCAGCAGAATTTTTCTAAGTACCGAAATCAGCAGAATTTTTCTGAGTACCGAAAAAGTCAGAAATTTTCTAAGTATCGATAACTTCTGAATGTTTTCTAAGTACCGAAATCGTCAGAATTTTTCTAAATACCGAAAAGGTCAGAAATTTTCTAAGTACCGAAAAGGTCAGAAATTTTCCAAGTACCGAAATCGGCAGAATTTTCTTAGTACCGAAATTGGCAGAATTTTTCTAAGTACCGAAAACGACAGAAATTTTCTAAGTACCGAAATCAACAGAATTTTTCTAAGAACCGAAATCGCCAAAATTTTCTAAGTACCGAAATCGTCGGAATTTTTCTAAGTACCAAAATCAACAGAATTTTTCTAAGTACCGAAATCGACAGAATTTTTCTAAGTACCGAAATCAACAGAATTTTTCTAAGTACCGAAATCGGCAGAATTTTTCTAAGTACCGAAAAAGTCAGAAATTTTCTAAGTATCGATAACTTCTGAATGTTTTCTAAGTACCGAAATCGTCAGAATTTTTCTAAGTACCGAAAAGGTCAGAAATTTTCTAAGTACCGAAAAGGTCAGAAATTTTCCAAGTACCGAAATCGTCAGAATTTTCTAAGTACCGAAATCGGCAGAATTTTTCGAAGTACCGAAAACGACAGAAATTATGTAAGTACCGAAAACTTCTGATTGTTTTCTAAGTACCGAAATCGACAGAATTTTTCTAAGTACCGAAATCAACAGAATTTTTCTAAGTACCGAAATCGGCAGAATTTTTCTAAGTACCGAAAACTTCTGAATGTTTAATAAGTATCGAAATCGTAAGAATTTTTCTAAGTACCGAAATCGTCAGAATTTTTCTAAGTACCGATAACGTCAGAAATTTTCTAGGTACCGAAAAGGTCAGAAATTTTCTA
The DNA here is from genome assembly GCF_982258835.1 of Parasteatoda tepidariorum. Classification (NCBI taxonomy): domain Eukaryota; kingdom Metazoa; phylum Arthropoda; class Arachnida; order Araneae; family Theridiidae; genus Parasteatoda; species Parasteatoda tepidariorum. The sequence continues at coordinate 114,530,766 of NC_141756.1, read as the reverse complement.
AGTACCGAAGACTTCTGAATGTTTTCTAATTACCGAAATCGACAGAATTTTTCTAAGTACCGAAAACGTCAGATATTTTCTAAGTACCGAAAAGGTCAGAAATTTTCTAAGTTCCAAAATCAACAGAATTTTTCTAAGTACCGAAAGCATCAGAATTTTTCTAAGTACCGAAAACGACAGAAATTTTCTAAGTATCGAAAACTTCTGATTGTTTTCTAAGTTCCGAAATCGTCAGAATTTTCTAAGTACCAAAATCAACAGAATTTTTCTAAGTACCGAAATCGACAGAATTTTTCTAAGTACCGAAATCAACAGAATTTTCTATGTACTGAAATCGGCAGAATTTTTCTAAGTACCGAAAACGTCAGAAATTTTCTAAGTATCGAAAACTTCTGAATGTTTTCTAAGTACCAAAATCGTCAGAATTTTTCTAAGTACCGAAAAAGTCAGAAATTTTCTATGTACCGAAAAGGTCAGAAATTTTCCAAGTACCGAAAAGGTCAGAAATTTTCTAAGTACCGAAATCGTCAGAATTTTTCTAAGTACCGAAATCATTCGAATTTTTCTAAGTACCGAAATCTTCTGAATTTTTCTAAGTACCGAAAAAGTCAGAAATTTTCTAAGTATCGATAACTTCTGAATGTTTTCTAAGTACCGAAATCGTCAGAATTTTTCTAAGTACCGAAAAGGTCAGAAATTTTCTAAGTACGGAAAAGGTCAGAAATTTTCCAAGTACCGAAATCGGCAGAATTTTCTAAGTACCGAAATCGGCAGAATTTTTCTATGTACCGAAAACGACAGAAATTTTCTAAGTACCGAAATCAACAGAATTTTTCTAAGAACCGAAATCGTCAGAATTTTTCTAAGTACCGAAATCATCAGAATTTTTCTAAGTACCGAAATCGTCAAAATTTTCTAAGTACCGAAATCGTCGGAATTTTTCTAAGTACCAAAATCAACAGAATTTTTCTAAGTACCGAAATCGACAGAATTTTTCTAAGTACCGAATTCAGCAGAATTTTTCTAAGTACCGAAATCGGCAGAATTTTTCTGAGTACCGAAAAAGTAGAAATTTTCTAAGTATCGATAACTTCTGAATGTTTTCTAAGTACCGAAATCGTCAGAATTTTTCTATATACCGAAAAGGTCAGAAATTTTCTAAGTACCGAAAAGGTCAGAAATTTTCCAAGTACCGAAATCGGCAGAATTTTCTTAGTACCGAAATTGGCGGAATTTTTCTAAGTACCGAAAACGACAGAAATTTTCTAAGTACCGAAATCAACAGAATTTTTCTAAGAACCGAAATCGTCAAAATTTTCTAAGTACCGAAATCGTCGGAATTTTTCTAAGTACCAAAATCAACAGAAATTTTCCAAGTACCGAAATCGGCAGAATTTTTCTAAGTACCGATAACGTCAGAAATTTTCTAGGTACCGAAAAGGTCAGAAATTTTCTAAGTACCGAAGACTTCTGAATGTTTTCTAATTACCGAAATCGACAGAATTTTTCGAAGTACCGAAAACGACAGAAATTATGTAAGTACCGAAAACTTCTGATTGTTTTCTAAGTACCGAAATCGACAGAATTTTTCTAAGTACCGAAATCAACAGAATTTTTCTAAGTACCGAAATCGGCAGAATTTTTCTAAGTACCGATAACGTCAGAAATTTTCTAGGTACCGAAAAGGTCAGAAATTTTCTAAGTACCGAAGACTTCTGAATGTTTTCTAATTACCGAAATCGACAGAATTTTTCTAAGTACCGAAAACGTCAGATATTTTCTAAGTACCGAAAAGGTCAGAAATTTTCTAAGTTCCAAAATCAACAGAATTTTTCTAAGTACCGAAAGCATCAGAATTTTTCTAAGTACCGAAAACGACAGAAATTTTCTAAGTATCGAAAACTTCTGATTGTTTTCTAAGTTCCGAAATCGTCAGAATTTTCTAAGTACCAAAATCAACAGAATTTTTCTAAGTACCGAAATCGACAGAATTTTTCTAAGTACCGAAATCAACAGAATTTTCTATGTACTGAAATCGGCAGAATTTTTCTAAGTACCGAAAACGTCAGAAATTTTCTAAGTATCGAAAACTTCTGAATGTTTTCTAAGTACCAAAATCGTCAGAATTTTTCTAAGTACCGAAAAAGTCAGAAATTTTCTATGTACCGAAAAGGTCAGAAATTTTCCAAGTACCGAAAAGGTCAGAAATTTTCTAAGTACCGAAATCGTCAGAATTTTTCTAAGTACCGAAATCATTCGAATTTTTCTAAGTACCGAAATCTTCTGAATTTTTCTAAGTACCGAAAAAGTCAGAAATTTTCTAAGTATCGATAACTTCTGAATGTTTTCTAAGTACCAAAATCGTCAGAATTTTTCTAAGTACCGAAATCATCAGAATTTTTCTAAGTACCGAAATCGACAGAATTTTTCTAAGTACCGAAATCAACAGAATTTTTCTAAGTACCGAAATCGGCAGAATTTTTCTAAGTACCGAAAAAGTCAGAAATTTTCTAAATATCGATAACTTCTGAATGTTTTCCAAGTACCGAAAAGGTCAGAAATTTTCTAAGTACGGAAAAGGTCAGAAATTTTCCAAGTACCGAAATCGGCAGAATTTTCTAAGTACCGAAATCGACAGAATTTTTCTAAGTACCGAAATCGTCAGAATTTTTCTAAGTACCGAAATCATCAGAATTTTTCTAAGTACCGAAATCGTCAAAATTTTCTAAGTACCGAAATCGTCGGAATTTTTCTAAGTACCAAAATCAACAGAATTTTTCTAAGTACCGAAATCGACAGAATTTTTCTAAGTACCGAAATCAGCAGAATTTTTCTAAGTACCGAAATCAGCAGAATTTTTCTGAGTACCGAAAAAGTCAGAAATTTTCTAAGTATCGATAACTTCTGAATGTTTTCTAAGTACCGAAATCGTCAGAATTTTTCTAAATACCGAAAAGGTCAGAAATTTTCTAAGTACCGAAAAGGTCAGAAATTTTCCAAGTACCGAAATCGGCAGAATTTTCTTAGTACCGAAATTGGCAGAATTTTTCTAAGTACCGAAAACGAAAGAAATTTTCTAAGTACCGAAATCAACAGAATTTTTCTAAGAATCGAAATCGTCAAAATTTTCTAAGTACCGAAATCGTCGGAATTTTTCTAAGTACCAAAATCAACAGAATTTTTCTAAGTACCGAAATCGACAGAATTTTTCTAAGTACCGAAATCAACAGAATTTTTCTAAGTACCGAAAACGACAGAATTTTTCTAAGTACCGAAATCGGCAGAATTTTTCTAAGTACCGAAAACGTCAGAATTTTTCTAAGTACCGAAAACGACAGAAATTTTCTAAGTATCGAAAACTTCTGATTGTTTTCTAAGTTCCGAAATCGTCAGAATTTTCTAAGTACCAAAATCAACAGAATTTTTCTAAGTACCGAAATCGACAGAATTTTTCTAAGTACCGAAATCAACAGAATTTTCTATGTACTGAAATCGGCAGAATTTTTCTAAGTACCGAAAACGTCAGAAATTTTCTAAGTATCGAAAACTTCTGAATGTTTTCTAAGTACCAAAATCGTCAGAATTTTTCTAAGTACCGAAAAAGTCAGAAATTTTCTATGTACCGAAAAGGTCAGAAATTTTCTAAGTACCGAAATCGTCAGAATTTTTCTAAGTACCGAAATCATTCGAATTTTTCTAAGTACCGAAATCTTCTGAATTTTTCTAAGTACCGAAAAAGTCAGAAATTTTCTAAGTATCGATAACTTCTGAATGTTTTCTGAGTACTGAAATCGTCAGAATTTTTCTAAGTACCGAAATCATCAGAATTTTTCTAAGTACCGAAATCGACAGAATTTTTCTAAGTACCGAAATCAACAGAATTTTTCTAAGTACCGAAATCGGCAGAATTTTTCTAAGTACCGAAAAAGTCAGAAATTTTCTAAGTATCGATAACTTCTGAATGTTTTCCAAGTACCGAAATCGTCAGAATTTTTCTAAGTACCGAAAAGGTCAGAAATTTTCTAAGTACCGAAAAGGTCAGAAATTTTCCAAGTACCGAAATCGTGAGAATTTTCTAAGTACCGAAATCGGCAGAAATTATGTAAGTACCGAAAACTTCTGATTGTTTTCTAAGTACCGAAATCGACAGAATTTTTCTAAGTACCGAAAACTTCTGAATGTTTAATACGTATCGAAATCGTAAGAATTTTTCTAAGTAGGGAAATAGTCAGAATTTTTCTAAGTACCGTAAACGTCTGAAATTTTCAAAGTACCGAAAAAGGCAGAAATATTCTAAGTACCGAAATCAACAGAATTTTTCTAAGTACCGAATTCGACAGAATTTTTCTATGTACCGAAAAGGTCAGAAATTTTCCAAGTACCGAAATCGTCAGAATTTTCGAAGTACCGAAATCGGCAGAATTTTTCAAAGTACCGAAAACGACAGAAATTATGTAAGTACCGAAAACTTCTGATTGTTTTCTAAGTACCGAAATCGACAGAATTTTTCTAAGTACCGAAATCAACAGAATTTTTCTAAGTACCGAAATCGGCAGAATTTTTCTAAGTACCGAAAACGTCAGAATTTTTCTAAGTACCGAAAACGACAGAAATTTTCTAAGTATCGAAAACTTCTGATTGTTTTCTAAGTTCCGAAATCGTCAGAATTTTCTAAGTACCAAAATCAACAGAATTTTTCTAAGTACCGAAATCGACAGAATTTTTCTAAGTACCGAAATCAACAGAATTTTCTAAGTACTGAAATCGGCAGAATTTTTCTAAGTACTGAAAACGTCAGAAATTTTCTAAGTATCGAAAACTTCTGAATGTTTTCTAAGTACCAAAATCGTCAGAATTTTTCTAAGTACCGAAAAAGTCAGAAATTTTCTATGTACCGAAAAGGTCAGAAATTTTCCAAGTACCGAAAAGGTCAGAAATTTTCTAAGTACCGAAATCGTCAGAATTTTTCTAAGTACCGAAATCATTCGAATTTTTCTAAGTACCGAAATCTTCTGAATTTTTCTAAGTACCGAAAAAGTCAGAAATTTTCTAAGTATCGATAACTTCTGAATGTTTTCTAAGTACCGAAATCGTCAAAATTTTCTAAGTACCGAAATCGTCGGAATTTTTCTAAGTACCGAAATCGTCAGAATTTTTCTAAGTACCGAAAACGTCAGAAATTTTCTAAGTATCGAAAACTTCTGAATGTTTTCTAAGTACCGAAAAAGGCAGAAATTTTCTAAGTACCGAAATCGTCTGAATTTTTCTAAGTACCGAAATCGTTTGAAATTTTCTAAATACCGAAAAGGTCAGAAATTTTCTAAGTACCGAAATCATCTGAATTTTTCTAAGTACCGAAATCGGCAGAAATTTTCTAAGTATCGAAAACTTCTGAATGTTTAATAAGTATCGAAATCGTAAGAATTTTTCTAAGTACCGAAAACGTCAGAAATTTTCTAAGTACCGAAGACTTCTGGATGTTTTCTAAGTACCGAAATCGACAGAATTTTTTTAAGTACCGAAAACGTCAGATATTTTCTAAGTACCGAAAAGGTCAGAAATTTTCTAAGTACCAAAATCAACAGAATTTTTGTAAGTACCGAAATCAACAGAATTTTTCTAAGTACCGAATTCGACAGAATTTTTCTAAGTACCGAAATCAACAGAATATTTCAAAGTTCCGAAATCACCAGAATTTTTCTAAGCACCGAAATCGTCAGAATTTTTCTATGTACCAAAATCAACAGAATTTTTCTAAGTACTTAAATCGGCAGAATTCTTCTAAGTACCGAAAACGTCAGATATTTTCTAGGTACCGAAAAGGGCAGAAATTTTCTAAGTACCGAAATCATCAGAATTTTTCTTAGTACCGAAAACGTCAGAAATTTTCTAAGTACCGAAAATTTCCGAGTCTTTTCTAAGTACCGAAATCGAAAGAATTTTTCTAAGTACCGAAAACTTCTGAATGTTTAATAAGTATCGAAATCGTAAGAATTTTTCTAAGTACCGAAAAAGTCAGAAATTTTCTAAGTATCGATAACTTCTGAATGTTTTCTAAGTACCGAAATCGTCAGAATTTTTCTAAGTACCGAAAAGGTCAGAAATTTTCTAAGTACCGAAAAAGTCAGAAATTTTCTAAGTATCGAAAACTTCTGAATGTTTAATAAGTATCGAAATCGTAAGAATTTTTCTAAGTACCGAAAACGTCAGAAATTTTCTAAGTACCGAAGACTTCTGGATGTTTTCTAAGTACCGAAATCGGCAGAATTTTTCAAAGTACCGAAAACGACAGAAATTATGTAAGTACCGAAAACTTCTGATTGTTTTCTAAGTACCGAAATCGACAGAATTTTTCTAAGTACCGAAAACTTCTGAATGTTTAATACGTATCGAAATCGTAAGAATTTTTCTAAGTAGTGAAATAGTCAGAATTTTTCTAAGTACCGTAAACGTCTGAAATTTTCAAAGTACCGAAAAAGGCAGAAATATTCTAAGTACCGAAATCAACAGAATTTTTCTAAGTACCGAATTCGACAGAATTTTTCTAAGTACCGAAAAGGTCAGAAATTATGTAAGTACCGAAAACTTCTGAATGTTTTCTAATTACCGAAATCGACAGAATTTTTCGAAGTACCGAAAACGACAGAAATTATGTAAGTACCGAAAACTTCTGATTGTTTTCTAAGTACCGAAATCGACAGAATTTTTCTAAGTACCGAAATCAACAGAATTTTTCTAAGTACCGAAATCGGCAGAATTTTTCTAAGTACCGATAACGTCAGAAATTTTCTAGGTACCGAAAAGGTCAGAAATTTTCTAAGTACCGAAGACTTCTGAATGTTTTCTAATTACCGAAATCGACAGAATTTTTCTAAGTACCGAAAACGTCAGATATTTTCTAAGTACCGAAAAGGTCAGAAATTTTCTAAGTTCCAAAATCAACAGAATTTTTCTAAGTACCGAAAGCATCAGAATTTTTCTAAGTACCGAAAACGACAGAAATTTTCTAAGTATCGAAAACTTCTGATTGTTTTCTAAGTTCCGAAATCGTCAGAATTTTCTAAGTACCAAAATCAACAGAATTTTTCTAAGTACCGAAATCGACAGAATTTTTCTAAGTACCGAAATCAACAGAATTTTCTATGTACTGAAATCGGCAGAATTTTTCTAAGTACCGAAAACGTCAGAAATTTTCTATGTACCGAAAAGGTCAGAAATTTTCCAAGTACCGAAAAGGTCAGAAATTTTCTAAGTACCGAAATCGTCAGAATTTTTCTAAGTACCGAAATCATTCGAATTTTTCTAAGTACCGAAATCTTCTGAATTTTTCTAAGTACCGAAAAAGTCAGAAATTTTCTAAGTATCGATAACTTCTGAATGTTTTCTAAGTACCGAAATCGTCAGAATTTTTCTAAGTACCGAAATCATCAGAATTTTTCTAAGTACCGAAATCGACAGAATTTTTCTAAGTACCGAAATCAACAGAATTTTTCTAAGTACCGAAATCGGCAGAATTTTTCTAAGTACCGAAAAAGTCAGAAATTTTCTAAATATCGATAACTTCTGAATGTTTTCCAAGTACCGAAATCGTCAGAATTTTTCTAAGTACCGAAAAGGTCAGAAATTTTCTAAGTACCGAAAAGGTCAGAAATTTTCCAAGTACCGAAATCGTCAGAATTTTCTGAGTACCGAAATCGGCAGAATTTTTCAAAGTACCGAAAACGACAGAAATTATGTAAGTACCGAAAACTTCTGATTGTTTTCTAAGTACCGAAATCGACATAATTTTTCTAAGTACCGAAAACTTCTGAATGTTTAATACGTATCGAAATCGTAAGAATTTTTCTAAGTACCGAAATCGTCAGAATTTTTCTAAGTACCGCAAACGTCTGAAATTTTCAAAGTACCGAAAAAGGCAGAAATATTCTAAGTACCGAAATCAACAGAATTTTTCTAAGTACCGAATTCGACAGAATTTTTCTAAGTACCGAAAAGGTCAGAAATTTTCCAAGTACCGAAATCGTCAGAATTTTCAAAGTACCGAAATCGTCGGAATGTTTTCTAAGTACCGAAAACGTCTGAAATTTTCAAAGTACCGAAAAAGGCAGAAATTTTCTAAGTATCGATAACTTCTGAATGTTTTCTAAGTACCGAAATCGTCAGAATTTTTCTAAGTACCGAAAAGGTCAGAAATTTTCTAAGTACGGAAAAGGTCAGAAATTTTCCAAGTACCGAAATCGGCAGAATTTTCTAAGTACCGAAATCGACAGAATTTTTCTAAGTACCGAAAACGACAGAAATTTTCTAAGTACCGAAATCAACAGAATTTTTCTAAGAACCGAAATCGTCAGAATTTTTCTAAGTACCGAAATCATCAGAATTTTTCTAAGTACCGAAATCGTCAAAATTTTCTCAGTACCGAAATCGTCGGAATTTTTCTAAGTACCAAAATCAACAGAATTTTTCTAAGTACCGAAATCGACAGAATTTTTCTAAGTACCGAAATCAGCAGAATTTTTCTAAGTACCGAAATCAGCAGAATTTTTCTGAGTACCGAAAAGTCAGAAATTTTCTAAGTATCGATAACTTCTGAATGTTTTCTAAGTACCGAAATCGTCAGAATTTTTCTAAATACCGAAAAGGTCAGAAATTTTCTAAGTACCGAAAAGGTCAGAAATTTTCCAAGTACCGAAATCGGCAGAATTTTCTTAGTACCGAAATTGGCAGAATTTTTCTAAGTACCGAAAACGACAGAAATTTTCTAAGTACCGAAATCAACAGAATTTTTCTAAGAACCGAAATCGTCAAAATTTTCTAAGTACCGAAATCGTCGGAATTTTTCTAAGTACCAAAATCAACAGAATTTTTCTAAGTACCGAAATCGACAGAATTTTTCTAAGTACCGAAATCAACAGAATTTTTCTAAGTACCGAAATCGGCAGAATTTTTCTAAGTACCGAAAAAGTCAGAGATTTTCTAAGTATCGATAACTTCTGAATGTTTTCTAAGTACCGAAATCGTCAGAATTTTTCTAAGTACCGAAAAGGTCAGAAATTTTCTAAGTACCGAAAAGGTCTGAAATTTTCCAAGTACCGAAATCGTCAGAATTTTCTAAGTACCGAAATCGGCAGAATTTTTCGAAGTACCGAAAACGACAGAAATTATGTAAGTACCGAAAACTTCTGATTGTTTTCTAAGTACCGAAATCGACAGAATTTTTCTAAGTACCGAAATCAACAGAATTTTTCTAAGTACCGAAATCGGCAGAATTTTTCTAAGTACCGAAAACTTCTGAATGTTTAATAAGTATCGAAATCGTAAGAATTTTTCTAAGTACCGAAATCGTCAGAATTTTTCTAAGTACCGATAACGTCAGAAATTTTCTAGGTTCCGAATAGGTCAGAAATTTTCTAAGTACCGAAGACTTCTGAATGTTTTCTAATTACCGAAATCGACAGAATTTTTCTAAGTACCGAAAACGTCAGATATTTTCTAAGTACCGAAAAGGTCAGAAATTTTCTAAGTTCCAAAATCAACAGAATTTTTCTAAGTACCGAAAGCATCAGAATTTTTCTAAGTACCGAAAACGACAGAAATTTTCTAAGTATCGAAAACTTCTGATTGTTTTCTAAGTTCCGAAATCGTCAGAATTTTCTAAGTACCAAAATCAACAGAATTTTTCAAAGAACCGAAATCGACAGAATTTTTCTAAGTACCGAAATCAACAGAATTTTCTATGTACTGAAATCGGCAGAATTTTTCTAAGTACCGAAAACGTCAGAAATTTTCTAAGTATCGAAAACTTCTGAATGTTTTCTAAGTACCAAAATCGTCAGAATTTTTCTAAGTACCGAAAAAGTCAGAAATTTTCTATGTACCGAAAAGGTCAGAAATTTTCCAAGTACCGAAAAGGTCAGAAATTTTCTAAGTACCGAAATCGTCAGAATTTTTCTAAGTACCGAAATCATTCGAATTTTTCTAAGTACCGAAATCTTCTGAATTTTTCTAAGTACCGAAAAAGTCAGAAATTTTCTAAGTATCGATAACTTCTGAATGTTTTCTGAGTACTGAAATCGTCAGAATTTTTCTAAGTACCGAAATCATCAGAATTTTTCTAAGTACCGAAATCGACAGAATTTTTCTAAGTACCGAAATCAACAGAATTTTTCTAAGTACCGAAATCGGCAGAATTTTTCTAAGTACCGAAAAAGTCAGAAATTTTCTAAATATCGATAACTTCTGAATGTTTTCCAAGTACCGAAATCGTCAGAATTTTTCTAAGTACCGAAAAGGTCAGAAATTTTCTAAGTACCGAAAAGGTCAGAAATTTTCCAAGTACCGAAATCGTCAGAATTTTCTGAGTACCGAAATCGGCAGAATTTTTCAAAGTACCGAAAACGACAGAAATTATGTAAGTACCGAAAACTTCTGATTGTTTTCTAAGTACCGAAATCGACATAATTTTTCTAAGTACCGAAAACTTCTGAATGTTTAATACGTATCGAAATCGTAAGAATTTTTCTAAGTACCGAAATCGTCAGAATTTTTCTAAGTACCGCAAACGTCTGAAATTTTCAAAGTACCGAAAAAGGCAGAAATATTCTAAGTACCGAAATCAACAGAATTTTTCTAAGTACCGAATTCGACAGAATTTTTCTAAGTACCGAAAAGGTCAGAAATTTTCCAAGTACCGAAATCGTCAGAATTTTCAAAGTACCGAAATCGTCGGAATGTTTTCTAAGTACCGAAAACGTCTGAAATTTTCAAAGTACCGAAAAAGGCAGAAATTTTCTAAGTATCGATAACTTCTGAATGTTTTCTAAGTACCGAAATCGTCAGAATTTTTCTAAGTACCGAAAAGGTCAGAAATTTTCTAAGTACGGAAAAGGTCAGAAATTTTCCAAGTACCGAAATCGGCAGAATTTTCTAAGTACCGAAATCGACAGAATTTTTCTAAGTACCGAAAACGACAGAAATTTTCTAAGTACCGAAATCAACAGAATTTTTCTAAGAACCGAAATCGTCAGAATTTTTCTAAGTACCGAAATCATCAGAATTTTTCTAAGTACCGAAATCGTCAAAATTTTCTCAGTACCGAAATCGTCGGAATTTTTCTAAGTACCAAAATCAACAGAATTTTTCTAAGTACCGAAATCGACAGAATTTTTCTAAGTACCGAAATCAGCAGAATTTTTCTAAGTACCGAAATCAGCAGAATTTTTCTGAGTACCGAAAAGTCAGAAATTTTCTAAGTATCGATAACTTCTGAATGTTTTCTAAGTACCGAAATCGTCAGAATTTTTCTAAATACCGAAAAGGTCAGAAATTTTCTAAGTACCGAAAAGGTCAGAAATTTTCCAAGTACCGAAATCGGCAGAATTTTCTTAGTACCGAAATTGGCAGAATTTTTCTAAGTACCGAAAACGACAGAAATTTTCTAAGTACCGAAATCAACAGAATTTTTCTAAGAACCGAAATCGTCAAAATTTTCTAAGTACCGAAATCGTCGGAATTTTTCTAAGTACCAAAATCAACAGAATTTTTCTAAGTACCGAAATCGACAGAATTTTTCTAAGTACCGAAATCAACAGAATTTTTCTAAGTACCGAAATCGGCAGAATTTTTCTAAGTACCGAAAAAGTCAGAGATTTTCTAAGTATCGATAACTTCTGAATGTTTTCTAAGTACCGAAATCGTCAGAATTTTTCTAAGTACCGAAAAGGTCAGAAATTTTCTAAGTACCGAAAAGGTCTGAAATTTTCCAAGTACCGAAATCGTCAGAATTTTCTAAGTACCGAAATCGGCAGAATTTTTCGAAGTACCGAAAACGACAGAAATTATGTAAGTACCGAAAACTTCTGATTGTTTTCTAAGTACCGAAATCGACAGAATTTTTCTAAGTACCGAAATCAACAGAATTTTTCTAAGTACCGAAATCGGCAGAATTTTTCTAAGTACCGAAAACTTCTGAATGTTTAATAAGTATCGAAATCGTAAGAATTTTTCTAAGTACCGAAATCGTCAGAATTTTTCTAAGTACCGATAACGTCAGAAATTTTCTAGGTTCCGAATAGGTCAGAAATTTTCTAAGTACCGAAGACTTCTGAATGTTTTCTAATTACCGAAATCGACAGAATTTTTCTAAGTACCGAAAACGTCAGATATTTTCTAAGTACCGAAAAGGTCAGAAATTTTCTAAGTTCCAAAATCAACAGAATTTTTCTAAGTACCGAAAGCATCAGAATTTTTCTAAGTACCGAAAACGACAGAAATTTTCTAAGTATCGAAAACTTCTGATTGTTTTCTAAGTTCCGAAATCGTCAGAATTTTCTAAGTACCAAAATCAACAGAATTTTTCAAAGTACCGAAATCGACAGAATTTTTCTAAGTACCGAAATCAACAGAATTTTCTATGTACTGAAATCGGCAGAATTTTTCTAAGTACCGAAAACGTCAGAAATTTTCTAAGTATCGAAAACTTCTGAATGTTTTCTAAGTACCAAAATCGTCAGAATTTTTCTAAGTACCGAAAAAGTCAGAAATTTTCTATGTACCGAAAAGGTCAGAAATTTTCCAAGTACCGAAAAGGTCAGAAATTTTCTAAGTACCGAAATCGTCAGAATTTTTCTAAGTACCGAAATCATTCGAATTTTTCTAAGTACCGAAATCTTCTGAATTTTTCTAAGTACCGAAAAAGTCAGAAATTTTCTAAGTATCGATAACTTCTGAATGTTTTCTGAGTACTGAAATCGTCAGAATTTTTCTAAGTACCGAAATCATCAGAATTTTTCTAAGTACCGAAATCGACAGAATTTTTCTAAGTACCGAAATCAACAGAATTTTTCTAAGTACCGAAATCGGCAGAATTTTTCTAAGTACCGAAAAAGTCAGAAATTTTCTAAGTATCGATAACTTCTGAATGTTTTCCAAGTACCGAAATCGTCAGAATTTTTCTAAGTACCGAAAAGGTCAGAAATTTTCTAAGTACCGAAAAGGTCAGAAATTTTCCAAGTACCGAAATCGTGAGAATTTTCTAAGTACCGAAATCGGCAGAAATTATGTAAGTACCGAAAACTTCTGATTGTTTTCTAAGTACCGAAATCGACAGAATTTTTCTAAGTACCGAAAACTTCTGAATGTTTAATACGTATCGAAATCGTAAGAATTTTTCTAAGTAGGGAAATAGTCAGAATTTTTCTAAGTACCGTAAACGTCTGAAATTTTCAAAGTACCGAAAAAGGCAGAAATATTCTAAGTACCGAAATCAACAGAATTTTTCTAAGAACCGAATTCGACAGAATTTTTCTATGTACCGAAAAGGTCAGAAATTTTCCAAGTACCGAAATCGTCAGAATTTTCGAAGTACCGAAATCGGCAGAATTTTTCAAAGTACCGAAAACGACAGAAATTATGTAAGTACCGAAAACTTCTGATTGTTTTCTAAGTACCGAAATCGACAGAATTTTTCTAAGTACCGAAATCAACAGAATTTTTCTAAGTACCGAAATCGGCAGAATTTTTCTAAGTACCGAAAACGTCAGAATTTTTCTAAGTACCGAAAACGACAGAAATTTTCTAAGTATCGAAAACTTCTGATTGTTTTCTAAGTTCCGAAATCGTCAGAATTTTCTAAGTACCAAAATCAACAGAATTTTTCTAAGTACCGAAATCGACAGAATTTTTCTAAGTACCGAAATCAACAGAATTTTCTAAGTACTGAAATCGGCAGAATTTTTCTAAGTACTGAAAACGTCAGAAATTTTCTAAGTATCGAAAACTTCTGAATGTTTTCTAAGTACCAAAATCGTCAGAATTTTTCTAAGTACCGAAAAAGTCAGAAATTTTCTATGTACCGAAAAGGTCAGAAATTTTCCAAGTACCGAAAAGGTCAGAAATTTTCTAAGTACCGAAATCGTCAGAATTTTTCTAAGTACCGAAATCATTCGAATTTTTCTAAGTACCGAAATCGTCAGAATTTTTCTAAGTACCGAAAACGTCAGAAATTTTCTAAGTATCGAAAACTTCTGAATGTTTTCTAAGTACCGAAAAAGGCAGAAATTTTCTAAGTACCGAAATCGTCTGAATTTTTCTAAGTACCGAAATCGTTTGAAATTTTCTAAATACCGAAAAGGTCAGAAATTTTCTAAGTACCGAAATCATCTGAATTTTTCTAAGTACCGAAATCGGCAGAAATTTTCTAAGTATCGAAAACTTCTGAATGTTTTCTAAGTACCGAAAAAGGCAGAAATTTTCTAAGTACCGAAATCGTCGGAATTTTTCTAAGTACCGAAATCGTCTGAATTTTTCTAAGTACCGAAATCGTTTGAAATTTTCTAAGTACCGAAAACTTCCGAGTCTTCTAAGTACCGAAATCGACAGAATTTTTCTAAGTACCGAAATCGGCAGAATTTTTCTAAGTACCGAAAACTTCAGAATGTTTAATAAGTATCGAAATCGTAAGAATTTTTCTAAGTACCGAAAACGTCAGAAATTTTCTAAGTACCGAAGACTTCTGGATGTTTTCTAAGTACCGAAATCGACGAAATTTTTTTAAGTACCGAAAACGTCAGATATTTTCTAAGTACCGAAAAGGTCAGAAATTTTCTAAGTTCCGAAATCGTCAGAATTTTCTAAGTACCAAAATCAACAGAATTTTTGTAAGTACCGAAATCAACAGAATTTTTCTAAGTACCGAATTCGACAGAATTTTTCTAAGTACCGAAATCAACAGAATATTTCAAAGTTCCGAAATCACCAGAATTTTTCTAAGTACCGAAATCAACAGAATTTTTCTAAGTACCGAAATCGGCAGAATTTTTCTAAGTACCGAAAACTTCTGAATGTTTAATAAGTATCGAAATCGTAAGAATTTTTCTAAGTACCGAAATCGTCAGAATTTTTCTAAGTTCCGATAACGTCAGAAATTTTCTAAGTACCGAAAAGGTCAGAAATTTTCTAAGTACCGAAGACTTCTGAATGTTTTCTAAGTACCGAAATCGACAGAATTTTTCTAAGTACCGAAAACGTCAGATATTTTCTAAGTACCGAAAAGGTCAGAAATTTTCTAAGTTCCGAAATCGTCAGAATTTTCTAAGTACCAAAATCAACAGAATTTTTCTAAGTACCGAAATCGACAGAATTTTTCTAAGTACCGAAAACGTCAGAAATTTTCAAAGTATCGAAAACTTCTGAATGTTTTCTAAGTACCAAAATCGTCAGAATTTTTCTAAGTACCGAAAAGGTCAGAAATTTTCTATGTACCGAAAAGGTCAGAAATTTTCCAAGTACCGAAATCATTCGAATTTTTCTAAGTACCGAAATCTTCTGAATTTTTCTAAGTACCGAAAAAGTCAGAAATTTTCTAAGTATCGATAACTTCTGAATGTTTTCTAAGTACCGAAATCGTTTGAAATTTTCTAAATACCGAAAAGGTCAGAAATTTTCTAAGTACCGAAATCATCTGAATTTTTCTAAGTACCGAAAACGTCAGAAAATTTCTAAGTACCGAAAACTTCCGAGTCTTTTCTAAGTACCGAAAACGTCAGATATTTTCTAAGTACCGAAATCGGCAGAATTTTTCTAAGTACCGAAAACTTCTGAATGTTTAATAAGTATCGAAATCGTAAGAATTTTTCTAAGTACCGAAAAAGTCAGAAATTTTCTAAGTATCGATAACTTCTGAATGTTTTCTAAGTACCGAAATCGTCAGAATTTTTCTAAGTACCGAAAAGGTCAGAAATTTTCTAAGTACCGAAAAGGTCAGAAATTTTCCAAGTACCGAAATCGTCAGAATTTTCTAAGTACCGAAATCAGCAGAATTTTTCAAAGTACCGAAAACGACAGAAATTATGTAAGTACCGAAAACTTCTGATTGTTTTCTAAGTACCGAAATCGACAGAATTTTTCAAAGTACCGAAATCAACAGAATTTTTCTAAGTACCGAAATCGGCAGAATTTTTCTAAGTACCGAAAACTTCTGAATGTTTAATAAGTATCGAAATCGTAAGAATTTTTCTAAGTACCGAAATCGTCAGAATTTTTCTAAGTACCGAAATCGACAGAATTTTTCAAAGTACCGAAAACGTCAGATATTTTCTAAGTACCGAAAAGGTCAGATATTTTCTAAGTACCGAAAAGGTCAGAAATTTTCTAAGTTCCAAAATCAACAGAATTTTTCTAAGTTCCGAAAGCATCAGAATTTTTCTAAGTACCGAAATCGACAGAATTTTTCTAAGTACCGAAATCAACAGAATTTTTCTAAGTACTGAAATCGACAGAATTTTTCAAAGTACCGAAAACGTCAGATATTTTCTAAGTACCGAAAAGGTCAGATATTTTCTAAGTACCGAAAAGGTCAGAAATTTTCTAAGTTCCAAAATCAACAGAATTTTTCTAAGTTCCGAAATCAACAGAATTTTTCTAAGTACCGAAATCGGCAGAATTTTTCTAAGTACCGAAAACTTCTGAATGTTTAATAAGTATCGAAATCGTAAGAATTTTTCTAAGTACCGAAATCGTCAGAAATTTTCTAAGTTCCAAAATCAACACAATTTTTCTAAGTTCCGAAAGCATCAGAATTTTTCTAAGTACCGAAAACGACTGAAATTTTCTAAGTATCGAAAACTTCTGATTGTTTTCTAAGTTCCGAAATCGTCAGAATTTTCTAAGTACCAAAATCAACAGAATTTTTCTAAGTACCGAAATCGACAGAATTTTTCTAAGTACCGAAATCAACAGAATTTTTCTAAGTACTGAAATCGGCAGAATTTTTCTAAGTACCGAAAACGTCAGAAATTTTCTAAGTATCGAAAACTTCTGAATGTTTTCTAAGTACCGAAAAAGGCAGAAATTTTCTAAGTACCGAAAAGGTCAGAAATTTTCCAAGTACCGAAATCGTCAGAATTTTCTAAGTACCGAAAACGTCAGATATTTTCTAAGTACCGAAATCGGCAGAATTTTTCTAAGTACCGAAAACTTCTGAATGTTTAATAAGTATCGAAATCGTAAGAATTTTTCTAAGTACCGAAAAAGTCAGAAATTTTCTAAGTATCGATAACTTCTGAATGTTTTCTAAGTACCGAAATCGTCAGAATTTTTCTAAGTACCGAAAAGGTCAGAAATTTTCTAAGTACCGAAAAGGTCAGAAATTTTCCAAGTACCGAAATCGTCAGAATTTTCTAAGTACCGAAATCAGCAGAATTTTTCAAAGTACCGAAAACTTCTGATTGTTTTCTAAGTACCGAAATCGGCAGAATTTTTCTAAGTACCGAAAACTTCTGAATGTTTAATAAGTATCGAAATCGTAAGAATTTTTCTAAGTACCGAAATCGTCAGAATTTTTCTAAGTACCGAAATCGACAGAATTTTTCAAAGTACCGAAAACGTCAGATATTTTCTAAGTACCGAAAAGGTCAGAAATTTTCTAAGTTCCAAAATCAACAGAATTTTTCTAAGTTCCGAAAGCATCAGAATTTTTCTAAGTACCGAAAAGGTCAGAAATTTTCTAAGTTCCGAAATCATCAGTATTTTTCTAAGCTCCGAAAACGTCAGAAATTTTCTAAGTACCGAAAATTTCCGAGTCTTTTCTAAGTACCGAAATCGACAGAATTTTTCTAAGTACCGAAATCGAAAGAATTTTTCTAAGTACCGAAATAAACAGAATTTTTCTAAGTACCGAAATCGGCAGAATTTTTCTAAGTACCGAAAACTTCTGAATGTTTAATAAGTATCGAAATCGTAAGAATTTTTCTAAGTACCGAAAAAGTCAGAAATTTTCTAAGTATCGATAACTTCTGAATGTTTTCTAAGTACCGAAATCGTCAGAATTTTTCTAAGTACCGAAAAGGTCAGAAATTTTCTAAGTACCGAAAAGGTCAGAAATTTTCCAAGTACCGAAATCGTGAGAATTTTCTAAGTACCGAAATCGGCAGAATTTTTCAAAGTACCGAAAACGACAGAAATTATGTAAGTACCGAAAACTTCTGATTGTTTTCTAAGTACCGAAATCGACAGAATTTTTCTAAGTACCGAAAACTTCTGAATGTTTAATACGTATCGAAATCGTAATAATTTTTCTAAGTAGTGAAATAGTCAGAATTTTTCTAAGTACCGTAAACGTCTGAAATTTTCAAAGTACCGAAAAAGGCTGAAATATTCTAAGTACCGAAATCAACAGAATTTTTCTAAGTACCGAATTCGACAGAATTTTTCTAAGTACCGAAAAGGTCAGAAATTTTCCGAGTACCGAAATCGTCAGAATTTTCTAAGTACCGAAAACGACAGAAATTATGTAAGTACCGAAAACTTCTGATTGTTTTCTAAGTACCGAAATCGACAGAATTTTTCTAAGTACCGAAATCAACAGAATTTTTCTAAGTACCGAAATCGGCAGAATTTTTCTAAGTACCGAAAACTTCTGAATGTTTAATAAGTATCGAAATCGTAAGAATTTTTCTAAGTACCGAAATCGTCAGAATTTTTCTAAGTACCGATAACGTCAGAAATTTTCTAGGTACCGAAAAGGTCAGAAATTTTCTAAGTACCGAAGACTTCTGAATGTTTTCTAATTACCGAAATCGACAGAATTTTTGTAAGTACCGAAAACGTCAGATATTTTCTAAGTTCCGAAAAGGTCAGAAATTTTCTAAGTTCCAAAATCAACAGAATTTTTCTAAGTACCGAAAGCATCAGAATTTTTCTAAGTACCGAAATCGACAGAATTTTTCTAAGTATCGAAAACTTCTGAATGTTTTCTAAGTACCAAAATCGTCAGAATTTTTCTAAGTACCGAAAAAGTCAGAAATTTTCTATGTACCGAAAAGGTCAGAAATTTTCCAAGTACCGAAAAGGTCAGAAATTTTCTAAGTACCGAAATCGTCAGAATTTTTCTAAGTACCGAAATCATTCGAATTTTTCTAAGTACCGAAATCTTCTGAATTTTTCTAAGTACCGAAAAAGTCAGAAATTTTCTAAGTATCGATAACTTCTGAATGTTTTCTAAGTACCGAAATCGTCAAAATTTTCTAAGTACCGAAATCGTCGGAATTTTTCTAAGTACCGAAATCGTCAGAATTTTTCTAAGTACCGAAAACGTCAGAAATTTTCTAAGTATCGAAAACTTCTGAATGTTTTCTAAGTACCGAAAAAGGCAGAAATTTTCTAAGTACCGAAATCGTCGGAATTTTTCTAAGTACCGAAATCGTCTGAATTTTTCTAAGTACCGAAATCGTTTGAAATTTTCTAAATACCGAAAAGGTCAGAAATTTTCTAAGTACCGAAATAATCTGAATTTTTCTAAGTACCGAAAACGCCAGAAATTTTCTAAGTACCGAAAACTTCCGAGTCTTCTAAGTACCGAAATCGACAGAATTTTTCTAAGTACCCAAATCGGCAGAATTTTTCTAAGTACCGAAAACTTCAGAATGTTTAATAAGTATCGAAATCGTAAGAATTTTTCTAAGTACCGAAAACGTCAGAAATTTTCTAAGTACCGAAGACTTCTGGATGTTTTCTAAGTACCGAAATCGACAGAACTTTTTTAAGTACCGAAAACGTCAGATATTTTCTAAGTACCGAAAAGGTCAGAAATTTTCTAAGTACCAAAATCAACAGAATTTTTGTAAGTACCGAAATCACCAGAATTTTTCTAAGTACCGAAATCGTCAGAATTTTTCTATGTACCAAAATCAACAGAATTTTTCTAAGTACTTAAATCGGCAGAATTCTTCTAAGTACCGAAAACGTCAGATATTTTCTAAGTACCGAAAAGGTCAGAAATTTTCTAAGTACCGAAATCATCAGAATTTTTCTTAGTACCGAAAACGTCAGAAATTTTCTAAGTACCGAAAATTTCCGAGTCTTTTCTAAGTACCGAAATCGAAAGAATTTTTCTAAGTACCGAAATAAACAGAATTTTTCTAAGTACCGAAATCGGCAGAATTTTTCTAAGTACCGAAAACTTCTGAATGTTTAATAAGTATCGAAATCGTAAGAATTTTTCTAAGTACCGAAAAAGTCAGACATTTTCTAAGTATCGATAACTTCTGAATGTTTTCTAAGTACCGAAATCGTCAGAATTTTTCTAAGTACCGAAAAGGTCAGAAATTTTCTAAGTACCGAAAAGGTCAGAAATTTTCCAAGTACCGAAATCGTCAGAATTTTCTAAGTACCGAAATCAGCAGAATTTTTCAAAGTACCGAGAACGACAGAAATTATGTAAGTACCAGAAAACTTCTGATTGTTTTCTAAGTACCGAAATCGACAGAATTTTTCTAAGTACCGAAATCAACAGAATTTTTCTAAGTACCGAAATCGGCAGAATTTTTCTAAGTACCGAAAACTTCTGAATGTTTAATAAGTATCGAAATCGTAAGAATTTTTCTAAGTACCGAAATCGTCAGAATTTTTCAAAGTTCCGATAACGTCAGAAATTTTCTAAGTACCGAAAAGGTCAGAAATTTTCTAAGTACCGAAGACTTCTGAATGTTTTCTAAGTACCGAAATCGACAGAATTTTTCTAAGTACCGAAAACGTCAGATATTTTCTAAGTACCGAAAAGGTCAGAAATTTCCTAAGTTCCGAAATCGTCAGAATTTTCTAAGTACCAAAATCAACAGAATTTTTCTAAGTACCGAAATCGACAGAATTTTTCTAAGTACCGAAAACGTCAGAAAATTTCAAAGTATCGAAAACTTCT
Source organism: Parasteatoda tepidariorum (assembly GCF_982258835.1). Classification (NCBI taxonomy): domain Eukaryota; kingdom Metazoa; phylum Arthropoda; class Arachnida; order Araneae; family Theridiidae; genus Parasteatoda; species Parasteatoda tepidariorum. The sequence goes on along the minus strand of NC_141756.1, from coordinate 114,510,071 downwards.
GAATGTTTTCTAAGTACCAAAATCGTCAGAATTTTTCTAAGTACCGAAAAGGTCAGAAATTTTCTAAGTTCCAAAATCAACAGAATTTTTCTAAGTACCGAAATCAACAGAATTTTTCTAAGTACTGAAATCGGCAGAATTTTTCTAAGTACCGAAAACGTCAGAAATTTTCTAAGTATCGAAAACTTCTGAATGTTTTCTAAGTACCGAAAAAGGCAGAAATTTTCTAAGTACCGAAAAGGTCAGAAATTTTCCAAGTACCGAAATCGTCAGAATTTTCTAAGTACCGAAAACGTCAGATATTTTCTAAGTACCGAAATCGGCAGAATTTTTCTAAGTACCGAAAACTTCTGAATGTTTAATAAGTATCGAAATCGTAAGAATTTTTCTAAGTACCGAAAAAGTCAGAAATTTTCTAAGTATCGATAACTTCTGAATATTTTCTAAGTACCGAAATCGTCAGAATTTTTCTAAGTACCGAAAAGGTCAGAAATTTTCTAAGTACCGAAAAGGTCAGAAATTTTCCAAGTACCGAAATCGTCAGAATTTTCTAAGTACCGAAATCAGCAGAATTTTTCAAAGCACCGAAAACTTCTGATTGTTTTCTAAGTACCGAAATCGGCAGAATTTTTCTAAGTACCGAAAACTTCTGAATGTTTAATAAGTATCGAAATCGTAAGAATTTTTCTAAGTACCGAAATCGACAGAATTTTTCAAAGTACCGAAAACGTCAGATATTTTCTAAGTACCGAAAAGGTCAGAAATTTTCTAAGTTCCAAAATCATCAGTATTTTTCTAAGCTCCGAAAACGTCAGAAATTTTCTAAGTTCCGAAAATTTCCGAGTCTTTTCTAAGTACCGAAATCGACAGAATTTTTCTAAGTACCGAAATCGAAAGAATTTTTCTAAGTACCGAAATAAACAGAATTTTTCTAAGTACCGAAATCGGCAGAATTTTTCTAAGTACCGAAAACTTCTGAATGTTTAATAAGTATCGAAATCGTAAGAATTTTTCTAAGTACCGAAAAAGTCAGAAATTTTCTAAGTATCGATAACTTCTGAATGTTTTCTAAGTACCGAAATCGTCAGAATTTTTCTAAGTACCGAAAAGGTCAGAAATTTTCTAAGTACCGAAAAGGTCAGAAATTTTCCAAGTACCGAAATCGTGAGAATTTTCTAAGTACCGAAATCGGCAGAATTTTTCAAAGTACCGAAAACGACAGAAATTATGTAAGTACCGAAAACTTCTGATTGTTTTCTAAGTACCGAAATCGACAGAATTTTTCTAAGTACCGAAAACTTCTGAATGTTTAATACGTATCGAAATCGTAATAATTTTTCTAAGTAGTGAAATAGTCAGAATTTTTCTAAGTACCGTAAACGTCTGAAATTTTCAAAGTACCGAAAAAGGCAGAAATATTCTAAGTACCGAAATCAACAGAATTTTTCTATGTACCGAATTCGACAGAATTTTTCTAAGTACCGAAAAGGTCAGAAATTTTCCGAGTACCGAAATCGTCAGAATTTTCTAAGTACCGAAAACGACAGAAATTATGTAAGTACCGAAAACTTCTGATTGTTTTCTAAGTACCGAAATCGACAGAATTTTTCTAAGTACCGAAATCAACAGAATTTTTCTAAGTACCGAAATCGGCAGAATTTTTCTAAGTACCGAAAACTTCTGAATGTTTAATAAGTATCGAAATCGTAAGAATTTTTCTAAGTACCGAAATCGTCAGAATTTTTCTAAGTACCGATAACGTCAGAAATTTTCTAGGTACCGAAAAGGTCAGAAATTTTCTAAGTACCGAAGACTTCTGAATGTTTTCTAATTACCGAAATCGACAGAATTTTTGTAAGTACCGAAAACGTCAGATATTTTTTAAGTTCCGAAAAGGTCAGAAATTTTCTAAGTTCCAAAATCAACAGAATTTTTCTAAGTACCGAAAGCATCAGAATTTTTCTAAGTACCGAAAACGACAGAAATTTTCTAAGTATCGAAAACTTCTGATTGTTTTCTAAGTTCCGAAATCGTCAGAATTTTCTAAGTACCAAAATCAACAGAATTTTTCTAAGTACCGAAATCAACAGAATTTCCTAAGTACTGAAATCGGCAGAATTTTTCTAAGTATCGAAAACGTCAGAAATTTTCTAAGTATCGAAAACTTCTGAATGTTTTCTAAGTACCAAAATCGTCAGAATTTTTCTAAGTACCGAAAAAGTCAGAAATTTTCTATGTACCGAAAAGGTCAGAAATTTTCCAAGTACCGAAAAGGTCAGAAATTTTCTAAGTACCGAAATCGTCAGAATTTTTCTAAGTACCGAAATCATTCGAATTTTTCTAAGTACCGAAATCTTCTGAATTTTTCTAAGTACCGAAAAAGTCAGAAATTTTCTAAGTATCGATAACTTCTGAATGTTTTCTAAGTACCGAAATCGTCAAAATTTTCTAAGTACCGAAATCGTCGGAATTTTTCTAAGTACCGAAATCGTCAGAATTTTTCTAAGTACCGAAAACGTCAGAAATTTTCTAAGTATCGAAAACTTCTGAATGTTTTCTAAGTACCGAAAAAGGCAGAAATTTTCTAAGTACCGAAATCGTCGGAATTTTTCTAAGTACCGAAATCGTCTGAATTTTTCTAAGTACCGAAATCGTTTGAAATTTTCTAAATACCGAAAAGGTCAGAAATTTTCTAAGTACCGAAATCATCTGAATTTTTCTAAGTACCGAAAACGTCAGAAATTTTCTAAGTACCGAAAACTTCCGAGTCTTCTAAGTACCGAAATCGACAGAATTTTTCTAAGTACCGAAATCGGCAGAATTTTTCTAAGTACCGAAAACTTCAGAATGTTTAATAAGTATCGAAATCGTAAGAATTTTTCTAAGTACCGAAAACGTCAGAAATTTTCTAAGTACCGAAGACTTCTGGATGTTTTCTAAGTACCGAAATCGACAGAACTTTTTTAAGTACCGAAAACGTCAGATATTTTCTAAGTACCGAAAAGGTCAGAAATTTTCTAAGTACCAAAATCAACAGAATTTTTGTAAGTACCGAAATCAACAGAATTTTTCTAAGTACCGAATTCGACAGAATTTTTCTAAGTACCGAAATCAACAGAATATTTCTAAGTTCCGAAATCACCAGAATTTTTCTAAGTACCGAAATCGTCAGAATTTTTCTATGTACCAAAATCAACAGAATTTTTCTAAGTACTTAAATCGGCAGAATTCTTCTAAGTACCGAAAACGTCAGATATTTTCTAAGTACCGAAAAGGTCAGAAATTTTCTAAGTACCGAAATCATCAGAATTTTTCTTAGTACCGAAAACGTCAGAAATTTTCTAAGTACCGAAAATTTCCGAGTCTTTTCTAAGTACCGAAATCGAAAGAATTTTTCTAAGTACCGAAATAAACAGAATTTTTCTAAGTACCGAAATCGGCAGAATTTTTCTAAGTACCGAAAACTTCTGAATGTTTAATAAGTATCGAAATCGTAAGAATTTTTCTAAGTACCGAAAAAGTCAGAAATTTTCTAAGTATCGATAACTTCTGAATGTTTTCTAAGTACCGAAATCGTCAGAATTTTTCTAAGTACCGAAAAGGTCAGAAATTTTCTAAGTACCGAAAAGGTCAGAAATTTTCCAAGTACCGAAATCGTCAGAATTTTCTAAGTACCGAAATCAGCAGAATTTTTCAAAGTACCGAGAACGACAGAAATTATGTAAGTACCAGAAAACTTCTGATTGTTTTCTAAGTACCGAAATCGACAGAATTTTTCTAAGTACCGAAATCAACAGAATTTTTCTAAGTACCGAAATCGGCAGAATTTTTCTAAGTACCGAAAACTTCTGAATGTTTAATAAGTATCGAAATCGTAAGAATTTTTCTAAGTACCGAAATCGTCAGAATTTTTCAAAGTTCCGATAACGTCAGAAATTTTCTAAGTACCGAAAAGGTCAGAAATTTTCTAAGTACCGAAGACTTCTGAATGTTTTCTAAGTACCGAAATCGACAGAATTTTTCTAAGTACCGAAAACGTCAGATATTTTCTAAGTACCGAAAAGGTCAGAAATTTTCTAAGTTCCGAAATCGTCAGAATTTTCTAAGTACCAAAATCAACAGAATTTTTCTAAGTACCGAAATCGACAGAATTTTTCTAAGTACCGAAAACGTCAGAAAATTTCAAAGTATCGAAAACTTCTGAATGTTTTCTAAGTACCAAAATCGTCAGAATTTTTCTAAGTACCGAAAAGGTCAGAAATTTTCTAAGTTCCAAAATCAACAGAATTTTTCTAAGTTCCGAAAGCATCAGAATTTTTCTAAGTACCGAAAACGACTGAAATTTTCTAAGTATCGAAAACTTCTGATTGTTTTCTAAGTTCCGAAATCGTCAGAATTTTCTAAGTACCAAAATCAACAGAATTTTTCTAAGTACCGAAATCGACAGACTTTTTCTAAGTACCGAAATCAACAAAAGTTTTCTAAGTACTGAAATCGGCAGAATTTTTCTAAGTACCGAAAACGTCAGAAATTTTCTAAGTATCGAAAACTTCTGAATGTTTTCTAAGTACCGAAAAAGGCAGAAATTTTCTAATTACCGAAATCGTCGGAATTTTTCTAAGTACCGAAATCGTCTGAATTTTTCTAAGTACCGAAATCGTTTGAAATTTTCTAAATACCGAAAAGGTCAGAAATTTTCTAAGTACCGAAATCATCTGAATTTTTCTAAGTACCGAAAACGTCAGAAATTTTCTAAGTATCGAAAACTTCCGAGTCTTTTCTAAAAACCGAAATCGACAGAATTTTTCTAAGTGCCGAAATCGGCAGAATTTTTCTAAGTACCGAAAATTTCTGAATGTTTAATAAGTATCGAAATCGTAAGAATTTTTCTAAGTACCGAAAACGTCAGAAATTTTCTAAGTACCGAAGACTTCTGGATGTTTTCTAAGTACCGAAATCGTCAGAATTTTTCTAAGTACCGAAAACGTCAGATATTTTCTAAGTACCGAAAAGGTCAGAAATTTTCTAAGTACCGAAATCGTCAGAATTTTTCTAAGTACCGAAATCATTCGAATTTTTCTAAGTACCGAAATCTTCCGAATTTTTCTAAGTACCGAAAAAGTCAGAAATTTTCTAAGTATCGATAACTTCTGAATGTTTTCTAAGTACCGAAATCGTCAGAATTTTTCTAAGTACCGAAATCGTCAGAATTTTTCTAAGTACCGAAAACGTCAGAAATTTTCTAAGTATCGAAAACTTCTGAATGTTTTCTAAGTACCGAAAAAGGCAGAAATTTTCTAAGTATCGATAACTTCTGAATGTTTTCTAAGTACCGAAATCGTCAGAATTTTTCTAAGTACCGAAATCGTCAGAATTTTTCTAAGTACCGAATTCGGCAGAATTTTTCTAAGTACCGAAAACTTCTGAATGTTTAATAAGTATCGAAATCGTAAGAATTTTTCTAAGTACCGAAAACGTCAGAAATTTTCTAAGTACCGAAGACTTCTGGATGTTTTCTAAGTACCGAAATCGGCAGAATTTTTCTAAGTACCGAAAACTTCTGAATGTTTAATAAGTACCGAAAAGGTCAGAAATTTTCTAAGTACCGAAATCGTCAGAATTTTTCTATGTACCAAAATCAAGAGAATTCTTCTAAGTACCGAAATCATCAGAATTTTTCTAAGTACCGAAATCGTCTGAATTTTTCTAAGTACCGAAAACTTCTGAATGTTTAATAAGTATCGAAATCGTAAGAATTTTTCTAAGTACCGAAAACGTCAGAAATTTTCTAAGTACCGAAGACTTCTAAATGTTTTCTAAGTACCGAAATCGACAGAATTTTTCTAAGTACCGAAAACGTCAGATATTTTCTAAGTACCGAAAAGGTCAGAAATTTTCTAAGTACCAAAATCAACAGAATTTTTCTAAGTACCGAAAGCATCAGAATTTTTCTAAGTACCGAAAACGACAGAAATTTTCTAAGTATCGAAAACTTCTGAATGTTTTCTAAGTACCAAAATCGTCAGAATTTTTCTAAGTACCGAAATGGTCAGAAATTTTCTATGTACCGAAAAGGTCAAAAATTTTCCAAGTTCCGAAAAGGTCAGAAATTTTCTCAGTACCGAAATCGTCAGAATTTTTCTAAGTACCGAAATCATTCGAATTTTTCTAAGTACCGAAATCGTCTGAATTTTTCTAAGTACCGAAATCGTTTGAAATTTTCTAAATACCGAAAACGTCAGAAATTTTCTAAGTACCGAAAACTTCCGAGTCTTTCTAAGTACCGAAATCGACAGAATTTTTCTAAGTACCGAAATCGGCAGAATTTTTCTAAGTACCGAAAACTTCTGAATGTTTAATAAGTATCGAAATCGCAAGAATTTTTCTAAGTACCGAAAACGTCAGAAATTTTCTAAGTACCGAAGACTTCTGGATGTTTTCTAAGTACCGAAATCGACAGAATTTTTCTAAGTACCGAAAACGTCAGATATTTTCTAAGTACCGAAAAGGTCAGAAATTTTCTAAGTACCAAAATCAACAGAATTTTTCTAAGTACCGAAATCGTCGGAATGTTTTCTAAGTACCGAAAACGTCTGAAATTTTCAAAGTACCGAAAAAGGCAGAAATTTTCTAAGTACCGAAATCAGCAGAATTTTTCTAAGTACCGAATTCGACAGAATTTTTCTAAGTACCGAAATCAACAGAATATTTCTAAGTTCCGAAATCACCAGAATTTTTCTAAGTACCGAAATCGTCAGAATTTTTCTAAGTACCAAAATCAACAGAATTTTTCTAAGTACTGAAATCGGCAGAATTTTTCTAAGTACCGAAAACGTCAGATATTTTCTAAGTACCGAAAAGGTCAGAAATTTTCTAAGTACCGAAATCATCAGAATTTTTCTAAGTACCGAAATCGTCTGAATTTTTCTAAGTACCGAAATCGTTTGAAATTTTCTAAATACCGAAAACGTCAGAAATTTTCTAAGTACCGAAGACTTCTAAATGTTTTCTAAGTACCGAAATCGACTGAATTTTTCTAAGTACCGAAAACGTCAGATATTTTCTAAGTACCGGAAAGGTCAGAAATTTTCTAAGAACCAAAATCAACAGAATTTTTCTAAGTACCGAAATCATCAGAATTTTTCTAAGTACCGAAATCAACAGAATTTTTCTAAGTACCGAAATCGGCAGAATTTTCTAAGTACCGAAAAAGTCAGAAATTTTCTAAGTATCGATAACTTCTGAATGTTTTCTAAGTACCGAAATCGTCAGAATTTTCTAAGTACCAAAATCGGCAGAATTTTTCAAAGTACCGAAATCATTCTAATTTTTCTAAGTACCGATATCGGCAGAATTTTTCTAAGTACCGAAAAGGTCAGAAATTTTCTAAGTACCGAAATCGTCGGAATTTTTCTATGTACCAAAATCAAGAGAATTTTTCTAAGTACTTAAATCGGCAGAATTCTTCTAAGTACCGAAAACGTCAGATATTTTCTAAGTACCGAAAAGGTCAGAAATTTTCTAAGTACCGAAATCATCAGAATTTTTCTAAGTACCGAAATCGTCTGAATTTTTCTAAGTACCGAAATCGTTTCAAATTTTCTAAATACCGAAAAGGTCAGAAATTTTCTAAGTACCGAAATCATCTGAATTTTTCTAAGTACCGAAAACGTCAGAAATTTTCTAAGTACCGAAAACTTCCGAGTCTTTTCTAAAAACCGAAATCGACAGAATTTTTCTAAGTACCGAAATCAACAGAATTTTTCTAAGTACCGAAATCGGCAGAATTTTTCTAAGTACCGAAAACTTCTGAATGTTTAATAAGTATCGAAATCGTAAGAATTTTTCTAAGTACCGAAAACGTCAGATATTTTCTAAGTACCGAAAAGGTCAGAAATTTTCTAAGTACCAAAATCAACAGAATTTTTCTAAGTACCGAAAGCATCAGAATTTTTCTAAGTACCGAAAACGACAGAAATTTTCTAAGTATCGAAAAGGTCAGAAATTTTCCAAGTTCCGAAAAGGTCAGAAATTTTCTCAGTACCGAAATCGTCAGAATTTTTCTAAGTACCGAAATCATTCGAATTTTTCTAAGTACCGATATCGGCAGAATTTTTCTAAGTACCGAAAAAGTCAGAAATTTTCTTAGTATCGATAACTTCTGAATGTTTTCTAAGTACCGAAAAAGGCAGAAATTTTCTAAGTACCGAAATCGTCGGAATTTTTCTAAGTACCGAAATCGTCTGAATTTTTCTAAGTACCGAAATCGTTTGAAATTTTCTAAATACCGAAAAGGTCAGAAATTTTCTAAGTACCGAAATCATCAGAATTTTTCTAAGTACCGAAAACGTCAGAAATTTTCTAAGTACCGAAAACTTCCGAGTCTTTCTAAGTACCGAAATCGACAGAATTTTTCTAAGTACCGAAAGCATCAGAATTTTTCTAAGTATCGAAAACGACAGAAATTTTCTAAGTATCGAAAACTTCTGAATGTTTTCTAAGTACCAAAATCGTCAGAATTTTTCTAAGTACCGAAAAGGTCAGAAATTTTCTATGTACCGAAAAGGTCAGAAATTTTCCAAGTTCCGAAAAGGTCAGAAATTTTCTCAGTACCGAAATCGTCAGAATTTTTCTAAGTACCGAAATCATTCGAATTTTTCTAAGTACCGATATCGGCAGAATTTTTCTAAGTACCGAAAAAGTCAGAAATTTTCTTAGTATCGATAACTTCTGAATGTTTTCTAAGTACCGAAAAAGGCAGAAATTTTCTAAGTACCGAAATCGTCGGAATTTTTCTAAGTACCGAAATCGTCTGAATTTTTCTAAGTACCGAAATCGTTTGAAATTTTCTAAATACCGAAAAGGTCAGAAATTTTCTAAGTACCGAAATCATCAGAATTTTTCTAAGTACCGAAGGCGTCAGAAATTTTCTAAGTACCGAAAACTTCCGAGTCTTTCTAAGTACCGAAATCGACAGAATTTTTCTAAGTACCGAAATCGGCAGAATTTTTCTAAGTACCGAAAACTTCTGAATGTTTAATAAGTATCGAAATCGCAAGAATTTTTCTAAGTACCGAAAACGTCAGAAATTTTCTAAGTAACGAAGACTTCTGGATGTTTTCTAAGTACCGAAATCGACAGAATTTTTCTAAGTACCGAAAACGTCAGATATTTTCTAAGTACCGAAAAGGTCAGAAATTTTCTAAGTACCAAAATCAACAGAATTTTTCTAAGTACCGAAATCGTCGGAATGTTTTCTAAGTACCGAAAACGTCTGAAATTTTCAAAGTACCGAAAAAGGCAGAAATTTTCTAAGTACCGAAATCAACAGAATTTTTCTAAGTACCGAATTCGACAGAATTTTTCTAAGTACCGAAATCAACAGAATATTTCTAAGTTCCGAATTCACCAGAATTTTTCTAAGTACCGAAATCGTCAGAATTTTCTAAGTACCAAAATCAACAGAATTTTTCTAAGTTCTGAAATCGGCAGAATTCTTCTAAGTACCGAAAACGTCAGATATTTTCTAAGTACCGAAAAGGTCAGAAATTTTCTAAGTACCGAAATCATCAGAATTTTTCTAAGTACCGAAATCGTCTGAATTTTTCTAAGTACCGAAATCGTTTGAAATTTTCTAAATACCGAAAACGTCAGAAATTTTCTAAGTACCGAAGACTTCTAAATGTTTTCTAAGTACCGAAATCGACTGAATTTTTCTAAGTACCGAAAACGTCAGATATTTTCTAAGTACTGGAAAGGTCAGAAATTTTCTAAGAACCAAAATCAACAGAATTTTTCTAAGTACCGAAATCATCAGAATTTTTCTAAGTTCCGAAATCAACAGAATTTTTCTAAGTACCGAAATCGGCAGAATTTTCTAAGTACCGAAAAAGTCAGAAATTTTCTAAGTATCGATAACTTCTGAATGTTTTCTAAGTACCGAAATCGTCAGAATTTTCTAATTACCTAAATCGGCAGAATTTTTCAAAGTACCGAAAACGACAGAAATTATGTAAGTACCGAAAACTTCTGATTGTTTTCTAAGTACCGAAATCGACAGAATTTTTCTAAGTACCGAAATCGGCAGAATTTTTCTAAGTACCGAAAACTTCTGAATGTTTAATAAGTATCGAAATCGTAAGAATTTTTCTAAGTACCGAAATCGTCAGGATTTTTCTAAGTACCGATAACGTCAGAAATTTTCTAAGTACCGAAAAGGTCAGAAATTTTCTTAGCTTAATTACTTTAATAAATTTTATTCAAGATAATTTCACCATAAATAAGTGTTGCCTTGACTATGATAAATTTTTCTCAGCTGTATTAGCTACAGATTTTTTAAAATCCTGTAAATAGTGCTAAAGTATTAAAATACACACAGGGTTGCACACAGACTACTGAAATGCGACTATTTGCTACTATTCTCGGCCTTAGGTGACTATGTCGACTTTTTTTGCCTGAAAAGGCTAAAAATACTTTTTAGCCTTTTCAATAGTAATACTTTGGCTTAGTAATACTTTTTGCCTGAAAAGGATAAAAAAGCAACTATTTTCGTGAATAGGCGACTATTGGGAGACTTTTTTACTCTTGGCAAATTTTTTTCGAAAAAATGAATGTTACTTTCCAGTCCCCTCACTAACACGTACTTATTGCCGCCTACCATGTGCGTAGTGCAGTTAAGACAAATAATTTTTTTAAAAAATTAAATAAAGAGTTTAGTAATGTTTTGACGCTTTTTAATAATTTAACATTAGTAAAGTATTTTTTTTTTAAATTTTTATTAAAATTCTTCCAATACTTGTTTGTTTTATATTTTTTCAGATAGTCAGTATCATTTTTAAACAAATAAATATTTAGTCGATTTTATTTTCAGAAAAGGAAATCATTAAGAAAAAATATTTTCACATTTATTACAGAATTTGGCCATTAGTCAATACTACTTTTTATTATTTTAAATAATTAAATAAAAAAGGGTCTAATGATGTTTCAAAAGCATGATTTTTTTTTCAACAAATAATTTTAAAAAAATATTTTTTTTTTCTAAAGTGAACATTTCTTTGGTTTGTTTTCCACTTTCAGTTTTTTCTTTTAATTTTTAATTTATTTATGTAAAATATTTTGTTACAGTATTATTATTTTTGAACCAGTAAATCTTAAATCATTTTTAATTTAAGAATAATGAAAAAAAACTTGGATTTGCTTTTACTTTGACTTCTTTATTATTTTAATTGAAAATATTAAGCAATGATATTGATGTCATAGTGAAATTTGTTTAGAATTAGTATTTTCCTTTGTAATCGATTTATTTCTTTTTATTTCTTTTTCATTGATTTAAAGAATTGCCATAGGTAATTTTTGAACATATGCTAAATTGCGATACATCGCTATATAGCGATGTATCACGATTTAAAATTTCTGACATCACCCAGTCCTAATCATAGTATATGACAAATAAGCTATAATTTTAGTTAGTTGGCTACTATTTTTTAATAAATTTTTGACCCTGTTCAGGCAACTATTTTCGTAGTTTTAGTCAACTATTTTCCTTCTTGAGGGTACTATAAGCAACTATTTTTGTTCATTTTTTGCTGTGGCAACTATGTACACACAATTTAGTACACACTCAATTCACTACAATTTCAAAATTCGACTGTTTCATGAATATGTTGATTGCTTTTTTCAAAATTTGTGGTGATCTATTTTCGCATGGACTTTAAAATTGATTTTTGTAACATGATAGCACATGAAATCCAGCTTGTCTCTAATTTGAAATTATTTTAAACTATTTTTTTCTTATTATGAGTTTTAAAAAGTCCAGATTTTTTAGGCTATATGCTACATAATATTTTCTGCATGTATTTTTCATACATGTTTTAAATAAATTCATACTCAATGCTATCTAGGAGAATGTGAATGTGATGCCACAATAGGCATTACATATTTCCTATCTTTTAAAATTTCTTTAATTTCTTAAACTTATTTTTTGAATCATTATTAATCAAATTTTAATTAAATTAAACCAGTTATTTAATTTTTGTTACATTATATATAAAGCGAATATAAAATATTTTATTCTTTTCTTCACAATCAATGTAACGGCTAAATATATTTCAATACTAATGTAAGACTCATTAATTCACTGTCACGACTAAATCAAAAACCTATTTATAACTCTGTTTTTCTTACCCCAAAAATGTTTCAGTCATACTAATTCTCACACTCTTTTTTAAGCCAAATTATTTTCAAATTTAATATTGATTATGGGGAATTGTCTTTATTTTTAGCTACGTTATCTTTTGATAAATTGCCAACCATGAATCTCTTCCCATGCTCCGAACTGTCCGTTGAGAACAATTACTTTATTTTTAATTTTGAATTATTGGGGATTGAACTGGAGGCATCAGCGTCCGAGTTCCAACAGCTGAATGTCTATGTTAACAGAAATTCTAGATGTTAAGAGAAGGATTTTTTTTATACCTTTAAGGAACTTCTTGTCTTTATTTTTATAATTTTGCTTTGTATCAATTTAAGTTTTACCTAATAAATTAATTTTTTCTGAATGATTTTACTCCTTTTTCTGGGATAAAAATCCCTACATCATATTCAAAGTAAGATGCATTTGAAACGGCCATAATACAGGGTTATTCATAATTCCCTCCGGGAAGGAACTGGACTATCGCATTGATGTATGCCGTGTGAACAAGGGTTCACACATAGAAAACCTGTAATGTATGTAAGTAAAACTTTAATAGTTTCGGAATAATTTCATATGTTTCTTTTTTTTCATATTCGTCCTCTTTTTTTTTTTACTATAACGCTTCGAAACCCCGGAGAGAATTATGAATAATCCTGTACTTCAATCCTGCAAAGAAACTGCATCCCATTAACAACTATGGTCCAAATTTGCTACTATAGTGACCAATGGCATTTCTTTCTCTCTATTTTTCATCTTAAAAAAATTATTTAAAAAAACAACAACTTACATTTATTATAAGAAACGTACAATTATATCTTGCTTTAAGCAAATTAAAATAATTTATATACGTGAAGCTCTTCTTCACTGTTAAGGATTAACAAAATTTAAAATAGGTATTGAGGTCAATTTTTTCATATACTTCTAGGGTTTCTATACAGATACTGTGGAGTTTGCTTTTGATAGCCGAAATGAATGTAAAAATTTTTGGAAAAAGTGCATTGAAAATCACAAATTGTTTCGATGTTCCGATGCAAAGCAAGGAATGCGTATGAAACCCAAAATTTTCAGCAGAGGATCATCCTTCAGGTACGAAATGTTCTTTGTCTCTGAGAAATTGTGTTTGCATGACTCATCAAGTACACAAATTTCTTTATTCTAAAGAGCATGAATCAAGCTCAAATACAGGTACAAATAGGTACAACAGGTACATAACAAGGAGACCAGGGAAAACCTGGAAAATTCAGGGAATTTAAAAATCATCAAAATTAACAGGGAAAATGCAGGGAATATTGAGTTTTTTTTCTTTTTTTTAAAAACTGGAAAAATACAGGGGATTTTGTTATTTATTTTTGTCTTTTAAAAAAATGGTGACCACTCCAAGGGCAATCTATGGGATATTTAAGGAAGATATTTTAGCTGTACTAGACTATTTTATTTACTATAGCATTATTTAAGTATGTTCAATAGTTTTTTTTTTACTGTAAATTTTTCCAGCAATTAAAACAAGTATTCTTACTCCAATATAGCTCATACAAGAACACAGTAATTCTTTCCTCTTAACAGGGAAAACACAGGGAATTTTTTACCAAATTTGAGTGGCAACCCTGTATAAGCAAGAACCTTTATTAGTATTGGCTAAACCATACATTTTGTGTTCAGACACTGAGGAAGGTTCTTGTTTGTAGAATTAAAACTATAATATACTCATTTCTGCACCTATATTTGGGCTTTATTATACGCAGCACAAAGTATGCTCTATCCTCTTTTGGATTACCTTATTGTTTATACCCATATATAGTATGCTTATTTCTATTCTATATTTGGGTTCTGGATATTTAAGGATGATATTCCAACTATTTCATTTACTATAGCAAAGTATGTTCAGATGTTCCTTTCTTTCTCTAATTTTTTCCAGAAATAAAATCTAATATAGTTAGTCCAATACAACTCTCACAAGAGCACAGTAATTGTGTTCTTAATATATTGTGTATAATGTGTACAGGGAATTTTTTTCCAGATTTGAGTTTCAACCCTGATTTAGTTACTTTAACCCACTGGCGGTTAAGTAAATGGGTAAATTTGGGAAAATGTTTCTCCCCCGTACACAATCCCCCTATCTATTTACATGGAAAAACCGGTTTTTCTATGCAGAAAAGACTGCATCTATGCAGAAGACTATCATCCCTCTAGGCCCTGGCTGACCCAGAACCCAGTTCCAAACTCATAGAAGAGATCAAAAAAAATTGGAATAAGAACACTATTTTGAACTGGGTAAAAGCACATGTGGGGATCCAGGGCAATGAGGAGGCAGACAGGGCAGCAAAGGAAGCCATTGGTTCTGACAGTGTGGATCTCTAGGTTCTGAAGACCCCCAAACAAACTAAAACCGAAATCAAACAATATTTAATGGCAAGGTGGAAAACCAATTGGGAAAATTCTGAGAAAGGCAGACATACATTTAAATTCATTTAGACCCCGTCAACTACAAGGTTGCAAACTAATTTCTATTTTAACCAATTTCTGACGGGACACGGAGTGTTCGGAGTACACCAAAACAAATTTTTTAACAAATCAGATACTTGCTCAAACTGTAACCAAAGACAAACCATAGAGCATCTCTTATATAATTGTGATCGGTACCGAACACTCCGAAAAAATTATTTCTTCCAAAAAACAGACCAACAAATTTTTACAGACAAGGTCTGTAGAGAAATTATCAAGATTATCATTAAAACTACTCTTGAGGAACAAATGGAATTAATAAACAAAATTGACAATAACTAAAATTTTTACCTGCTTAATCTAACCACCTTGCCAAAACCTTTTTTTTTTGGACCACATTGCCATTTTAGTGTTTTAATTTGACTTTTAACTTGACTTTGCATTTTATACATGCTTTAGGTTTGTTTACAACCTTTGGATTTTAATACATTTGGTATTTTACATTGCGATTGTATTTTATACACGGTTTTTAGATTGTTATACACCCCTTTTAACTCTTACCTTTTAGTATCTATTGGTATTTTATCCTCTGTTTTTTGTACTTTAATTGAATTTACTCTGCTTTACTTGTTGTTCTTCATTTTGACTACCTGTTACTACTTCACCCTCACTATTTTGGTTCCACCAGCAGGATTCAAGCTGGCCTGAGTGGCTGGATCCTTTCAATGCCCTATTGGCAAGTGTATACATCTGTGACTTTGTCTCAGTTTTAACTTTTCAATTTTAGCACTATATTCATTTATGTCATTTTATCCTTTCACCTTTTGGCGGTTTTATGAGCTGTATTTACAGCTGTTTCTGGTGAATTGTTAGATTTTTTGTCTTGTATTGAGGGTCCACCAGCTCTGGCTCACAGCTCACTAAGTTTTTACTGGTTGTCTCATGGCTCATAATTTTTGTATTTTATATATATATATATAATTTTTGTATCTTATTTATATAAGGGTCTGTTGACCTTTTAAATGATCCATTGTATTTGGCGTATGGGCCTATTGGCCTAGGCCGCTGTATATATAATAAATGCAGAGAAGACTGCAGGTTAAAATGCGACTTTTTATGTGCAGAACCGTCAGTGGGTTAAGTTGCAGTGTGTAGTAGGGTGTACTGGGCAAATGTATACTGGGCTAGCTCAAAGAAACTTATTATTAAATGACTACAAATAATTTAATTTTAAGATGTTCATTTATACTAAAATAAATTGAGTGTTGACATATTCTCAGCTATTAACTAATAAAACTTTGTTTATGCTTTATTAATAAATTAAAAGTGATTATAAACATTTCATTTTTGAATTATTACTAGGATCGTGTTTAAATTTTCGAACTACAGATATAAAAATTTAGTCTATTTTTTAAAAAATAAAATAAGTACCGAAAAACAAGAAATGAAAATAAAACCATGCATGCACAACCAAATTTAATTTAATGAACAAATCACTTTGTTACACAATGCAAATGTTGCATACAAATATTTTTTTTATTTCCTTAAAAGGTTAATATATTCATAGTTCTAGAAATTCTTTGTTTGAGGCAATTTATGATCCTAAATCAAACAAGGAATTGATTCCTTAGTTCTTGGTTATTCTGTATTTTCTTGAATTTTTATTTATTTATTGCTTGATTGTTTTATTTTGCATTTTTTGTTTCATTTCAAATGTTTTGCTTAATAAGTTTTATATTCGTTCCAATTTTTTAGTGTTCTTCACTCTATTGTATTGATATATTTTGCTTTGACGATACTAATACAATATTAGAAAGCACCATTTTTTTTTAGGATTTGATCGTGTGAGCTGATGACAAGTTTATATCTTTTCCTTATTTCATTTTCCAACTTTTTTTTAATTAAAAACTTTTTTAATTTAAATTTTATTTTCGAATTTGAAAATATGTTTCAAAAACATTTTTAATAATTATTTTCCTCTCCTTTAAAAAATCTTTATATCTTTTGCCATGTTTTCTCTATATTTTTAACATTTTATTTCATTTTACTGATAAAAGCTTGCTTATTAATTTTATGCGCTTATTTAAAATCTAAAAATGCATGTTTTTAATTATGAGGAGAAGTTAGCTTGAACAAATTGAGAAGTCAAAAGAAAAGCACAAAATAAAAATAACTAACATAATTTCTTTTGTTAATTTATCACTTGCATTTTTTTTTTCCTGCTCCAAAAAGTGTTCTGTCTTGATTTCGATTGGCCTCTGATGTATATATTGTAGTCTTGAGTACTTTCTGCTTTAGGTAGAACATTACAAGCTACATCTAGTATTTATACTAATTCTCCCAAAATTTTTAATATTTCAAAAATTTGCTTAATTTTAGAGCCATTTTCCTTTAACTTAGCTTATAACCTGAAACTGATTTCTCAAAAATATAAACCGAAAATTATGTAACTACTGACAAATTTTTTAAAAATGTTTTCTGATATTATTGAAAGTTTAATGACATAAGAACCAGACATATTTATTTTAATTAATAAGAAATTAGTTTATAAAAATGTAAATTTTCAAGAAATACAATGGAATATATTTTATTTACTGAAAATCATATTATTAAAGTTTAAGCGTTAAAGGATAAAAAAATGTCTAATATACTTATTTTTTAGGTATAGTGGACGGACACAGAAACAAGTATCTGAATTTGTGAGATAGAATAATTTCCAAAAAACACTATTTCAAAGGTAAGTAGAATTTACTTATATTAAAAGCAATCAATAGGTCCTATATTTTTGATCTGTCGCATTATTATTTAGCTGATTTGTTAATGACTTTCCACTAACTTTGCTATGAAATTATGAAAGCTTAGAAGTAACAGTAACCAGTTACGTAGGCATAAGCACGGGGTCGTTTTTAGAGTTTGCCGTTGTTGGGAGGTTGTTGTTAATGTAAGTATGACTATATAAATATACTAAAGGGCGATGCTTTGCAAGATCTAGCATATTAACTAAACACTCACTGTTTTAGTTCAAAATGTGAAATACAGTAGCTTATTTTATTCTGAACGATGTAGAAATGTAAAAAACTTCAAATGAACGAAAATTTGTGCTGCAATTGATTCTCAATCTGCCTAAGTTCTATCCTCATACAATAACTGAATAACTATATTTGTAACAGAAGTCAATCTGAACTCTTTTTTTTATCAGACTATTCCCCAAACTGCAGAACCAGCAATTGATGCTAAAAGATGGTATTATGGTTCGGTTTTTTGATTTTCAGCCTCGTGTTTTGCTTAAATTCAGTTTTTTAAGTTTTTTTTTACTAAAAAATCTAATAAGGAAAAGTAAATGGGCTAGTGAAAATGTGTATGAACTAGTAATATCTTTTAGTCACTTGTCTGATGTCCACTGATATAATTTCCTAATTTCTACTCCTATGTGTAGTTTTTTTTCATACAGGGTATCCGCACACCTGGAAAGTCATGGAATCTAATTTTTAAAATGGATTTTACCCCCCCCCCCCCAATTTTATGGTGTTCCAAATATCTGAATTTGTAACAAAATCTCCACTCATAGTCATGTTTTATAAAAATATAAACTGTTTTTATCATGTTATTTAAAAATTATGGTGTTCTTTAAAAAAAATGAAAGTAAAAACATTGTTTCTAGAGCAAGTTATCTTTTTAACTTCTGTGATTTCAGAATTTTTATTATTCTTTATTTTTATTTTATCAATTTAAAATTCTAGCTGAAGCAAGCCAGTCATTTTCTTAAATTCTGAAATGAGAACTGAAGAATCAGGAGTATTTCTTTCCTTTCCGATGAACAAGAAAAGTATCTTTAGAATAGAATTCTGCGGAAAAAAGGGATTTTTTTTAAAATTTGTTTTCATATTTTTTTCAGCTTTTTTATTGCTTCAACTCTTTCTTTACTCTGTTTTTTAAATTTAAAATCTATAAATATGAAGATGCAGAGTATAACAGTTTTGGTTATACCTTTCATTTCAATTAATGTTGTTATAATGTTTTTTTTAAAATTTGGTTTGTCTTGTTTTTGTATAACTTTGTTAAGTCATGAAAAGTTCTTGGAATTAGACATGGTAAAGTCATGAAAAGCCATGGATTTGAAAATCTGAAACGTAGCAGATACCCTGTACATAATTTCATTTGATATTTGTTAAATATTTTACATTGAAATGTTCTATTGAATCCAGCAATTCTTAAGCTATCAACTGCTTAAATACTACCAGATGATTAGATAATATCATGTTTTATTGAATTTTTAAATTCAGTACAATTTATTTGATGTAATTTTATAAAAACCTGGACATTTTTAAAGGATATCGAAAAACGAAAAAATATTAAGTTGGAAGAAATTTTCTTCTGAGCACATAGTTGACACTTCGATATGAAATATTTTAGCTTCTTTTGAATGATGACACTTCGTTTGAAATATTTTAGCTTCTTCCATTTTTTTTGTTTAAAACTTATTTTATGTTTAAAAACATTTATATTACATTGACATTCACCATTAGTTTGTTAAATTACTAGAAACATAGCTTATCTTTACAAATTTTTATATGTGAATTTTCGAATTGCTCAAGGCTATCATTTAATTACAAATCTATCATTTTGTTTTAAGTATCTTACGTTTTTTATAGTTTCAGTTGAAAAGTTATTTTACTTAAACTGTATTTGATTTTTAAACTATTATTAGTTGCCACTGAGCTTACACCAGTGCAAGCTGAAGCTGTTCCTTTTCCTTAGGTTGAAGGACAGCGAGGTCTATATGGTCGTTTTTGTGACTGGATGACTTCTCAATTTTCTGAATTAGTTGAAGACTTTTCTGAGCCTGTTGTTGTTGATGATGATAGCGCAGAAGATGATTCTGAAGGAGATCCTTTGACAGTTCGAAAGTGAGCGCTATTTCTTTATTGCCTTCTATTTATAACAGTTCTATATTCATTTTAGTTATTCAAGAAATTTTATCGGCTTAGAGAAAAATATTTTATGCATAAGAAACTTATAATTTTTTAAAATGCACCATTAAGATAATAATTTTGATATTGATACGGTTATGGTGTTTCTTTTTTTCTCTTAGGATTCATTAGTATTTTTCTCAGTGGAACCTGGGGAACATTTTCTTGGTGCACAAAGTTTTGTATTCATCAGCCAAGGTTTATACTTAAAGGGAAAAAAATTTACTTCATAATTTATTTTATTTCTTCAGAAGTTTACAATTCTATTAAAATTTCCTTATATTAAAATTTCCTAAGTTTATTTCCTTCTACTTAATCACAATGCTAACTAGTTATGTAGAAGTGCAAAATCTTTTTTTAATAAAAAATTGCTACATTGCAAAGTAAAATTTTCAGTCATTTGTAGGGAATTTCTGTTTTTTCCTCAGATGCAATTGAGTACAGCACTACAAAGTAAGATTTTCAGTTATTTGTAGGGAATTTCCCTTTTCTTCTCAGATGCAATTGCAATTATTTTTTTAATTGCGATATCTTCCATTTTTAGCATGTCTTAAATAATAACTATGAATTAGTTTTATTAAAAAAGGCACATAATTACTTATTACCTAAAATCAGTGAACATAAAATTTATTAAAGGACTAATTATTAATTTCCAAAGTAAGTTCATCTCTTAAAAATTTTAAGTATATTTAAAAAGGAAAAGTGCAATGTTCTTGTTTCTTCCTTGCATCCACTTTGATGTGTTTCATTTTGCTGTAAGCGATTGAGAAGCACATTCTCAATCACAGGCAATCCTGAAACAGAAAATTAATTTGTCAGCAAGACCAATAATATCTGTAGGATTGTATGGTTTCTCTCTGTTGTGCTTTTATAATTGTCTCTTAAAGGGTGTAATAACCAGAAAACTTTAAATTAGCTCTAAAGTATCTAATATCTGTTCCCTATAACATCTAAAATGACTAAAGCACAATCATTTCATAATATCTATTAGTTATGATGTGCTAAAACTGGTTGGTGAAAAATTATATGTGTTTAGTAAAATTATTATTCGATATAAACTTTGTCAATTTTCATGAAAGGACACATTTGGTATTAACTTTTATGAATTACAAGTCTTCGATTTCAATTTTTTTCTATTTTAAAAGTTTTTATTTTCATGCATATTTTAACTTAATTCTTCTTCTTCTTAAAACTTTTACAATGTTCTATTAATAAACTTAGTTTTATCTGTATTATTAAGTCTTTTTTTTTTAAAAAATTTTTATATTTTTTAGGCTTAAGGACAACTTAGTGCGATTTATTTTACTTTTATTTATTTTACTTCTCACTAATTTATTTTACTTTTTTAATACCAAATAAATGAAAGGCTTGAGGCAAAATAGTGCTAAATCACATTTTTTCCATCTTGCCCCTCTAAAGCCTGGTTGGCAGGGCACTGGGCCCATGTCCAAGAGGGCGTGGGTTCGAGCCTAAAACACAAAGTCATCCATGTTCCCATAGCAAATCATACCTCTGGGGGTACTGATCCAGGAGTTTCCTTGTCTTCTGGATTGGTTCAAAATTACACGGCTACGGAGTGGAATATTAGTACTCGTAAAAAACCCAAAATTTTGTCGGCTGTTCAACGACGGTTATATATTGGTCTCTCAATAAGGTGATCTGGGTTTGAATACCAGCGATGGCTTGTCGATACAAATTCTTCACCTGGCTTGCACTGACCACAGTGTTGACATAAAATATCCTCTATGGTAGATGGATCATGTGTTAGAGTTCTCTTGCTGCCAGGCTAACCATGCAGGGTTTCGTGTTTTTCCTTTCTCAAGTGCAGGTTCAAAAAGTCCTCCTTGAAAGTAAATTTCTCCCAAAATCTGATTCAGGATTTTCCTTGCCTTCTGGAATGGGTTCAAAATAGCAAGGTTACGGAGTTGAACATTGGAAGTCATAAACTTAAAATTGGGGGCGGCTGTTCAATGCCAAATTGCCCTTGCCAATTTTGCTTCAATGTTGAGAATTGTTTGATTCAAGCATCAATAAAATATATCAAATATTTTAAAGGAGAAAAATTAATTTTCCTGTGGGATTGAAGTGAAAATTCTGCAGACATTGATTTGTGATCCTGTCTAATTTTTATCCTGTGGTGCCAGGATTGCATTCCCCGACATATACCCTGCTTCATCTAAAATATGTCTCGAGCAATATGCTCAGATACATCAACTTGTTTGATGTGATATAACTAGATTCTCGTGATTATTATTATATATTTGGAATTTTTTTAAAAATAAAATTTGCTAAATGCTGCAACTGAAAAGTCAAATGGTTTGGCTTATTTTGTCACTTTCTAAATAATTCTACTTTCGAGGTAACCTAAACTTTTATCTAGTGTCTGTTAAATATCCAAACATAGAGTCTCTGGGTAAAAATTATACTAAATTTTCTTTGCTCTTAAATAAGGTGGGGAAAACAGGTTTTTTTATACATTTAAAATTTTGCAATAAGCTGGGACTAGTTTTCAGAAAGTTAATATTCAAATCAGAAATTTTTGGTTAGTTATGCAATTAAAATAATTTAATTTGCAATACATTTGAAAATTGATTGAAAAAGTACCATTAAAGTAGTTTAATATGATTTCTTAGTATAATTTGCATATGGTTTGGAATAAATTTTCCTTTTATGTTGTGTTACATATAAATTCTTTTTTAGGTAATGCTTCAAAACCTGTCTCTTCTCTTGCTGATAGCTTCGTATCGTTGCTACGGTGGAATTCACCAGGAACAACATTGTTAGCATTTTTTGTAAGTTTACCATTGCTTACTGAATTATTTAAGCTGTATAGCTCTTATAATGTAAATATTTTCAAAATTTAATTTATTCTTTATATGTCATTTATACTTGTTGCTAATGTAATTTTTTGTGTTTTGTGTGTTCTATGTATGTTTTGTCAGTAGAATGTTTGTTCTACTCTCGTGTGCCCTGAATAAGGCGGGTCGAGGTATAAATAAACAATAACTCTTTTCACATGTTACGTTGTCAAATGCATTTTGATTATTATTAATGACCCTTTAAAGTAATGACTTGAATGTTACTAAAACAATAAGAATTTTTTTTTTAATTTTCATCAAAATTGGTTTCTTTTATAATCATTAATATACTGTCTGCAAAACTAGTAAACATAAAAAGCACTACATTGAGACATTTCTTTGTAACTATTATGTAGAGTTTGCAAACTTAAAACTATTGGGATATTTTCCTCATAACTAAGCAAAGGACTGATCTTAGATATGAATGCACAACTTGCAGCTACCAAATACTCAATATTCAGCCCCCCGACCTTCTAAAATTTATTAAAAAACTGCATAACAGGTGTATGAACAATTTATAATTGTTCATCATACTAGTTTCGATAATTTTTTCTTTTATTGTGTATAACTTAAAAACGAACTTTTTTTTATAACATATGCAACTTATTATAATCTAATTTTAATAAAATGTAATTTTACATAATTTAATTTTAATCTTTAGTTTAATTTAGTTAAAAATGACTATGTGTGCAAAAAATGCTAATTTTTGTTAATTTAAAAAATTACACATACAATGTAAGCATCTATAATTTGTTATATTTTGTTTTTAAATTTTTAAGACAAGTTGATTTTTTATTGACTGAGGAATAATCAATAGATATTACAACTCCTGAAAGTTATATTATTTTTCAGAATCCTAACCCCTTAAGAGGGAAAATTCCTAAATGTTTTGGGAGGTGGGAGATAGTTTTAAATTATCTCAGATGATGGCTTACATTCTCTCTTTGAAGCTTTTATTCATGTGCATTTATGAATTGTTCATTTAGGGGAACCAAATGACGAATACTTCATAAACTACATTAAGTTAAAAGCATTACTTAGATACAAACTAAAGTATGGGTGTTGTTGATTTTGATAATTGATGATTCTAGGAAAGAAACTTGTATTGTTTTAAATACTGCAATATACAAATCATGATTTTTATAAAAGGAATTAAATAGGCTTTCAAATAAAAATATTCAAAAAAAAATTTTTACACAAAATTTGAAGTATGTTTACTTTTTACTATGAAATAATGCAGATTAATTTTTAAAAAAAAATGTGGATTTTATGAAATAACTGAATGATACAGAAAAAAATGCTTTATTGATGCTTTATCATAAAAGAAAAATATATTATTCATTATATCTTATTAAGCCTTATTTATTGAATCTTATTTGTCATTTATGTATCCTTGTATACATTAAAGTGAGAACAAATGATGTTCATTATCGTGTGCCCATCACCATTTCTGTATACTTTTTTGGCTTGTTGAGTCAATTACTAGTTAAAGGTATGTTCAGTTATTCTTTATCAACAAACTTGTTTAGTTTCTGACTAGTTACCCTGAAAATTAAAAGGCATATTTATTAGCCAGATAAACATATTTGTTAGCCCAACATGCTAACTACTACAACACCATTTTAATTTGAATTGCACAGATACAAAAACTACACATTTTTGTTTCAATATCCAGCATATTAATATTTTTAACAGTCAACAAACTTAAAATTGTAGCTGGTCATCTCACTTCCTCATGCTTTATAAAGAAAACTTTTTGTCTTTAGCTGTCAGAGTAGAACATCTCAGCTACTCATTTCTATTATTCTTTTCATAAATAACTTGTAAATAATATATATTAAGCGTCAAGATAAAAAATAAATAGATTAATAAATTATTCTAAATGTCAGAAAAGTCAGAGGTATAAATCATTCTGAATGATAGAAAAATCATAAGTACTATTAATCATTTTAAATTGTCTGAATATCACAAGGCTATGTTTGATGGGAATATGTCCTGTTTATTGTTGTTACTATAGGGAAAGGGACTGGAACTCTTATTTCAATTATTGATATTATACAATACCTTTATTATAGCCTTCGGTATAGTGTTCCTCTCCCAATGAGGAGACCCTGGTTCAAATCCTGGCAGTGGCTGGTTGATACGAATTCTACTCTCTTCTCGCACTGACCACAGTGCTGATATAAAATATCCTCAGTGGTAGGCAGATTATGGGATAGAATCCCCTTGCCATTGGGCTAACCATGGGAGGTTTTTGTGGTTTTCTTCACCATGTAATGCAAATGTGAGCTAGTTCCCTCAAAAAGTCCTGCCAGAAGGCTTATTTGTCCAAATGCTTGATCCAAGAGTTTCCTTGTCTTCTGGGAACTTCAGAATTACAAGGCTATAAAGTTGAACATTGACTGTCATAAACTCAGAATTGGGTCGATGAAAAAAATACTTTTAAATTTTAAAAGTTTTTCATGGACATATTTCAAGTAATAGTTTGTCGCAGTTATTGTATCGTATAATTTATGTTAATTTTCCATTCTATTTGCATGGGCTGTTTACTTTTTATAGGTTTATATAAATACTGTGTATCATGGTTGACTTCTTTCCTTGATCCTCTTCTTATTTATATCTCAACTACATCACGTATAGTATTTCTTTCTTTCCCTTCTAACACAATGCCCATGAAGTTTTATTTATTTTTTTATTTATTTTTTTTGATTTTTAACTAATCCTTTTTGATGTACACTAACAATGTAAATTTCTTACATCCATTTTTTTAATGAAATGTCAAATTTTGTATGTAAAAAAGGTTTCGTAATTCTTGTGCTGAAAATATTTAGCTGCATGTTAAGTCATTTTGGTATTTATAATTGTAAGTGAACTTCACAGAATACTAGTTAATATTCTGTTGAAAATTTAATTATTTTGTTCGCTATCAATAGTTTTGTGTGCATAATATGGTTGTAATCTGCTCAATATTCTAAATTCGAATTGTGATGAAAAAATAATGATCTTTTCTTTACAAGTTAAATTTCTTTTTCAATAAATAGATATTATTAATTCTTGGAACATAAATATAAATTTGCTCTGAAATTAAGAATCTTAACTTTTTATAAAAATGGCAGTTAAAGAAATTCATTTGTCTGTAAAAAAATAAAAATAATCTATAGAATGGAAAGGTGATTCAATTATTTAATTTCCTTATTTATTGAGTAAGTTAATGTTTTTGAATACTTTTTTTATTTTTTTTTATTCTTTGAAATATTTTGGATTGAACCAAATTTTAAAATTGTAAGTATTTTAAAACTTTTTGAAAGTTCAAGCTTTAAAAATGCTTACAAAAAAAAAGAGCATTTAAAACCTATTTGCTTAATTTATTGAATCACATTTTAATTAATGCGTGAAAGGAAACAAAAAAATTCAAAAAGACTACTTTGTTACCTAGTGAATATAGATATTCTAGCCATATAGGTTCGGATCTTGTGGGTTGATATGGAGGAGGTTGAAAATGAGTAAGTTAATTTTAAACTAAACTTAAACAAGCCTGCTATAAAGAACAAGTAAATTATACTTTTAGCATGAAAATTTTAAGTATGCATGAAAAAAGTTGTGATTCAACTCGTATTGAAATTAATTAAATAAATTTCACATTTTCTCAATTTTTTTCTATGTCTACATTTTTCTATAGTTGCATAACAAATTCTACTATACTTTGCATGGATTAGATCTTTAGTATGTATAAAAGTTTTATTTTTATATTTAAACCAAAAGAAATAATATTGCTACTGTGCTTAAAATAGTGATTTTCATTTATGTGACACTTGTGGACATTTTTTAACTCAATGAATTAAATAATTTAAATATTTGTGAAAATGTTTTGACAAATATAAAATACATACTAAGCACACCTCTCTGGTGTGTAGCATGTAATGAAAAATTTCATTGAAGAATTATAAATAAAGAAGAAAATCAGTAATAGTAATTATAATATGAAGGTACTGTCCGCTAATAAAGCATTAAAAAGTTCCCCATTCATATTTTTGTATAAAAAGAAAAAAAAATTGCAATTACTTTGAAAAACTTTTTTGAGCAAACAAAAGTGTATATATGACCAAACTTTTCTTGTTTTTGTACATTCTCTTTGGACAAATAAAGTAACTGAACTTTTTGTTCTACAAATTATGCAATGACTAAGGCTCTATAAATGCAGAATTATTTTTCAAGTTGCACATCAAAGGTACAGTTATCTTTAAAACTATGCATACAGCTTGCAAAACTGAAAACAAAAATAAAGAACTCAATTTTAAAAAAATAAATAATTTTTTCCTTATTTTGATTGCAATTTATCAATTATTTCAACAAAGATTTCCTTGATATATCTTCTTTGAGATTATCTCTGAATTTCTGAATCTGATTAAGTAGATGCTCGAACATTCTTTAACATAGTCTTTATATGCAACATACTTGAGTTATATAAATTGCAGATTAACTATGTATTCCAAAAATGAGTCAGTGCCCATCTTTTTGAATATATGTTCATTACTAGTTTTTAAGTAGCATTTATTCTGGATCAAAAATTCATAAAGTTTAATACTGTTTTAAAAAAAATATACTAAGTTGCATCAGAAAAAAAAACTGCTAAGACAAGTATATTTGTTGATTGAAAATATTTTGATATAAAATAATAATTATGCTGATATTCAGCAATTATGTGGATAATTGTAATGTGGTTCTTCATATCTGCTGCATCTTAGCACAATTCGTAGAGCAATAATAAATAACAATAATTTGTGAGTTGAGTAATATTTGGAAACTTATTTTAACACATTTCTGGGTTTTTGTGGTTTTTCTCTCCATGTAAAACAAATGCAAGTTAGTTCCAGCCAAAAGTCCTTCACGAAATCTAGGTTCTCCCTGTTCTTGATCTAGGAGTTCCCTTGTCTTCTGAATTGGGATCAATCTTACAAGGCTATGGAGTTGAATATTGATAGTCATGAACTCAGAACAGGGTGGGCTATACAACACAGGTTATAAAGTAAAAATATGCTGAACAACTATTGAATATTCTTATGGTGCAGCAACCTTAATAATTTTCATTTGTTCAGTAGGCTGAATTTGTGAAATTTTTTGCAAAATGTTTTACATTTGTACTACTATTAGGTGTGCGTTTAAGAAGCCACTGTCTTAAAATATATTTTTTATACTCTTCTTCTTTATTTTGTAAAGTCTTTCCTATTTATATGTAATGGTTTCCAAAAATATTTTTACTTCTATTTGCATTTATGTTTAATCAAAAATACTTTTTAATTAATTGTTAAATTAATAAACTCTAATTTGTTAGTTATTCCATATTAATTACTTATGATATATTGTTTCCAATTTAATGCTAGAATCCTTTTTCAGAGGATGGTTTTTGAGTCTGAACATTTCTAGGAAGCAGGATCATGAGGTAAAGCTTGTTACATTTTTCGTTTAATATCGGAAACAATGTATCATAATTGGGTTTGTTATATGGTATATTTTTACTATTAAATATTGATAAAACTGAAATATTAAAAAAAAGTATTTACAATGGGGCCTTCGGCAAGAAGAACATGTAGAATGTGGTAAAAATAGTTTAAAATTTTATTGAAATGTTTGTTTATATGAACATGAGTAGCATATAACAATAGTAGTTGTAGAAAAACATATAACCAACACCTACGACTTATTTTTCTTATGCTAAATGGTGTTTTATGCAACAACAAAAAAGTTACAAAATTGTTTCTCCCCTTTTAACATCTTTATAATTTGTACTAGTTTTTATACCTTACTTTTTGTGGTTATTTCAAATTAAATGCATAATCTCAAATTTTCTTTTGAACCTCTAATTTGAGATTGATTATTGGGGAACCATATAACTGTGAGTTGGGAAGGGTTATAGTTTTATGATAATTAAAGTAAGAGAGGGTGAATTGGCTATCTTAATGCATATGAAGTTCTCATAATAATCTAATTTTAATTAAGGTGGACCCATTCATTAATTTGTATACCTAAAATATTATTTTTAGATAAAAGTGTAATATTTTTAAGTGAACAAACAAAAGTAAAAATTTGGCAAAAATAAAATAATAAGTACAAGTTACAATTAAATTATATTCCTTCATATTAAAATGTAATAAATTCTTCATTCAGATTGGCTGCCCAAATTTAATTTTTTTTTAAGAAAAAAATCTGAGTAGAAACAAATTGAATTATTGCATTCATAAATTTTAAGCAATAAAAAATACTATTTTTGGAGGGCCTAAAAATTGTTTTGTAGAAATATTTGTTATTTTGCTCCATTTTTAATGAATTTATTGTAAATTGTTTCTGAGGCTTTTCATGAAGGACAGCTTTGTTATGATCTTTAGCTATATTCTTTAAACTTAAAAAAAAAGAAAAAAAACATGATCTCCATAAACTTGGAAATATTGTGAGAAATTCAAAAATAAAAATTTGCTTTCAAAATCTAGAAGTTAAAATTTTGACTTTCAGGAAACCTTTCGCTGTAGTGTACGTGTTTACAATTATGAGTAATCTATAAAAAGATAAGTTTGTTTAATTAGAAAGACTTTAAATTGTACTCTTATTGCATCATTAATAATTTATATTAAATAAATTTACATTTAATAAAATTATATTTTGGATTTGTTTCCTGGTTTTCTATTTTGAATGAAATAATGGATCATTACAGTCATAATATAACTCAATATTTTCTGTCACTGTAGGTGACTTCCTACTGCATAGAATATCATTTATATTTATAAAGATTTTTTTGAATTATGACAAATAGATAATATTAGTTTTTAATTTTTTTAAATATTTTGTTTTTTTACCAGAAAGATGTAATTTTGCTTTTAAAATGATTGTCTCCTTTAATTACTTATTTGAGAAATTAAAGAAAAATTAATTTTATAATGTGTTTTAGGAAGGAGATTTGGTGGTGTCTGATAAGTTTCAACTGGTTCTTCATGTAGCTAGGAAAGTACAGGTTTGTTGACTGCACATTTGCTCACATTTTCTATCATAATTAATTACCATTGATATTTATATTATTTTGTACATGACAGAATAAATTAGGTCATATGACTGATTGTTTAGCGAAGATTAAAAAGTAAGCATCTCTTTTTCTTTTCATTTTTAGAATTCTATAAATTTTATCTATCAAAAGTTTTACTTATAACTCCTCCCTACTTCTAGATATTCTATATAGTATCTGATATATTTTATTTTATAAAGCTTGAACATTTACTTTATTTCATGTATATTATGTTCAGAAAAATGCTTCATGTCTTGGGTGATTAGAATTTAAAAATTTTTTTCTCACTGAAAATATTTTTGTTTTAAGGCACGTAAATTCGCTTAACTGGGATTTAAATGTGCATTAACTGTGTGATTAATTGCTGTTTTAAACAGTTTTAAAAGAAAAAAAGTTCATTTTAATTTTTCATGATAAATTGCATTTCTGGTAAGATGAAAATCCATATTTTCAATTAAATTTTTAAATATTAATATTCTGATGTCATATATTATAATTTTAAAATATCTTAATCTAAATTTGTAAAGCAGTGAAATAATTCCTTACTAAAATAGATTTTTTCATTGTATGTTATTGAATAGTATTTAACATTATTTATATTTTTATAAAGGGTGCCTTAAAACTTGTTCTAGATTTGAATTTCATATTTTATGCATTAATCAAAAAATAAATTTTCACTAAAAGTCTGTGTTTTCTGTTGAAATTGAATATGTGAATTTTAGGGCTCCCTTAATCATTTAATTCTAATTGCAGATGTTTAATTATAACAAGTGATATATTTTGAACTTCAGACAGTGTTTGTACAGTGATTTTGTTATTGTGAAGTAATTTATTAGCATGTTTATATAATTTTCTATTATTTTTTATTTCAAATGTTTAATTTTCGTACTTCTCAGTGAAAGTACAAAAAAAAGTAACATTTTAATGCAATAAGAATTACATTGCTATAATTTTGACAAGCACACTTATTTATTAGTATAAAATGTGCTAATTATTAGTATACAATGTGCTAATTATTTGTATAAAATGTGCTAATTCATGCAATTTTCAATCTTACAGTTTGATGTTATGGCAGCAGACGGAAGTAACTGCCCATTTATATTTTGTATTCATTGTTGGCTTCATTGTATCATGTATTTTTTCTGCACATCAGTTATTTACTGTAATGGGTGAGCATTAATTATTTTAATATTGTTTGCAAACTCTTGTTACTTTTTTTGGCTGCAATAAATGTTCAAATTTTTTGAACTTAATGTTTTAATTTTTAATTTAATGAAACCATTTTCTTTTAAGAACCTAACTTAATATTAATTTTTTTTTTAAATTTAAATTTTCAAGAATTTGATTTTGATTAAATAAACATGACAAATAAATATTTTATATATTTTTATAAAAAAAAATATTTTTTTTTTTAAAAATGAATACAACTAAACGATTTTGATATATATGAATGTTGAGTTAAGTTTTTAACACAAAATGTCTCATACTTAAAACTTCTGCTCAATCGAGAAAAAATAATAAATATTTTTCAGAATTGAAAATCTCTTGAACTTAAGTTTTATTAAGAAAATTGATTTCATTAGTGAATTTGATGGTTAATAAAATCTGATCAAAGATATTAAGATA
Organism: Parasteatoda tepidariorum; assembly: GCF_982258835.1. NCBI lineage: Eukaryota > Metazoa > Arthropoda > Arachnida > Araneae > Theridiidae > Parasteatoda > Parasteatoda tepidariorum. Next base: position 114,478,931 of record NC_141756.1, on the reverse strand, counting down.
AAAAAATAGCTTGAATAACTGCCAACATTTGTATACTCTTATATGTGATGATAATAATATGGTTATACATATGTGTGTATGTATATATAAAAGTTGATGGTTAAATTTGTATCTCTCTGATTAAAAATTAGATACAAATTTGTTAAAATTGTATCTAAATTTTAACATAGTTTATAGAAATTAATATAATTAAAAACCTGAGTTTTTTTAAAATTCTTTATACTTTACTGTTAGATTAATGAATTTTTAGCTATGAAAAGCTTATAGAATGACCAGATTTATTGACTTTCTTAAGAATTCAATTCAAATCAATTCATTTCTTCTACCCAAGTATATCTTTCTCTCCCAACTACTATCTTCAATTCTTTGATATCAGTGAGCAAGTTTTAATTATTTCTGTACTATTATACTATTTGTTTTCAGAACTAACTTAAAACTAGCATCAGGACTGGAAACTGTTAATATTATTTTCTGCTGTAAAAAGTACTTCTACATTATTATTGTTCCAATGCATTTTCCTTAAGAATTGTGGCTGCCCAGTTACTATTACAATTTTTTTAAATTCAGTTTTGGTTTAATTTTTTTGCGAATTAACATAAGAAATGTATTTACCAGCTTCATACCCATTATTTAAACACTAGCGTGAACCTATTTTTAAATTTTAAAGAATTTCCTTATTTATTGTGAAAGTCTGAAATCTGTTAGGAAATTAGGAAAAAAATGGCTTGGATACAGCTGAACCTTTATATAAATAAAACATGAATGGGTGAAACAATATATAAATGAAACAATGTATAAAAATAGATGAAAAACCTATTAGGAAAGATATGACTACTGTAACTTTAAATTATAATAATTTTTTGTACCAAGTTTATATAGATATCAGTGGTAATCACTTTTTTTATAGCTGTGATTTGTTTGTAATCTGGCTGCAAGAAAGTATCATCCAAGCTTTAAATAGTTAATCTGTATATTGTAAGTTCATTTTTATGTTTTATGCTCACTATACTTTAATTTTCAGGATTTTGTATGGGCGTTAAATTCTTCACCATCAATTACATTTTTTTCTGATTTCCACGAGTGCAACAAAGGCATGATACAACAGCTAGATTGTGGAAAACTTTGCCAACTAATGCACCGCTGGAGAGGAGGCATAATAGAGCAGAATTGGATATGGTATTGTCTTACTGTTATAAAAATTGTAGATTTTTTAATATTTATTTCAAAATTTTAGTTTTATATTGATTATTTCTTTAGAAGAAAATTTTTGCTTCTTGTGGCTTTGCTTAGTAACTTCTGAATGGCCGAACTAATTTTCAACATTTTGCTCTACTTTTTGTATCTTGTTTTGCCATATTTTTCATTTTCATGTTTTGAGTTGTATGTATACAATGTAGCAAAAAATGTTTCTAAAAGACTCGTTTTTAAGTATCTCTAAGTCAACTGTTACAAAAATAGCATTGTTGTAGTTTGTTTGTATTTTTAATTTTATAAAAAATGGAAGTAAACGAAATCTAGAAAGAAACTTAATTATCTGCTTAAAACTCTCAGATTATTCTAGATCATCTTTAAGAGGTTAGAGAAAAATTTTATGATTAATAAGGAGACTCTTACAAATCACAATTTTAAAACTTACTACTGCTTGCTAACCTGGTAACTGTTTGTGTAGTTCATCATAGTATGTGTAGCAAAACTATCTGAAAGATAGCTTTTCTGGCTATTTTTGCAGTAGTCTTGTTTAATATTCCATCCTTTACACTTAAATATTTTTTTTACTTTATTTTAATTACATTAAATGGGTATAGTATTCTTTTAATTATTCTGTGTTTAAAAACTTGTGATAGATAAAAATTAATATATTATAATAATTCATTTAAATTATATCTAATTATTTCAAGTATAATTTTAATTGAGGTTTACATTATATATTTCAGCTATTTGTGAATCAAAGCATTTGTATTAGTACTTCGTTATGATCTGAAAATCAAAATTTTTGTGAACTTTTCAATTTGCCTACTACTGAAACTCCTCTTCCAGATACTGTATTTTTCAAGCTTACTGGTTATTATTTTTTCATGTATCTAATTTCATGCTTTTTTTCTCTCAAGACTATGATTTGAATACATATTTAATGATACTTCTATTGGATTATTATCTCATTGTTGTTCTCTAGTTATGTTAGAAGTTATATTAAATTAGGATATTAATTTGCATTTTGACTACATTCAGTAGATTAGTGTGAATACTGAATATTTCTTAATGTTTCAAAGGCTCCGAAATGTTTTTGATTCTGTTTCATCTGTATCATTTGCACTTCTTAAGTTTCTGCAACCATTTTTTTCAACTGACATCCCACCTCAAGTTTCTGCATTTTCATCAACTGAAGAATTAGACATCAAACGTGATCTTTGAGGTGTTTTTCCCAAAATGAAACAAATCCAACAAGAGTAAATGTTTTTCTTCTCAAAAACTAAAGCGAAATAAGTCAAGCGTTGGAAATAATTTTGTTACGATAGACGCTTGAATCTTTCAGAAACATTCTAAACGGGTACTATGGACGTTATAACTATATCATTTGTGACAGTAACGGTGTTTGGTATTTGAGAACTGAGCTTTCTAACTCATTTTTCCACACATTAATTAAAAGCAACATATGGAGGAAAATTCTTATTAGTGATAAGAAATAATGTTCTGGGGGACATACTATTTTTGCTGTATTCTAACTTCATGTTAAACTCATTGAAAAATGATTTAAAAAAAAGAAGGAAAAGATCACTGGGGATGATTTGAGACAGCAGATTATTTACTAAGAGGTAAATAATATCCTGTAAATTGAAATTGAAAATAAATTATGGAATCATTCAATGGAAATATTTTAAATCAATAGATAATTAGATAAAAAGTTATTCAGGGTAATTTTTGTTCTTTTTAGCACTATATATTTATTAATCCATTTCAAAACTGGAAAAATATTTATTCCAAACCACATTTTAGCTACAAAAAGGAATGTTTCATAGGCACACTTTTTAAACTTGTTATGAAATACCATTTTTTAATAAATAAAATGCATGAAAAATATCAGATTTGGTAAATAAGAAACAGGGCATTTTGTGAAAATCTGCAACAATGCATTAAGATTTTATAAGAAATGACTTTTATTAGAGCTAAGACTAAATTTGGTTACTTTTAAAAATGGCTAAGTTATTGCCATTAAAATAACACTTTTATAGTTATATTTGCAAAACCAAATTTACAAGCAATTTCAAATTACTCTTCTGGAAACTGCTTGCAAGTTGACTTGACCATACATGCTACTAAAGTCTAAAGAAATATAAATACAAGGTTTTTATAAATAAACGGTGTTAGATACTTTATTAAAACGAAAAGTAGCTATGAGAATTAAAAATAAAAAAATATTAATACATTTGAAATCTTCCTGAATTGTAAGAAAACTAAAATGTTTTTAAAAGTTGCACATGTATATTTTTTTTTAAAATATTTAAGATCACAAAATTAACTTATTAATTATATTTTAACATGTTTTGTCAATCAAATACAGGGTAATTCGAAATAAATATAGTGATTCGAGTGTGGGGTACGGAGAACGCTTCCACTGTTATTGAATATGAACGTGATTCAGTGAAAGTTCTGGGCCATTACATCATATAAACGCACCGTCCTTTTTCCTTCTGTGAGTGTTTCCTCAAATGTTTATCTTGACATGCTTAAGGTAGGGTTAATGGCACCGCTGGATACTGATTCTACAGATTACATTTTGCAGCAAGATGGAGCACCCTCACACTGCGGTACGATGGTTCGCACATGTTTAAAGGCATGCTCCAAGCCATTAAGTCAGTCGAAGTGGAGATGCCGACAATATTTTTCTGCTCTTGGCCACCAGGATCTCCGGACTTGGCACCCTGCGATTTCTATCTATGAGGTTATGTAATCCTGGATCAAGTATTTGGAGAAATTTACTTTCCTTGAAATTTACTTTCCTTTTTGATGGAACTAACCCGCATTTACGTTGCATGGAGAGGAAAACCACAAAAACCTCCTACGGTTAGCTTGGCAGCAAGGGGTCTCTGACCAAATATCCATCTACCACTGAGGATATTTTAAGTCAGCACTGTGGTCGGTGTTAGCTGGGTGCAGAGTTTGTATCAACCAGCCATTGCTGAGATTCGAACCAGGTTTACCTTATTGGAAGACGAACGCTCTATCCCCTGAGCTGACATGGCTCAACCCCAAAAACAATTTTATGTATATATTTTTTTTAATATTTTATTTTATTGAACAGCCGACCCAATTTTTTGGTTTACGACTAGTAATGTTCAACTCCGTAGCCTTGTAATTTTTAACCTAATCCAGAAGACAAGGGAACTCCTGGATTAAGTATTGTGAGAAATTTTCGGCCGTGGTGGACTTTTTGATGGAAATTACCCACATTTACGTTACATGAAGAGGAAGACTTCCAGTACACCCCACTGTTAGCCTGACGGCAAAGGGACTCTAACCCATGATCTGTCTACCACTGAAGATATTTTATGTCAGCACTATGGTCGATGCAAACCGGATGCGGAACTCTGATTGGCCAGCCATTGCTGGGATCCGAACCCTGTTCACCTCATTGAAAAGCGAACACTTTATTCCCGGAACCCTCACAGCTCAACCCCAAAACAATTGTAGAACTCAAAGAACGCATTTGTAATGCACTTGCGTCGGTGACTGCACAAATGCTTTAGCGTAAAATGAACTACCCTCTAGAGGTTGTCTGTGTGACCACTTTTTTATGTGAAGTCGCACAAATAATCTGAATTTTGAAGCTCCTTCTACATTCTGTGTAAATTTTATAGATACATTTTGTTTCTTTGAATAGTTATACTAGCTGTTTGTAGTCGCTATATTCATTTTGAATTACCCTGTATAACCATAATTAAAATGTTTCTGAGGAATAAAAAGCTCATAACATCTTATTTCAGTTTATAACCTTATGCATGATTGCTAAAGAGATGGTCAACACTTTTAATTTTGACATTGAAAGTTAACCTTAACAGTGACCATTACAACATATCTTATTCCTTCTTAGCATCATAATATTGCAGCGTTAAATAAATAAGAGTAATATACCTTAAAAATATTTTTAGTTATTTTAATATTTTTTCTTTAACAATCTAAGTGGAACAATTTATATAAATAGAAAATTTTATCATGTAAAATATTTAAAAATAAATAACTAGCTCATTTTTTCTTTAAAAAAAAAGTTTGATTTACACTTAACCCAGTAAATACCAATTTCAAAAGACACTTCAAATATGATTAACTTAAATAGCATTTATCTTTTCAATTTTGTGAAAATTGGGCATTGTCTATTGACACAACTATTAATGCTTTAAAATTATTTTAGAAATATCCAAAATAGAGTACCTATAGAGTAATAAAACCTATAACCAATCTTGCAACGGTAATAGAGTAATAAAACCTATAACTGTGTGCCAAAAATGCAATTTAGGACTTTGCACCAAATATTTTCTGCCATTTCAAATATAAATTTCATGATAAATGTTGCAAAAAACTGCAACATTTACCAGTTATGATTTCACATTAAATGCACTTGAAATGTTATGTATTATGTTTATTCATAATTTTGAATAGTAATAGGCATTTAATTCATCAAAGATAGTTAAGTGAATTTTATAAATGAAGCTCGTTTTATTATGTATTAGTGACACTTAATTTAATATTCAAGCAAGCAACAATCTACAGAAAAATTCTATTTCTATGGGGATTTTTTAAGGAAACTTCAATTTTAGGGAATTTTCTAAAATGTACAAAAACCACGAGAATTTTTATTAAACCAGGAGAAACTGGCAAAATCTAGAAACCTACAGGAAAATCCAGTAGAGTTGGCTGCTATGCATTAAAGTTTTGGAAATTTTTTTGAATGTTATGTTCTACTTGATGTTTCATTAGTATGTGACAGAATTTTATATAAAAAAATATTAATTTTTTTTAATGTGGTAAAATATGGGTTAATATATTAGCTTAATAAGTATGCAAATAAAAAGTAATTTAATTTAAAAAGAGTATTTTTCAACCGTGTTTGTATAATTGTCTTAACTTTCAAAATTTAAAAAAAAGTCAAAATTTTTTTTAGAAGCATTTTAAGAATTATTAACAGAATTGTCATATCAACAGAAATATGAGCAAAATATGTTTGAAAACATACCATTCTAGGTACTCCTCTTTGTGCAAAAGTTGGCAAAAAGTGATCTTGGAAGTTAGTATATGAGCCTATAAAATAAAAAGTATATCAATTAAAAGTATTTGAAATCTTAAAACTTAAAAGTACTAAAAAACAGTATTGTATTTAATGCAGGATTTTTCGATAAAGAGTTTAACAGACATATTACTTATTGTAAATTTATGTCCCTCAAATATGTAGAAAAAATGAGAATCTTTATAACTTTAAATTATAATCTTTAAAAGCAAAGCTAAGCAGTACATATAAGGATAAAATTTACTGCACCAAATATTTCATAGGGCAAAAAATATTTCTTAAATACTAGAGGAATAATATTTTAATTCTTACTTTTGTATATTAAACATATGTACACACATATGGAGTATCAAAATTTATAATAAAAAGCAAAACAGTTAAATTTAAATAATGTGCAGGATTAAGTGCATAACTTTCCCTTTCATTTGACCATACAATGGACATATGGAAAAAAAATGGCTATTATTTTAAAAAACAGTATCTAGAAATTTTATGAGGAAAAGATAAAACTATTTTCTATTTAATTAACACTGCTACATTTTAGATTTTCAAATCCATGACTTTCCATGAATAATTCCAAGAATTTTTCATGACTTACCGAAGTTATTATTTTTTCCACAAAAACACAACAAACTTAAAGAGTGTTATAACAACATTAATTGAAATGATAGGTATAACCAAAACTGTTACACTCAGCATTTTCACATTTATTGATTTTAAACTTAAAAAGCAGAGTAAAGAAAGAGTTGGAGCAATAAAATAGCTGAAAAAAATACAAAAGCAAATAACTAAATACTATCAGAGATATGTAGTTATTTAAAGCTGTTTTATTTCTTCTTTAAAGTAAGTGTAATATTAAAAGCCTAAACTAGAACTCTTAGAAATGGTGTTTTTTCTTTCGTTTTTTGAAAGAAAACCATAATTTTTAAAGAACAGGATAAAAACATTTCATATTTTAATAGAATATGACTACGAGTGGTTAACATATTACAATCGAATATGGCTGCAATTTTGCTACAAATTTAGAACATCGGAACACTGTGAAATTAGAAGGGATAAGGTAAATTTCCTTTTAAAAATTAGATTTTTCAGCGCCTTAAACCTACGACTTTCCATTTTTTTTAAAAATAGTTTAAATGGTAAAATAATGACAAATTTTGTCCAATACTGATATCCATGACTTTCCAGGTGCACAGATACCATGTATATTTTTCTTAGCCTGGCATGTTTTGGATATTTGAAACTTTACAGAATAGGACATACACAAATTTTAATGTTGTTATAAAATCAGGGTTCCCACTCTATTTCAGAAAAAAATTCCCTTACTTTTCCAGGTAAATTTCAATGAAAATTGAGACCATATTTTCATCAGCAAACTTTGATTCTTTTATTTGTAATGTAAAATATTAGATTTTTTGTGTAAAATAATATTAAATGAGGAAAGGAACATTTCTGTTTGATTAAAATGAGAACCTCTAAGAACAAATAATTGTAATAGATATTAGAATTATGTAAGATGAATCACAATAACTGATTACTGTTAATGACAATTTTAAGACTGGTTATTTTCCAGGAATATTCCAGGTTTTTGTAAAAAAAATTGCATCTTTCCCTGATTTTTGGGGTTAAAATAAAATTCCCTAACAATTCCAGGTTTTTTCCTGTTCTCCCTGACCCGTGGGAACCCTGTAAAATATAATGATATGGCAATTTTTTCTCCAAAATTCCTGTGCCCACACAACAAAAATATTTTAGTAGAAAAATAACACCAAAACAAAATAAACAATATACTTTATCTTTAATGAAACCTAGGTATGGCAAGTTCTGTGGTTTTGCTAAGGACGTTGGTTCGCATTGTAATTGAAGAAGAAAATTTCTATCATATTGTTTATTTCCCTCTTTATTTACAAGACTATATTGATCTATAATGAAACACATGGTTCATAAACATCGGATTTCAAATTGTGAAGGATAATTAGGATCAAACGAATCACACACACCTTCTTTGTAGCTATATTTTAGTTTGTTTGATTGTTTAGTTTCATTTTGTGCTGGATCATCTTCATTTTCAGTTGTAGGTGAAACTGAAGATGAATTGCTCTGCTGTTCAACTAGGGATATATCACCCTTAGGTGAATTGTCAGAGAGTACTTTATCATGCGTTGAAAATCATGCGTATCGTATTGCCAAGGTAAAATAACCAACAAAATCTGAAAACTAATTTTTTTACAAAACACCTAAAATAGGTTTATTATAAGCTCATCAAGTTCTTTAAAATCAGGGAATGTATAATTTTTCTCAAAAAGTCTCTGAGACAGATTTTGTTAGGATACCCCAATAATTAAGTTGGTCAGTTTTGTTCATCTCTATTAAACCTCCAGCATTTCTTATGATATTCAGCAAAATAACAGCTTCTAGGGTGCTTAACAAATCTTAGGATAGAACACTACATTGTCAAGCAATACACGCTACCAGCTTAAGTTTCTCCCTATAGGTATTAAGAAAATGATTATCAATAGCATATTTAATTAGACCTATTTGCATTACTAAGTTACATGTATTAACCCCTAAAAATGATCTTTTACCTACTTCATTGAATTTATAAGTACGATTTCTTTGTTCCATTCATTTTAAAAATGATCTTGCCCAAACAATATTTATATTCGACACGAATATAAATACTAAGGAGATAAATTTTGCTGCACATAATCCAGTAGGGATTTTACAGAATAAATAAATTGCTTATTAGAATATGCAAATCGAAGAATAATTTATCTTTTCTATAAGTAATGCTTAAGCAAGTTACTTTTTTATATAGAAAATGGACATAAATGTATGCAGTGTATCTGCTACATTTTAGGTTTTCAAATTCATGACTTTCGATGACTAATTCCAAGCATTTTCATGACTTAATGAAGTTACTATTTTCTCCGACAAAAACACAAAAATAAATTTAAAAAAATATTATAATAACATTAATTGAAATGATAGGTATAACCAAAACTGTTTTACTCTGCATCTTCATATTTGTAGATTTTAAATTTAAAAAACAGGGTAAAGAAAGAGTGGAAGCAATAAAATAGCTGAAAAAATGCAAAAGCAAATATTTTTTTTGCAGAATTATATTCTAAAGATACTTTTCTTGTTCATCGGAAAGGAAAGAAATACTCCTGATTCTTCTGAATAAAAAAAAACTCGCCAATGACTGGCTTGATTCAGCTAGAATTTGAAATTAATAAAATAAATAATAATAAAAATTTTGAAATCACAGAAGTTTGAAAGATAATTCCCTCTAGAAATTGTTGAAAGAACATAATTTTTAAAGAATATGATAAAAACATTTGATATTTTAATAAAATATGACTGTGAGTGGGGATTTTGTTACAAATTCAGATACTCGGAACACCATGAAATTGGGGGAGGGAGGAAAATTCCATTTTAAAAATTAGATTTTTCGGCGATTTAAGTCCATGATTTTTTTGTTGAAAATCATGACATTTCATGACAAATTTTGTTCAATACCGAAATTCATGACTTTCCAGGTGCGCAGATATGTATGATAGCATTATTTATCGACAAAAAAATTATAAGTTATAAAAAGTCATTAAATAAAATCTATTATTTAATAAAAAAAAATAAGACGCAATATAAAATGTGGACGCAGGCAAACTAAATATCATTTATTAGATAATGCGCTTATCTTATGGTTTTGACTTTTGGGACCGAAACATTTAAATTTTTTACAAAACATTCTGAAGTCATTCATGAATTGAAAATTGTGATAACAGTGTAAATTCAAGTAGGGTTGACAGCTATTATAAAGAATCGCAATTAACTTATAGTCCACAAGTAAGAAAAATACAAAGCTGATAAATAAGAAGCGTAGTCTTTATACTTAATATATATTAAGAATGTAGAGAAATGGATTGCATTTTGAATATTTAGATTTAACATCAGTGAAACAAAAAAATCTAAGGAATGAATAGAAAAGAATACTAAAATAAATTTAAAATTAGTTTCAATGACGTGTGATCATGTAAAAAATTCCAATTTAATTTAATTACTGAAATACATAATGACTCTCCTAGATATTGATTATTTTCCAATTAACTCATACAAAATTTTTTAAAAAGTAATATTTTGATATGGTATTTCATGACTTACCCTTTTTAAAACTGTAACTTCTTGCAACTTAAATTTGACCTTAGAATTGTTTAAATGTTTGTTTAATATTTTCTGCATTTGTGTGAAATAACTTTCTATCTGAAAAAAAAGAGAGACTGTCTAAATATGGCAAGAAAATGTTACAAAAAAGATATGACAAGGAAAAAAAAAGACATGCTTAAAACCCATTAATTTTATATTTATTTCTAACTCTGCAAATCAAAAATGCATCCATTTTTGAAAGTCATTTATCCAAAATATTTTAATTATTAAATATTTTCCAAAATTTATGGCTACGGTCAGTGTGCGGGTGGGTGACCACTTGGATCAGTCTGCGTAGGGACCGAGGGTGTGCGGTATTGGTCCTCGTTAAACTGTGCTACCGAAAAGTGCTCGACTTCGCGCGCAGGTCGTCGGGCTACCGAAGCGGGGGTGCCATCCCTTCCGCAGAGGATCAAAATTGTGATAGCATGTCTTCGGATCATCCTCCGGGATGTTTCCCAGACCGTCGCCAATAGCCCATTGTGCAGCTCTAGTGTGACGTAAAGTAACAACAAAATATTTTAAGCAACGAAAAAAATTTTATTATTTAATTTAATAATAAATAAAAGATTTTTAAATTGCAAGGTGTAAAAATTTTATATTTAATTTAAAACTAGCCAAATAAAAAATTTTCGTGTCAGATAAATATAAAAAAAAATTATAAATCTATATTAAAAAATATTGCGCAATCGTGCGCAAAACTGAAAGTCATATATCCTCACAATGAAATGAGTTAAAATACTTTACCCTACAATAATGGAAAAAACACTTTCGGTTTTTAGCATTTGTTTCAATTTCTCAAGAAATACTTATATAAGATTATTTTGTAACTAATTAATTCGTGCGATTTTTCATACTTAGCAATAATGTTTCAGAGATCCACAGTAAATTACGAAAGAAACGAAGCATTTCTGTACACCCTATGCTAAACAATTCAGCAAAGAACTCGTAACTTGTAAAAATTACTTTAGTTTTTATTTGCAATAACTGCATAAAATTTCATGAATTTAACTTAAAAATTTATGGTAATATGGACATTTGTATAAAAAAAGTTTGTCTTATGTTTTATTTTGCAATAACTTTAAAAATATTTATAAAAATTAAACACATTTTTGGACCAATTAAATATTAATCAGAAAATTATGGTTTTAAAAATTATTGTTATTGTTAGATATGACTTTTTAAAATAGTTCTTTTATGCTCCGCATAAGGGGAAAAATTTAAAAAAAATTTTTTTTATAATTTTGTAGTGACTTGTATTACGCAACTAATGAAAAGAATCTGATTTTAATATTTAAAAAAAAGAAGAAAAAGTTTAAAATAACAAGGGATTTTTCATAAATTCCATTTTGTACCAAAAGACAAAATTTAATAACAAATTTTAATACCTGACAATAATCATCGGGTCACCAAACTGGGATGGTATAAGAAAAGAAAACAGGCGGAAAAAATATTCTTTTATGAGAGATGATCCCCCAAGAATGCAGGTGTCATTTTTAGTATATCTTGTATAATAGTACAAAATAAAATTTGTGGAAAACATTCATTTTACATATCATTTTAAGCTTTCTTTCAAAAAACTACTTAGAAAAACTGCTTGAAACTTTTTAAATTTCTAAGATATTCAAAACAGACTTTTTTCATTAGTTGCCAAATACTATTCACTACAAAATTATATATATATATTTCACGCATGCGCAGTAATAAAGAACTATTTTAAATAGTCGCATTTTGCTCAATTTTTTAACACAAATTTTTTTCAATTCTTAAAACAATAATTTTTTTATTATTTCGTAACTGCTCTGAATTTTTTTTTTTAATTTTATGTAATATTTTAAAAGTTATAGCAAAACAAACGCAAGACAAAAAAAACTAGTTTTTTTTGTTGAATAAAAATGTCCATATTTCTGTAAATATTTAAGCTTGGTTTATAAATTTCATGCAGTTATTGCAAATAATAGCTAAAGTAATAGGTATAAGTTACAAGCTTATTGCTTGATTTTCTGGCATACGGTGTACAAAAATACTTGTTTTCTTCCGTAATGTACTGTTGGTCCCTGAAACCTCTGAAAGTTTCAAGTCGTATTACTAAATATGAAGAATTGCATGAACCTCTAAAGCTACGAAACAATCACTTTAGTATCTCTTGTGAAATTTAAAAAAAAAACTAAAAGTGTCTCTTCCATCAATGTAGGTTAGTGTAGCTATAATTCCTTTTATTATTCGTAACCCATGTTGGTGGTTTTATGTTGATAGATGATTGCCTAAGTAAAACAAGTTTTTAGAAGTTCATCTTATCAAATTTAAAATTATTAGCATTTTTCTCTTGAAACATTTTATAATATCGATCATTGATAGTGGTGGTCGACACATGGAAGTTGTAACAATTTTTCCGATGAATTTGCATTTTAGTAAAATGCTAAATATCTATTCAATTAATGTTAATGCTTCAGTATTGAACAGTGGTGACTCGGGGGTTAGAGCGTTCGCCTCCCAATGTGGGTTAGTTCCATCAAAAAGTCCTCCACCTAGTCAAAATTTCCCCCAAATACTTTATCCACGAGTTCCCTTGTCTTATGAAATGGGTTCGAAATTACAAGGCTACGGAGTTGAACATTAGTAGTCGTAAATCCTAAATTGGGCCGGCTGTTCAACGACATTTATAAAATAAGAAGAAAAAAAATGCTTCAGTATTAAGGTTTACATAAATAGTTTCAAGGGTTAAAACAAGTATTCATTGAACTACGGTAATGAATTCTGCTTTCGATTAACCCCTCCCCCCTCAGGACTGACGGATGGAGGGAGAAGCGATTCTGAGGGACTGTAAGTTCAAAGAGTATACCTGCTAAAGAGTACGCAACATATTAGTACGAGATGTAAGACGAGATCACGTGTATGTGGGATCTTGAACCGTTAGAGTTAGAAAGGCTCGTTTCATGTGATACCGTGGGCCGTGCACGAATTTCCAATTTAGTGACTTTAAGCGATCCGATCTTCTGTTTGGTAGTTTCTTAAATAAAAACTTCCTTCTTGGTTTTTTTTTTAATGATCAAGTAAAAATTTGAAGAAAAAAAAGTAGGATTGGATTGTCGGCTGTAATTGCCGCTTTCGCTTAGCAAAAACATTTCTGGAAATAGAAGCGGGGCACACCAACATATTCCTTCTTTTTTCATTATTTATAGTAAACATGATAACAAAATAATAGCACAAACCTTCCAACCTTTTTTTTTTATGAAATTTTGAGTGATAACGAGCTGAAATTTTTAAAACTTGAGCCTGAAGCAGAAAAATGTCAAGAAAAACTTCTCAATTTTAACACGATTATTGTTTTCCTAATACAATTATCTTTCATAAATGGAATGCTGTTATAACCAAGTAAAGTGAATTTAACTTATCATTAAAGAAAAAGAAAATCACTGAAACAAAGTTTATAATACATTCAACCACAATCAATAATTTATTAATATGTATATAAAGGGAGAGGGTGAGAGAAAATTTTTTCCATATCGATGACTGTACTTAATTTATAAATCCTCAAAAATAATGAAACCAAACCATTAATAAATAAAACAATAACGTTTGCCGAAATCTAACAAATCAATAGATTAAATAGAATGAACTGAGCTAAATTGACTTCTAAATCACTTCAAGTTATATCTGGCTATAAAACTGTTTTGGTGCCTTTTTATTCTGCCAATAGTTATTTAACATATTTCTACATCGTATATATTTTTTTCCCACTGGAATATAAACATGAAAATTTTTAATAGCGTGTACACTCTTTTGATTTGGTATTTTCATGATTAAGGGAGGTCATTACGGAACACTCTCTATATTGTTTTATAGCTCAATATATCTGTGAATGCTTGACTATAACTTTTTCAGCAGGGTAACTCAGATGTAAGATAGGTTATCTTTTAAAGCTTCAAACTTACTGTTAGTAACAATAATAATTTTCCTCACTTTTTATGACAAATAAAAGCTCTGTTCAAAATGAAAACAAAGAACACTTACACTTCATTTCGAATGTTTAACTTTTTGATCGTCTAGTACAGGGGAGGGGTTTCCAACTTACATGAGGTCGGGGGCCACAATTAAAAACACCAGTCAAATGGTGGACAGCAACTTTGTCAAAATTTTCTGTAAGACTCTTTTATGTTCGAAGGAACATTATATATTACTGTTATATTTTTATCAAGTTGTTCAAAACAAAAGTATTGAGTTACAAATAATAATAAATATTTTCTTGGATGCAAAACCTGAGAAATAATTTTTTTTCCACCGTTGGTATGCTAAATTTCACAGAAACGAAGAAATTATTATTATTTTTTTAACGAAAGAAAAGTATTTTAAACCCATATAAGAGTTTTACGAAAATGGTCAGCAAGAAAAGGAAAACTAATATATTTTAGATCGTGGGCCACAAAAAAGGACTTCGTGAGCCGGATGCGGCCCGCCAGTTGGTAACCACTTTTCTAGTAAGTTCATTACCTACCCTTTTTAGTAAGTTACTCAAACACTCAAGTGATTCTTCATCTCCCTGAGAGAGCAACCTCATTATACATTCATGCATGGTTGGTTCCGTTAACATTCCAAATTTAAAGAGTTCTTCACCAATAAACCTATAAAGACAACATATTAGAATTTATCCTTTGATACGTAAAATCCGCCATTTAAAACTAGAGACATTAACAGCACATATTTATAACAAAGAATTTCAATCTTCCCCGTCTTTTTATTAAAACGTGATATACTGATAAACAAATAAAACTTCGTAACTGATAAGGATGTCAAATATGAAAAAAACTATATTGATAAAAATAAAAACTGGGGCTGCCTAATTACTTTTCTGATTGCTGTCACGTAACTTTAAATTAAAATAAGTTATCGTTATATTTCGTTGCAAAATCATACATTAATTCTTTATAGCTACCAATGCATGCAAATATAAATCAGTGAGGTTAGTTCATTAAATAATTGCGGGTGAAAATTAACTTAACCAGTAGTGCTTTTTAATGCTAAACATCTGAACCCTCATAAATTATTTATATCATATGGTTAATTCTTATGTGAAATATGTGTTTCCTTAATATCATTTTTTTCAGGAAACTATATTCAATTAAAAAAAAGTGTTTTCTGAAAAGTTTGAAATATTAGTATTAATTCAGATTAATATTTTTTGGATCTTGTTCGTGGAACTGGGGGGGGGGGCAGAGTTGATCTCAGCCTCTCACATTTTATAAATGAACACAACCCCTTCTAAGAGTACAATTTTTTCAATCAAAATTTGTGTAATTAAATTTACAATTTAAAAAATAGATAATTTCTTAGGTCTGAATTTTAAAAATAAAATGTCTCTATTTCAAGCGAGCTTTAACATATCCTTGGTTGGAATTGCTACCAAATCATCTCCTCTCCCCCTAGCAGAGGTAATATACGTCCATAATGCTAACTGATAGGAAGATTCTTGATTTCATATGTCAGAGTGGAGAGGAGAAAAAGAGAGCAGCGTTCAAGGAAGGAATTGGGAAGCCCGAAGGAGTTTAATCTGAGCCCACCTGAGCGCGAGATATATCGGCATGTCCAAGAGGTCGTGAGTTTGATTCCCGCCTGATGAAGACTTACCTTGGAGTATATGGTGTCTGATGCATGCTAAATCTGTCCGGTCACAAAGTCCTCCAAGTGCCCATAACAAATCATACCACTGGGGGTGCTGAATTGGAGATTGATCGTTCTCTAGTTCAGGTCAAAATTAGAATCAGTGGATGAGTCTGTCTATGACGCGCGTGTGACTGAAGGCGGGTTCTTGATCATAGATGGAGCTACTGAAAAACAAGAAACGCAACTTCTGCCTTAAATTCGCTTGGTTTCCCCAAGTAGGCTTGTTGATATTGGCATGTCGTATTAGAAACAACAACAACGAGTTGCAGTTCGAAATATCCGTCGGATAAAGGTCAAATTGTGTTATCTCGTCATTTGATGTCTAAGAAAAGACATTGGTCATTAAATTTTTTTTATCACTACCCTGTAAAACAAAAAGTGAAGAGAAACACTGAACCGACGGAAACTCCAAGATGACACAAACGAAAATTAAAAAAAAGAAAATCAATATCTTAAACTAAATAAAAGACATTTCTATTTTGACATTAAACGTTAACTTCACTTAGCTAAAAAAACCGAACAGAAGTAGCGAGATCTCTGTAATTTTTTTATGTCTTATAAATATCATTTTTTTTTCTTTCTCTATAACTGAACCTGATATTTGTTTACAAGTAGTGAAAAAGTTTATAAAAATGTTATCATGAGTCCAAGTTTACTCGAAACCTTTTTTTTTTTTTCGTAAACGAGCCCGAACCCACATCGGGCTTAAGATAGCTTATAAATGAGTTTTAATCAATAGAGTGATAATTATGATAAACTGTTGCGAAGTTTTATTTTGCACCAACAAACACTCTGGATTCATTTAATTACCAATATATTATGGTATTTATGAGCACTGATTTTTTTTTGATGTACTGCACACAAAGGATTTGAAAATTTTATCTTTTAACTAAATTGAGACATCGGCTTGCATATTTCTTTATAATATTTCCTTTTTATGTGAATTAGTATATGTTTTACTTAAATCTATTTATCTTTGTAAAGTAAAAGAATAAAGCATTTCAATTTGAAATGGTTTTAAAAATAATAACTCATCATTTTGATGTTTGTGACAAATTTTAAAATCTTAAAAATGCTGCTTCATATCACTGTTTTTCAATAATGTGTCATGTTGTCAAGGAGATTATTTATTTAATACGTTTGTTAAAAATATAGAAATCATTGATATTTCAAAGCGTGTTATAAAAGTTTTGGTTTTTTGAAACTATGATACGTACAGTACAGATATTTGAAATAACCATTCAAAAAATTAATATCAGCATGGCAATCGAATTTTCTGTAGTCGCAAACACTCAACTCAGTATTTTTCTACCTAAATTTATTTCAATCATCAATTTTGGTAGCAGTAGAAAGCTCATTAGATTTCTGACTTGATGTTATTCAATATATGTTATTACCACGTGATATCTCCCTCCAATGAGAATGCGCCTGGCAGTCATGATTTTCAAAATTATTTTATTTTTTAGCCATAAATCCAATGAAATATCTGCAAGTGACGCAGTAGGGGTATCTCGATCCTGATTGGTTGATCAAACGTGGCACTTGCTTACGTCCAATTCCTTGGCCACCCAGATCACCCGATATAACACCGCTGAACTTTTTTCATTGGGGATTTATAAAGGACAATGTTTACAGGAATATCGTGTCGAACATTGATGACCTAAAAGCCAGAATTACAACCGCAATAGCCTTTATGGATGCCGACATACTTGCCGCTACCTGGCGTGAAATCGACTTTCGACTTTTGATATTCTCCGTGCGACAATGAACATGTGGAAGTTCATTGTCAAGGGTCATGAAACTTTTTGAGTCTATCTAACCATTTATGCTATTAATTTTAATCTATCTTTATTATTTTATGAGTCATTAAACATCAAAATGTGTCCGGGACTTTATAAACACCCTGTATACATTATTTTGTTATTACTCAATACATAGGGGAAGCTCAGGCAAGACGGGACATCGCTTTTTTTTTCTATGCGCATTCACGGTAGCGACATTTAAAGTGCGTTTTCGGAAAGAAAAAATTATTGTTCTCAATACGCACAAGTTTTTTCATCAGTTCACTAGGTGTTATCGAAATGCAAGCATTGTTTTGTTTTTCTTACATCGTGTTAAAATATTTTTCCAGGTTTGTATGCTGATATTATTTGTTTAATACACTGCAATAAATTTTTCAAATTTGTGACCCAGTAGTGTTATTATTGTAGAAACATAATGAGTAGTGTAAATTGAAATTTATTTGTTTAAACAAATTTGCAGATATTTTTTTAAAAAAAAGTACTATCCGGGCAAAATGGACCGGGCAAGATGGGACAGCCAAAGTATAATAAAAGCGTAATATAAAAATTAAACTCTCCGGATTTGACAAATAGCATAAAAAATTAGGTAATATTAACAAAAAAATATGAACTATCAAATATAACTTAACAAACTGCTTAAAAAATTTATAAATTTTTTTTTAATTAATTAATTGACTATGTTCAGATTGTTTAGAATGGGTTCATGAAGTGTGCAGCGCTTATTCCGGTTTTATCCGCATCTTTTGCAGTAACTGTGATGTTTAAGAACGTTTTTTTGTCGATTATTCTTCGATTTTGACATTAATTTCTGTGATTTTTGAAACATAATTATGTGTCCCATCTTGCCCGGGCAAGATGGGCCAATGTTCTATTTTTATTTATGTTAAGTTATTGTCACTAAACTTTATTATTTATTTATTTTCTGTATGAGATATGTAAGAGCAATGCTCCCACCATATGTTTACTATAAAAAATATATAAAATTGCTCTAGTTTACTATTTTTTAAACCAAGTTTCCTTAAGTGATCCATCTTGCTGCAGCAAGTTAAAAATCATCTGGCTTTCAACAGACGAAAAAAAAATTTTCTTTTGTATTTCTTAGTTGTATTTAATTTACAATAAATATGTCACAGTATAAGCTTTTAAGAAAATACTCTGCACAAAATTGCAGCTACTTAATTTACCGTCCTTTTTATTAACATTTTGATATAAAGTTGAAATACATTTGACATAGTATTCTAAAGTTAAATTATTTGTGGTATACATCTTAGCTGCTTGTTATTTCATCGTGACAGTATGTTGTTAAATGTTTCATTATATACTTTTTATTTTGGTTAAAAAAATTTACATTAATCACCAATAGGAACAGTAAAAGTTACAAAGTTTATTTTGTTTTCAACATAAAAACAGTATCAAAATTCAACAGCGGCTAACAGACTTAACAGTTGGACAAAAAGAATGCCAGGAAACAAATTTAACTGTGTAAATAATATTGTTGACGACTAAGTCGCTACAGAAATAAATAACCTTGAACAAAATGGCCGAAAAAAATAATTAAAGGCACAACCTTGAGACAACATACACGATTTTAAAAAAAAGTATTACAATTTAAAAAATTAGCCTATTTATTTGCAATCATGTACAATGTGTTATTTTACACAATTAAGAAAAAAACTAAAATATTTTCACTTCTTAAAAATAATTGGTCTTTTTCTTCAGGGTTACCTCTCTAACCTGGAAAAAAAAAATTCTCTGTGTTTTTCCTATAGATATTATACACAATATATTGAGAGGAAACACACTATCACTGCGCCTTTGTGTGAGTTATATTGTACTAACTATATTAAATTTAATGACCGGAGAAACTTAGAGAAAAAAGGTACAGCTGAACATATTTAAAACAAATAATGCGAGAGTGAATGAAATAGTTTAGTATCGATGAAATATCATCCGTAAATATGCCATAGATAGCGCTTTGAGTGACCACCATTTTTTAAAAGACGAAAATAAGAAGCAAAATTCCCCGTATTTTCCCAGTTTGTAAAGGAAAACTAAAAATTCCCTGTATTTTCCCTGTTATTTTAGGTGATTTTTAAATTCACTGTATTTTCCAGGTTTTTCCTGTGGAGTGGCAAACCTGTTCTTTCAGTGGTTCTCATCATTTATTTTGGATCAAAACCAATGAAACGGCTGACACAGCTTTTAAGAAGAATGTCACATGACCATCCAATCACATGACACATCCATCACATGACCAACTGTGGAATTAAAGGCAATGAAATGGCCAATGATTAAGTCAATAATAATCCGGACCCCCTTTTCAACCTTTAAACGAGTTTCCAAAAGAAAAATTTTCACCAATTTTGTAGAAGCAACTGATGCAAAGAAATTCTAACAAAACGTGGAAGGTTTGCGTGCCAAATAGCATCACAGTCTGGGCGAGTGATGAAGGGTGACTCAGTTCAGACTTTGTCGCTTACTTATACAGATTCAAGATGGCTTCTGATCCATACTGCTCAATATGTCGAGGACAATTTGTAATGGATTGCCGCCTCGTTCTTCGTTGCAGTGCTCTTCGTGAAGCAACTATTGCTGAGCAATTCTGGGAAGCAAGGTGTCGAATGAGGAAATGACTGTTTTTAATTATTTCTATCTTTGTTCTCGAGTTGTGCTATTTCTATCCATAGTCAATCCAAACTACCATTAGAAATAAAATAAATATTTCATCAGATGTACTTTTTATTGAATCTTTTTAGATTTAAATTTTCACTGGGAGAAGGTTTAACAAAGTTCAAACTAAACAAATATATAAATAAATATTAAATAATATTTTGCATAAGACCTTGAAAAATAAAAAAAACGCAATGCCAACTACTGTATTAATAAAGTCACGCCATTCATATGGCTATTTTCTGTTTCTGTTTCATTTCCTGTTTTAGAACTTAATATTTAAAAAAAATTTCTCAGCCTAAAGAAAAGTTTTGATGGAATGAAAAAATGGATGTGAAAGTTATAATGGAATGAAAAAAGGCATTTTTCTAATTATTTTGAAACAAGACATTATTGAAATCAGGCTGCATATTGGGTATTATTATACAAAGCAATATTTTAATGTAAAAATACCAAACAATATCTTACTCAATAATGAAAGTTAGTCTTCAACTAAATTGAAAAAAAAAATGCAGAACTTGATTTGTAATATGCAAAATCTTGCAAGGCAAAGATGTTGTAAAACTTCATAGAGATTATGAGATTACAAGATATATGTCATAAAATTGCCATGTAAGTGGATCAATGAATGAATTACCTTTAGGTTGATTTAGTTGATTCATTAGTGACTGAATAGCATATAAAGCTTGAACTTCTAGATTTTCATTATGATCTATATGCCGTGTTAGTATAGATATCCTTTTCTTTCAATTTCGTAACATCTAATTCACACCCAGAAGTAGTATCTAAAACAAAATAATTATTTAAACAAGCTTTCTAAATGAATAGAATAGAAAGGATATGTACTGTTAAAAAAAACCTTTTATGGCATTTTCATGCACAACAGATACCAAGGCACGGATAAATTTAGGCTCTGTACATTCAAATACATTGGCTTGAAAAAAATTAAACCATTAGAGCATAGCAAAAGCAATTATAAATTTATAGGAAGGAAAAAAAGCAGAAAAAGTAAGTCAATGCATGAACAGAGCTTGGTTATCGGAAAAAAGTGTACTATTAAAAATAGAGTGCATAATATCGCAGACGGAAAATTCAATCGAAAGTATAAGAAATAATTATAAGACACAAATAACTACTTGAAAAATATATGACTACATAAAAACTGAATTATTTTGGTATTAGGTAGCCAATGATTTAATGCAATGATTTAGTATAAAAGCAAAGTTAAGCAAATGATTTAATATAAAACCCAATTTGCTTAATACATATTTTTGAAAGTTCTCTTAATCTTATTTATCAGATATTGTAATACTTTTTCTTCAGTCATAAAAACAGTTTTGATGGAAAAATTGGAGAAACATGGCCAATTTCAGAATTAAGAAAAAAAAATTATAGCACATATTTTGTTATTTTCTGAAACAAAATCATAACTTATAAATGCAAAAAAAAAATTAAAGAAAATTTATAAAAATTTCAAATATATTTGGGCATTTAGAGACCATTTTTATACCATGAGAGATAATTTATGAAATTATGAAACTATCACCAATATTTGAATTTGCTAAGAATGATATAAATACCTTTTTATTTCTCTATGTTAAAACATTAAAGTTCTCCTTTTAATAGATTTCTAGACTTTTATAGTACTATAAATGATTTTCAATGAAAGTGCACATTTTTGTTAGCACACTTCATGTTCATAATTTTATATAGATAATTAATACAAGAAGGTTTTTCATCCTTTTTTTTAAAAAAAAAATTATGAAACGTTATTTAGAAAGTTGCAAAATTTAAAGCTATTTATTTCAGTTTTCTCTTGCAATTAACAAATACATGATTAAAAATTGAATTAACTAAGGAATAATCAATATTGTTTCATCACACTTCACTACTTTTTTTGTTATTATTCAAAAAGTTAATTACTTTAACCAACATATCACGAAGAATAAATAATGAAAAAAAAACGCATATTTAGATTTACTTATTTATTCCTTTACGCATAATGAAACTTTTATTGTCAAATTTTAAACTCAAAAATAAAATACATAAACTTACATCTATCCAATCAATTATTTCTTCACTTTCGTCAGTTTTTTCAAGCAAATCGAGGAGATTCTTTTTAATCTCTGCAATTGACATTGGTGCGGTAGACTTTACTTTAGTAGGACAAATCGTGAATTCCAATTTCTGAAAGAAAGTAATACATTATAACAATGCAATTTCAAATTGTTTCTTTTCTCACTTGTTTATAAGAACCACACTGCTTACATGCTTTAAAATAAATTCATCTACTTTAGCATCGTCCCCTAAAAAGTCAGTCCACTGTAGCTTAGATTCTCGTCACAGCTCTCCCAGTTTGATATTTCCCTGATCAAAAAGGAAATTTCAATGATTAACGTAAAGCTAATTTAGACACATTTCTTACATTGAATTGTGAATTTTAGATAATTTTCTTCATTCCAATCTAACAAACCATTCATATACACTACAATAAAATCTCAAGTAACAAAAATCTAGTCTTTACTTTCAAGACACAATTGTTCATGCTTTTTTCTATAATAAAGTAGATTTCATTTCTACAACACCATCTTTCTAAAGCGATATTTTGAGCAGTTCAAATTTCATTTTGTTATAACAAAACTTTAAAAATCATATAAAATATGTAGCAACATCTAACTAAACTATCAAAACACAGCATGGATTTAGAATGGAATTCTTGTGTATCCAGAGTGCCTATAAGTGATTACTCTTCTTTAAGATGCGCAATGTAGGTGTTTTGACTTTTTTCGCCACTGGTACTGTTAATCAAGAAAGATTTTGTTTTGTTATTTTCTTCTTCCCTTTTTTTCAGTTTCAGTTTAGATTTAAGTCATTATGTTGGTAAGATGAGTAATATTTATGCTTTGGCAATATGGCCATCGATATTTCAATTACTCATTTATAACTCAATGAAAAATATTCCAATGTTATCTATAAATCATGCTCTGATAATCAATCAAAGAAATAAAAGTATATGTCTGGTAAGATTTTGAAAACTTAATTTGTTGTGTTAAGTTGTCATTATTTTCACTTTCCCACATTGTATTAGTTTCTATAATTTTAATGATATTCTACTAATGATATTCTAATTCTTATGATTTTTCCATTATATAAGTTTATGGTTCATTTAAGGTTCATTCCAGTAGGGTTGCTGATATCAACAGTCCAGCTGTCTGGGAAAGAAGGAATAGAAGGACATCTTTAAGAACATCCAGAGTAAATTTGTTATCCTTCTAGAATAGGATCTCTCCAATGTACTCCCATATCACGGGAATATCTAGAGCAAACTCATCTATCGACTCTAACACAACTTTGAACCTAAGAAATAAAAAATTTATGAAACACTGTAATTAATAAGGAAAAAGAAATTAGAAGAAGATAATTGGACAGTTTAAAGTTGAGCACACCCTTAAGCAGCTTCATACAAAGACAAGCAAACTCCAGGGAGTCAAAAATTTTAAAGACTTACCATATATGTTTATATATTTTTTTACGTCCTGAGAAATATTATAAAAGGAAAAACACTTTATATAAAATTTAAACTAAGTTTGATTCTTAACTCTTACAATATTTAATTACATGCATAAAACAATTTTAGAAAAGAACTGAAAAATATAAATATGCTACTTCCTTTTCAAACTCAAAGATTCAGCAAACAAAAATTAATTTATTATGGCCGTTTAACTATTTAAATTTTTATAAGTTTTTTTAAAGAATTTGTGCAAATTTACTTTAATTTACTGGACATACTGCGTGGTCTTGAGCTTCTATTAACCTTCCAATAAACTCTAAATTCTAACCATTCTCTTATGATTATGGCATTTTGGGTAGATATTGCAACAAATTTATTCATAGGTTTTGAAATTTCAACTTTATAACGTACGCTGACTTGGAATTACGCATTTGAGTAATCACTTTCTGACTCATTCAATTCACGATTCACAATAAATTCAAATGTTTTGTCAATGGCTAATTTGGCAGCAATTCCTAACTAATCTTGATTTTTAAATACATATTCTGGAGGTAGAATTTCGAATCTAGCATTTGAAGAATAACAGTTTGATGCACTCGATTTGAACCACTTATATTGTCTACATGGTTTTGGCGATAGCATTTCGTCTTACGAATTTTCACTTGGTTTTTAAAATTTCGATTTCATTTTGCATACAGCCTAACTCAAAAATCCTGAAGCTTTCTTGAATGAATGAAATCATTAATGACGTATTTCAAAAAAATTATATCTTTATTAATTTAAATCATTGATATTTTCAAAACATGAGACTCTAATGAAATTATACGCATCATAATTTAAATGAATAGTTATTTATAAGTTTATTTTTTATCTTTATTCGCATTTATTATTCTACCAGAAAAAAATATTTACAAATGAAGGAGATACCAAGTATAAATTTTAGTTCTAATATTTTAAACAAGAATTTCTATACATAAATGTGATCGATGATTTCTGGACATTGGATTTCCGGAGCACAATAATCTCTGATATAGGTAATACTGTTACAATTCGAGAATTCTAAATTTGGACAATCACGTGACAAACTTTTGTCATGACAGTTACATCTCAAAATAAAAATCCATGCTTTTTTTCACACGGTGAATCGCAATCTGGATCGCGCTATAGTGATATCCATTTTTTTGTTCACATAACAACGAAAATGGGTAAGAATCGAAAGTTTTTACCAGACTTTCGATTCTTAAATCATTAAAAAGTGTAAATTAGCGAAACAGCGGAGAATTCTCTTACTGCATTAGTTATAAAAAATTTAGCATTGTAATAATCTGAAGAGTTTCTAAGGGATATTTAATAACTCTAAGTAGTTTCAAAGGTAAAGGAATGTGTTCATTGTCAGCATTAATGAACAAATGGATTGTACTAGGATAAGCCGTCACACACCTGATTGCTTCCTAAAAAAGTAAAAATAAAATGATTGGCTTATAAATATATATTCTCAGAGATTAGAGGTTAGTAAGAGGGAAGGATCCTAATTTCAAAATAAATTATGAGCAAAAAGAGATAACTAATTTTTTAGACGAAAACAGAGATTTAAAAAAAAATGATGAATGTTTTTTTTTACTGTATTGAGTATCTCACATTTAACATCTCTTTTCTATATAATTTAATTATGAGAAAGCTACCAATGAAAACTTGGAAAAATCCTTAACATTTAAATTGTTAGCGAAAATTCTTTCCTAATACAATCTTTCAGTTTTATAGCGAGAAATTATAACTATAATATTCGTAAATTATAACTGAAAGTTAACTCTAACATACCACAAAATCATTATTATGTAAAAACTCATCAACCAGGAGCATAGCTTTAATTTCTATCTGATCTATATTATATTATGAGCCTTTCAACTTATGTTCTGAAAAAATAGAAGGTTAGTGGTTAATGACCAATATTTTATTGCTAACATCAACAGCATTTGAAAAAGTTTACATAAAAAATAAAAAAAATCACAAAAAAGCGAACCCATTGAATCAACTCCTTTCCCATTGAGTTGGAGTTCAGGATTCTTTTTCATTTCAGTAGCTTTAGTCAGTAGCTGCAAATATCTGTTTAAAAAAATTGAATATTTAACATGTCTTAAAAAACTATTAAAAATGTTTTATCATAACTGCAAACTCTTTCCATTTTTGTTATTTTTTAATCTTTTCACTTTGAGACTAAAATCTTTTCGGTTGAAATGCAAAGGAACCAAATTGAGATTTTAAAATTTGTGCACAAATAATCCAAAACACTTCTTTGTTTCGAAAATGAATTATGAAAAAATCTGCACAGATTGAGCATGTAAAGACTTATATGGATTTAAGACAGCTGTTTGGAAACCAAAATAAAAAAATACGGGATTTAAAATATCGTGTAGAAATCATTAGCAATAACTCAAAGTGCAAATTGAATACTAAAATGAGTTTGTGCGAAATTTGCAAGTGACACTTTAAAAACTGTGTAGTAATCAGTACAGGGTATCTGCTAAGTCTAGAATTTTTAAATCCATGACTTTTAAAAAGCACTTTCCATGACTTATGTAGGTTAATACTTTATTACTCAATATAATCAAAGGAAGATCGTAATGAATGCAACTTTCTTCCTAAAAAATAATATTGTTTTATTTGAGCAATGCTTTACAGAACTGAACAAAGAATAACAATAAAAAATAGCGAAGCAATATTTTAAAAATATTTAATTATGCCTCTTAAGAACATTTACGAAGCCAAAATTTTTTAATCTGATAAAATTCAAATACCCCATTTTCAAAAGGTCGATTCTAGGGATTGTGTTAATTTAATTTCAAAGAAACAAAAGTATCAAAATCATTCCATATACTATCAAATCACAATAAATATATATAAAGAGAAATTTAAACTAAATAAAAAAAAAGCATTTCAAACATAAACAAAAATATTATTTTTCAAACTCAAATCATTTGTACAATTAAGTTTTACTATAATTTTTAAAATATTTATTAGGCTTAAAACATATTTGTTTAAAAAAATTTTTGTTTTAATATACATATAAAAGATTAAAAGATATATGTTTAATAAGATATATATTTTTTGTGCTTTCTTTTTTTTCAAACATTATGTCTATATCACAAAAAACTACCAAATATTTGATATATAGAGAAAAAGAGATGCTTATGTCAAATGAAATCAAATTACAAACTTTACAATTATAATTTTAAAAAATACATTTTAAATCTTACAACTCTTAAACAGAAAAAATATTAACTTGAAATTTTTTTAAATCAAAACCAGCATTGTCAAAAATTAGTCTAACAAAAACAGTTTTAAACATTTCACGTTCACATAGAATAATAAATTGTTCATACGAGTATTAATAGACCACTGTGAAAGATTTTTACAACAATGATTTTTAAATCACATTGCGATGTTTGATATTTAAATTATGCGATATAAATCACGTCGTATGATTTTTATATATTGTGATTAAAAATATCGATGTGTGATTTCTAAATCGTACAAAATCAGATCATGTCGTGCTATTCTTTAAATTGCACTAATGCGGATCATGGTGTGTGATTTTTAAATAGCGTGAATAAAAAACACGATGCGTGATTTTTTAAATCACATAGATAGCACTATATGATTTTTAAATCACCCTAATACGGATTAAGATGAGTAAATATTTTAAAATTGCATGAATGTGTTTCGTGTTTTAAAATTACACAAATGCATCTTGTAGTAGGAATTTTTTAATTGCAAGAATACGGATCGCACTGTGTGATTTTAATTTCATGCAAATTCAAATAGTGATGTGTAATTTTTATATTGCACAAATATAGATTACGATGTATGTTTTTTAAAACTGCATGAATGCGGATTGTGATAAGTGATTTTTTAAACAACGCAGATCACAATGTGCAATTTTAAAATTAAAACGATACAAATCGTGATGCGGGATTTTCAAATCGCCGGGCAGGATTAAGGGCTCCAATATCCCCAAATCCATTACAAACTGGGAGTTTCCATGATTTTTTTAACACTTACCACAGAAAATCATGAGGTTTCATTTAATTATGTCAGGAAAATCTTAACTTAATCTGCCTGAACAATTGTTAAATACTAAAATTACACTATTTATAATTTAAAAAAAGGTTTTGCATTCTTAAATAAAGTTTTAAAAGAGCTACGACAACTGCATTTAATATGTTAAAAGAAGGAACGTGTTTAAGTTTTTTCACTTTTAATGGGAATTCAGTCTTCAGTCATCTTGGTATTTCAGTTTTCTATAAAGTTTTGGAATTCATCCGAAAAAAGCGTTCTTTTAATGTATTTTTTCTTTTAAGTATTCTTTGAATTATTAAATGTAACCTATAAAATTAAAAACTACACACATTCAGAATAAAGAATTAAAAAATTCAAATTTGGTAAACAAAATAAAAACTCAATTGGAAATAAATTTAATGTTAAATTAACTTTTTTTTTTGCCCGTTAGTTAGTAAGTACGTTTAAATAATCCAATTACACCTGAAGGAAAATTTTAAATATCGCATATACAAATGTATGTTTACAAATTCAAATAACTAAACTTTGGAAGTGAAAAATTATTCCTTGCAACTGAATTAAAAGCAAGAATTGATACTCTTACTGATGTCATCACACATGTGACGTCCACATACCATGCGTCTATATTAGTTTATATAAATATTAGCATCGAGTCCTCTAATTAAAATAAATTTTTAAATAGAGGATTTGTTTTGGTTCGCCAAATAAATTTTAAAAAATCGTATTACTTAACCTTTCGGGATAGTATAAAAATTGCAGTAGAAAAGGTCAGTTTTTAAATAAGAAAATTTAATTACTCTTTTTTTTATTTTTACTCAAAAGTGGCTACTAAAAATTATAATTTTTCACTGAAAAATCCGAATTACTGCCCATATGACCTATTTAATAACTCTTAAACTAATTCGAAATACGAACTGAGACCAGTTATTCATTTTCTCTAACTACAGTAGTGTTTGAATTTAAAACAATCACAATTCTTTTATTAACAGTTTTCACCAAACTGAATTACGCGATGCGAAACAGAGATTTTCATCTTTGACAACTCAACTAATCACAACATTTTGATAAAAGTTTTTTTTTTTTTACATTTTTCTGTAAATGTGTTAAATTTCCTTTAATAGTTTTTGAGTTATGACAGAGAAAAGTGCGCTCGGTAAAAATTTTCTGAAACGATGGTGGTGGCAACAGTAGTTTTATTTAGTATAGAGACAAAACTTATTTTGCTAATGAAACACCGTATAAACACTTCAATTTCCGAATTTAAAACTTTAATGAGCTTATCGTATACACCAGATAAAGTCTGCGAGCATAACGATATAAGTAGATTAAGTTAGAAAAATAATCCGTTTCAGTTCTTGAAGCTATCTGCACTCTGTAAGCCATGGCGAACTAATATTAATCTATAACAGGGGTACTATTATAATCTATAATAGGGGTAATATTAATCTATATTAGGGGTACGCGAAAGGTTCATTTTAGACGAATTCCCGTTGCGATCATGAGCAGGAGCATTTCATGAGCTATTATTACAATAAAGTATTAAAAATGATGTATTGAGCAATAATGAAGCGAACGAAAGCGAAATATTTAATATTTTTCTTAATTTACCAAAAACTCATTTATAAAGATTTTGTCCACCGTTGCATACAAGTAATCGAAATGTCCTTTAAAAATGTTAAGTGCAGAGATAATGTTGCTTACATTTGTATAATTCTTGCTTTTATTTCGTTACCATTACAAAAAATTTTAATCGGAAGAGATAACAAAGTTTCTTGCTTTTACGAAAAAACATTTATCTACTTCGTTGCTTTGTAGGAAATTTGCTCCAGATCCTGAAACAATCAACTTCGTGAGCAATTATGGGGTATGCTTGGAACGCTTGAGTGATCGGGGCTGGAGCTTTTAATATAATTAATAATACATTACAGAGTAAAAGCTGATGCATTAGTATTAAACAATATAAAGACTCTCCGAAGGGCATGGAGAGCGACAGCTAGCAGAGGACGGATTTCCCGATTTTTTTTTTTTTTTAACAAACAAATATAACTTTATTGAGAACAAAAACACATAAATACAAAGAATATATATTCGTCGTCAAGAGGAAAATCCTGTCCAGGCGACAAAGAAAAGTAATACAATAAATTTAAAATAGAAATTTAAAAAAAAAAAAAAAAAAAAAAAAGGGGGTATTACAATCATAAATTATTTTGCTCATCATAAGACGTCATATATTGTTGAACACTGTAATAATAGAAAACAAAAAAAAATGCATGAAACTATATATAAAAAAAATATAAATAAATAAATTTAAAAAAAAATAACAAAGGTAACATAAGAAATTCATTTGGATTGGCACAAGACTGGTATAAAAAATCAAATGCTTCCTTTAAAGTGAAAAATAGAGATCTAAATCGTCAATGTTCATCACAAATTGAAATAAAGCACGCTTAAAAGAAGAATATATTTTGATGTTTTGCAACTGAAATGGTAATTTATTATATAATTTAGGTGCTAAGTAAAAAAACTGTTTTCGTGAAATTTCTTTTGTAAAGAGGGGAATCTCATACATTTCAGTTGGTCTCCTTTCAGACACATTAGTTTTTAATTTGCATATTAATTTATTGTTGTGTAAATAGAGTAAAATACGAAAAAATACATTATGGCGAAATGGTAATAGGTTAATTCTTGTATATATATTGGTAGTAGTTACACTTGAATTATTTATATTTAGAGAATTAATAATCTTGAAGCATTTATTCTGAACTGAGATTAAGGGAAGTAAATTAGTTTTATATTCACCGCCATATATTATCGCACCATAATTAATTAAAGAATAAAACCAGGAGTAATAGAGTGCTTTCACAAAATTAAAATGAATTTTATTCTTAAGGTGATAAAATTTAACTAAAACGAAACGCAATTTTTTAACTAAATTGTTAATATGTGTTTTCCATTTTAAATTAGAATCGATATATAGTCCTAAATATTTGATATTATTTACAGATTGTAGAATATAGCATTGACAATTTTCATTAGTACTTTTGCAGGAGAGAGAGGGAAATTTTAAATTTAAGTTAAATTCTGATTTTCTTAAACTGAAATAAATATATTTAGTTTTATTTAGATTTAAATTTAAGTCATTTATTGTAAACCATTTTGAAATTATGCGTAAATCAGATTCAATTTGAAAAATTAGTTGATTTAAATCAGTGCAAGAATACAAAATTACGGAATCATCAGCATACGTTATTATCTTACCAAAAAGTTTGAGTTGACAAAAGTCATTGATGAATATAATAAACAATAAGGTCCTAGAATAGAACCTTGAGGAACACCACGGTTTGAAAAAATATAATTACTAAAATTACTTCGGATTTTAACTCTATGTTCTCTGTTTGAAAGATATGAAACAAACCAATTTAACATAATTCCTCTGAAACCAGTAAATTCTAATTTTTTAATTAAAAGATTGTGATTGACATTATCGAAAGCTTTTGATATATCAAGAAATATAGCTACTGTTATCTTATTTTCAGCAATACTATTATGAATAAATTTTGAAAATTCCAAAAGAGCTTTTTCTGTACTTTTGCTTTAATAAATCCATGTTGATTAACAGAGAAAAAATTTGTATGTTTTAAATAATTGTACATTTTATCAGCTAGAGCTTTTTCAATGATTTTGGAAAAAACAGGTAATATTGAAATTGGTCTATAGTTTGATAGGCAATTTTTATCGCCGGTTTTAAAAATATGAGTTATGGTTGCTCTTTTTAAAGAAGTTGGAAATATGGATGACTTGATTGAGGTATTGATGAAATTAGTTATAAAATTTATATTATTGAAAGCAAATATTTTAATTAATTTTACATTAATACCGTCATAGTCAAAGGAGTTTTTATTAGAAAGAGAATTTATTAAGTGAAGTACTTCACAATCATTCAATTCTAGGAAAATAATCGAGGTTAAACTTGGTGAAATATATATTTGCAAACTGTTTAAATTTGGGTTTGAGGTACTGTAGGCATTTGCAAATGATTTATTGAATTGATCAGAAGATTCATAGTCGTTTAAAATATCAGGTAAAGTAAGAGATTTGCTCTGATTACCAATAATACCATTTACAAGATCCCATTTTTGTTTATTTGAATCACAATTTAAAAATTTGAATTTGAAATATTCTGATTTTGCTGTTTTAATTAAGTTCTTAAGCTCAGAAACTATAGTGCTGTATGCTGTTTTGTAAATAATATCCCATGGATATTTTCTAGTTTTTTTTAATAGTTTTTCCTTTCTTCGAATT
Organism: Parasteatoda tepidariorum; assembly: GCF_982258835.1. Taxonomy (NCBI): domain Eukaryota; kingdom Metazoa; phylum Arthropoda; class Arachnida; order Araneae; family Theridiidae; genus Parasteatoda; species Parasteatoda tepidariorum. Next base: position 114,446,422 of record NC_141756.1, on the reverse strand, counting down.
AAAATCAAGATATTACTAGTCATCCAGTTATTTTTGGCTTTTTTGTTTGATTTATGCTTATATTTAAAATTATTTTTTAAATTATTGAGTTTGAAAACAAAACTTCGATATTGTTGATCAAGAGAATCTTGAGGATTGTAATTAAATTTGTAATTTGACAGATAATTATTGAGCTTATTATAGTTGATTGAAATTTTATTTTCAGCTTCCTTAATTTTATTTACCTCATCGTAATGAACACTGCAAAAGGTTGGATAGTGATCGCTTATGTCATTTATGAATATTCCGGATTTGATTGAAAATTTATTTGTTTTTACGAAGACATGATCAATGCAAGTTGATGAGGAATTTACTCTAGTTGGTTTGTCTATGTAATTTTTAAATCCAAATTGGCATAATAAATTAATATATTCATGAGTAATAAAATCATCACTTAGAATATCAATATTTATATCACCCATCAGTATTATATTAGGATATTTAAGCTTAGAGATTATTACTTTAAGTTCAGTATTAAAAAAATCAACAGTAAAATCATGAGATCTATATAAAGATAGAAATAATAAATCTAAAGATTTGCAATAAAGTAATATAGATTCTGCGGAAACAAAATGTATAGCTAACTCTGAAATATCAAGACATTTTTTAATAAAAACACAAACACCTCCAGAGCGATTATTATTTCTGCAATTAAAGAATGAATTATAACCATCTATTGAGTAAAAATTAGTTTCATTTTGGTAAATCCAAATTTCCGACATAATTATGACACTTATATTTTCAATCATGCTAGAAATATGTGAAATAAAATTATCAAAGTTGGCTCTTAAACTTCTAATATTTATATGTAAAATATTAATGTTTAACTTACAGGTTGAGGTAATAAAAAACTTTAAATCGTCCAAATTTTCAATTTTTAGGCAGTCCGGCACAGATAAAAATGTTTCTTCAGTTGGATGGAATATTAAGGTCTTGAGATGATTTCACACGTATTATTTTGGACGATTCATCTTTTCTCAGGAATATTTTACCATCACGAACCCAACAAAACTTGAATCCCTTTTCAGATTTAGCCTTACGTGAAAGATAAAATGGATGCTTCAGTTCGGGAGTCAAATGTTCATTGAAGTAAACAGGCATTTCAGTGAATCTGGAGTTGACTTCGCAGGTTGAAAGTTTACGATTTCTCAGTTTCTTTAAGAGCTCATCACGTACAGATTTGGATTTAACTTGAACGATGATGGGTTTAGGTTTATCTTTATTAAAGCTGGGGACTCTGTGAGCGGTGATCAGATTTTCGGATATATTAGTATTCGCAACATTATCAATCTGGGATATTACTTGTTGTATGTCTTCATTTTCACATTCGGGTAAGTTACTTATTTCAAAGTTGGATCTTCGGGAATATTGCTTGAGTTCAATAACTGCTTCTTTTAGTTCATTCAGTTCCTTCTTTATTTCTGCGCTTTCTCCAGTTAACTGATCATTTTTTGCTTGTAAAGTTTTGTTTACGTTCTGTAGCTCTGTGATAGAATTTTTCAACTCTTGAATTACTTCACTGTTGAATTCAATTGAACGGGTTAAGTCATTGAATTTGTTAGTTATTAACTCTTTTAGGTCTTTATTTTGCTGTAAGATATCCTCGAGAATGACTGGGCTAGTTGCACTTTTCATTTTCGTTGGATTTTCCTGTGATTTTGAACATTGTGCGCAGGTCCACTTTTGTTTTTTATCAACAGTAAGTCTTCTAAAAGCTCTTTCAGCGAAACCACCACAATAAAATGAAAAACAGAATTGCATTCACCTTTGCATGTTAATCCATCTGAGTCTTTCAGAATTGGTTCGGTACATGCTTTACACAAAATTTTTGACGAAGACATTGTTTGAAGCAATATTTATGTATAGAAAGCTTGCTTACTAGAACATTAAATTGATATTTTCAAATTTTTATAATTATAAGTGAAATTAGACTTAAAACAATGGGTAAAATCAAAATATTCAAGGAGCGAGAAAAAGCGTATGCATCAGAGGCTACCAGCTGTTGCCAAAAAGTGATTTAGTTCAGCGAATATTATTAGCAGTAGAATTGGATGCTTTTTGTCGATAAATTGACAATGAACAATTCGTATTTCCTTAAATTTCTAAATATTTTTAGGAACAGTTCAATCGTGAAATTGCCTTTTTTTATGATCGTATATTAATCTACTTTAATCTTTAATGCCATGATTTTTTGCTACTATATAGGCAATCCGCCTAGAACACGAAGCAATCTCAAATCTATTTCTTAAGAAGATCCAGGGGTTGGTGAGCGATAGCAGCAAGCATTTTTTAACGAATATAATTATGGCAGTATATTCCTAATAGACTATATTTTATTTTCCTTCTGATTACTTTGGTCCGCTAAGACTTGGAGAAAAAATGCGTACTTAAAATTTTAATACACGGCCTTTTTTAAAACTACACTCTCAGTATAACTGGCTAAGATAATCCAAGAAACACTGTTGAGTCAACTGTTCAAAAAAAGCATATTTTCATTGCTTAATTTCATAATTTTTCTTTGTCAAGATTTTTATTCAAACTTGTAGAATGTAATTTATATCGGAAATTGTCTATTTAAAATATTTTAAAACTTTCGAAATCGATAGCAAACCACACATTTTTCATCAATAAAACATAAATAATTTGCACTTTACCTGAGAGTCGTGAAACAATCATTTAAAAACGCTTGTGTTTTAACTCTCAAGACAAAGCGGTTATATAGGCAGGCGCAAGCTAACCGTTTCGTATGAGCCAATCTATAATTTATACAAAATAGTATGATAATATTAAAACGGCTGTCATCTTGTGACTTGGCCTCTGGAATGACGGTCATAAACTCTTTATGCATTAGACTAGCATATATTTGTTCTTAAATAGGATATTTTTGCAGCATGAAGTCTAAAAGCAAAGTAGAACTCAATAGTTTTATAATGTATTATAAATATTTTAATTGAGTTACGCTAATTAAAAAATGAAAGAAGCTGATAATTTTAAATTTCTTCTAAACATATAAATATTTAACCTTCACCTTTCATTAAAAAAATCAATATTTAAAATTTGAGTGACATTGCTTTAAGAAAGTTTCAGCAGAATTTCTTTAACTATATTAACAAAACTTGTACAAAATTCAACTTTTATAGATAATACACTTTTAAAATAATTAATACTTACATAAATTGCAATATTTCATATTTTTAAAAAAAAGAAAAAGACTAGGTGGCTTTAGTATAGCGAATAACTCTTACGGCTAAATGAACAAGAAATATGGTTATCCTGGTAAACTCATTTGAAGTCGTAAGTTTTGTTTCTGCATGGTTTCTTGTTTTATTTTACACCCGTCGTAGAACAGCCGAAGCAATTTTGGGTTTATGACTACCGATGTTCAATTCCGTACCCTTGTAAATTTTAACACAATCCAGGAGACGATAAGGAACTCCTTTATCAAGTATTAGGGAAAATTTGCCTTCGTGGAGGACTTTTTGTTGGAACTAACCCGCATTTGCGTTCCGTGGAGAAGGAAACCTCGCACGGTTAGCATGATGGCAAATTAGGAGCCCACAATGCTTACGCATGTTTGTATATAGTTCTAAGTGTGTATAATAGCGTTAAAATGCAGAAAGTATTGTTACGTATATATCTATGAATTCCATCACACGATATTGCGTGATCCGGTAAGGAACGTGGTAGTCTGTATTTTACGGTAATTTATCTAATGCTTACATAATATCTCTCGTTGCTTACATTATCTAGTCTTAATATAATCCTAATTGATTATGCGGAAATTACTACTACCGAGTATAAAATACAGGATTCGTTTTGAAATTTTTTTCCCCCTGAATCTAAGGGTACGCATTTGTTTTTCGGTAGAAAAAAGAAACATTCGCCAAAATATAATTTTTTCCGCCGAATTTACAATTGATCACATTTGGGGAACGCTTAGGGCTGCCCTTAATAGTTATATAATGAAATAAAATAACAAATTATACGTACGATGGTTCTGAATTAACCTATTACCTACTGTAGATCGCCGTATGGAAACTTTTATTATCGCCCTGTCTATAAAGGAAGCAGTCTTTTATTTATTATTATCGTGTAGAGTTAATTTGCTTTTGAAATAAGACTAATAATAATCGTAACTTTAAGTTACACGAATATCGAAATAGAAGATTATCATTTGATGGACATTTTGGAGGGGACATTTGGACATTTAATATCGCATGAAATGTTTTTAAAAAATCTATTCATACAATTCTATTCCAACAATTTTGTTTTTAAAAAAATTTGAGAATATCTGGAATTTAAAGGAATTTCTTTGTTTTGCATTTCAATATCAATTCCGCACTATAAAGTTGATCTCTAAGTTTTAAGAAGAAGTAGATTTAAAAATAATTTAGTTTATTTGCTAAACGCATAAAGATTGTGAGTTCGTGGTTAGAAAATGGAAATGAACAAAAAATTCTTATGAAACTACTCTTGAACTAATATGAAAATGATGTTAAACAAATGTAGTAAAGTAGCTTTTACGACATTTAACCAAAAATGTTGCAATTCTTTTTTACTGCCAGAATCTTTAAACTTTGATAGTAACATTTAAATGCGAGGCAGAGCTCCATAACAAACCATCAACCGTGTAAAAACAATTTCAAATGACACATTCAATTATGCTAAACATCCTGATGATCTTTATCTCTATTAAGTTTTTGTTTCACTTTTCAAATCCCTTATAGTATTTACCAATTCACTAATCACCACATTTTAATATTTTTCTCTATTATCATTAGAGTTTTAAATAAAGTTGGTGATCATTTGTAAAATATTAATCTACTTTAATGTAAAACACATTAAAAAATCCTGTTTAAGAAAACAACACAAATGCTTGCATAAATATTGCATGTACATTTACACATAAATAGGGGTATACTTTCAGCATTCTTTCTTTTTTTTTAAATTTTCCCATCACAATTATTTCCTTCGGTATGGTAGTATAGTATATTATAATTTACCTGAAGAAAAGTATAGGTTTATGTTAAGGGTAGATTTGGGGCCATATATGCACACAGTAATCAAGCAACATATTCTTCATTTTCAAGCTTTTAGTACCAAGAAGAAAAAAATTTAAGTAACGGAATATTTTATTTACGTTACGATGCCGTAAAATAAATAAAAAAGAAATATTTTTACGAAATATAATTTTTAAATATTGATCATGTACGGGGATCGGACCTTCTGGACTAGCAATTTAAGGCTTCATATCACTTAACCATAACGGTCACATCTAATCATCCGACTTATAATAAGCTTATTATAAGTAATTTCTGAGGTTTACCAATAGCATCATATTGTGCCACATTGTGGTTTTCCTAATTTCGCTATAATTATTAATAGAGTATACTATAATATAATATCTGACCGATTATGGAAAATTATAGGTTAATAAATTAAGGGAAGATATGGGGTCATATATATACATAGTATATGAGCTACAATTCCCCCATTTTAACGCTATTGCAGGCAATTTGAAGTATATGCATGCATACTTACATATTGTCCCATTGTGGGCCTTTTTATTAGTCTACAATTATTTCCTTAAAATTTTTAGTGTAGTATGTTATAATATATCACCTGACCTAGTCTGAAAGTTATAGCTTAATAATAAAGAGCGATATGAGCTTTATATATATACAGTATATCAGCAATCAACATCAACAATTTTGTATCAACAGTATCTCCATTTTAATGTCATTATACTCACTTAAAAAATACTTACATATTGTGCACATTTTGGTCCCCCTATTTTTATTATAATCATTTCCTTTAGCACTGTAATATAGTATAATACCTGGCTGAGTTTAAAAATTATAGGTTGTTTTTAAAGAGAGACTTGAGGGTCATGCATGCATAAATATATTTATATACACACATACTATCCAAGCTACATATGCATCATTTTAACGCTTTTATTAAATCTCATTGTGGCAGAAAATGTTTTTGCTTCTTTTGTTAAACATTGTACAGCAAATCCAAAATTATTTTATACAAAATTTTTATTATGGAACTTTTTAAACAACATTTCTACGAGAAAAAGTTTCTGCAAATAAATGTCATATTTATATATTGTGCGATCGTGCGTAATTACTGTTTTCCATTCCAAAATAAAAACGATTAAAAATAATTATTCTTCTGAGCATTAAAAGTAATTATTTAATAAAAAGCAGCGCTAATTATTTCTTTTTGAAAAATCCATATTACTCAATTAAGAATTCGTCTGGAAATGTCATTTTGAATTTATCTTGTTAATCACTTTTTACTACAATTATTCGTAAAATTTAAAATACTCTTGATTCATTTTTCAGTAAGCTTTGTAATATAGTTTAAACATATCAATTCACGAGATAAGGAATCGAAGCTAATATAGGAAAAAAATACACTGAATTTTAAAGAAGATTTTTTTGCAAGCTCTTTTAGTTAATTCGATTTTTATATTACGAAATTCATGTCCTGCAAAAACCTTAGTGTGTGATGAACTGGAATAGCTATTGAAATTGTAAAATTTTATGCATAAATTGCTTAACGTCATTTTGAAACATAACTGCTCATCTAAGATACTAGCGTAAAATTGCTTCTTAAGACAGTTAATTTTTTGTAATTATTAGCTTTACCAAATTAGGTTTTTTATAGAACAGAGTCATTATCCTATTTCTTACTCTTTTTTTTAAAAAAAAAAATATTTAAAATTCCTTTGGAATTTTTCTCGAAATTTATTAAAATAAATTACGTTTCAGTTTCTTCAAAAAATGTTTTAATTAAAAAAATTAAAAAAAATAGAAAATTAAAGATTGGTTTTTAATCTTTAACGCAATTTCTTAGAATCATCTCCAGATTTGTTTTCCTTTTACACAAACAACGTGTTTCTTTCTGTTCTGAGACGACTAATCATGTACTGATTGCTTTATTTTATTCATAAACTGCTGTTTGTAGAAAATGCAACACCATGAAGGAATCATCAGAATCAAATGAAATTCGCAGCAAATGTCAATTATAGGATATTATGCAAATTAATAAAGTTTCAGAGCCATCGCGCGTGCGTGGCGCGCGCAGCGCCCTCTGAATTGATGCTGAAAGCGTATAAATAAAGTGCTGTAGCGGGACGTTGAAAATAGTCTATGATTATTTGTTAGTGGCAAACGTTTAGTGAGACCTGAGTATGCCTCCACGACGGAAGAATAAGAAATTCAAGCAACTTACGGAGTTTGAACGAGGGAGGATAATCGGCCTTCGAGAAGGAGGATTTTCCTATCGCGCAATAGCAGCTCGTATGCAGCGGAACAGTTCCACAGTGATGCGAGTTTGGAAGCAGTGGACCGACGAGCACCGAACAACTCGAAAAACAGGCACTGGACGACAGAAGGTGACGTCAGAGCGCGATGATCGACACCTGCTCCGCATGGCGGTGAATGATCGCACAGCTTCCTCCAGGCAGCTGGCAGCACATTGGTCTACTGCTACAGGTGTACAATTGTCGGCTTCGTCAATTCGTCGTCGTCTGCTGCGCCGTGGATTGCGTGCAAGGGTGCCATTATACAGGATTCCCCTCACGGCGGATCATCGACGGCTGCGTCGGCAGTGGGCTCTTGAGCACAGAGACTGGCGAGCTGATTGGCACCAAGTTGTCTTTTCAGATGAATCACGCTTCAATTTGTGGACCCATGATGGCCGTGTTCGTGTTAGACGTTATGCCGGTCAACGCTGCCTTCCTGAGTGTATTATTGAACGACATAGTGGTCGAACACCCGGAGTTATGGTCTGGGGTGCGATTTCGTATCATGGACGATCCAATTTGATACGAATTGAGGGTAATCTCAATAGCAACAGATACGTCCGTGAAGTGCTACAGCCCGAAGTCGTTCCTTTCCTTCAAGGCATCCCTGGAGCTATCTTTCAGCAGGATAATGCACGCCCACATGTTGCGCGGACTGTTAGAGACTTCTGTTCAGCACAACGCATGCAACTTCTTCCTTGGCCTGCTTATTCGCCGGATATGTCGCCTATTGAGCACGTGTGGGATATGGTTGGTCGGCGTCTCACTCGTGATCCGCGTCCTGCAGTTTCCAAAGACGAACTTTGGTTGCGCATACAAGCGATATGGAATTCTCTTCCTCAAGCAGATATTCAACATCTGTTTGACTCCATGCCACGTCGTATAGCAGCACTTATTGCAGCGCGTGGTGGCTGCACCAAATACTGATTTCGGACGCTTAATTTGTTTCTTTTGTTTTGAAAATTTCATCATTTATTTGTATCAGTACAAGTCGTTTCTGCATTAAATTTCATTTGATTCTGATGATTCTTTCATGGTGTTGCATTTTCTACAAACAGCAGTTTAGTTTCATAAATACATTTCAAAATTACTGAAAACTCGATAATATAACGTAGAGAGTCGAGTCTAAATGGGTAAACCATCTGCAATTGGCTGAGATCAGTCAGAAATAAAAATTTCCTCATAAACACAATATAAAGTAATTGGAATCTTAATGTTATTAGCTATGCATTTTTTATAGCTTTTAAAATTAATCTTAACTATTAATGGTAACTCTTAAACGCAAAATTAATGTTAAAAAACTATATAGTGTGTGTCTTTAGTTTACAGCTATATTTCGCAGTTGTATCGAGTTGTTTATTGTATTATATGCTAACTAAACAGTTAAATATTGATAAAGTTTCGAAAACTTTGTTAATTTTATTCAATAAGTTCCTTTTTACATTAAAAAAAACTAGTCATTTTAGATTGCAAACATGCTTCCACTCTTTATAATATATAATACACACCCCGAAACTTTTTTAATTTGTAAATATTAACAGAAACTGCAATAGTGGAGTTTCGCTCATGCATATATATATATTTAAAATTTTAAAAGTCGACTTAGAAAATTAATAACAATGCTTTTACACCTCATGTTTTTAAAATGTGAACAAAAATCTTACTTTTATCAGTAACTTATACTTAAAAACAAAAATCAAGCAATTAGTTTTAGCACTCCAAAAAGAAACCATTACGTCAAAAATATTCATATTTTCTACTCTACTTCTTTTTTTATATTTAAATCAGAATTTCAAAAATAAATTTCCATCCTGATCCTCAGAATTTTTTCTGAATAAAAAAATTGTTTAGTCGTAATGCTAAATTTTCTGATTTTTTTTCTAGAAAATTCTCATATCTTGATAAAAAAAAATTAGTATTTATTAAGCATTAGCTAGGAATATCGATATACGTCTAACGAAGATTAAGACCCATTAATTAAATTTTTACATGCCGTGACGCAAAAAACGCTGCTGTTAAAAAAGCGGTTATTATTTTAACTAAATAAATATTTTCTACTGTTAGCTACTACCTGATTTTTGAAAGGAACAAAAATCATCTGTTTAATGTAAAATCAGTCCTGTTTCAGATAAGAATTCTTGTGACATATATGTCACACTAGGTCAATATGGGTTTTAACCTAATTAAAAAAAATTAAAATCTCAAGATTTACGGATATTATGGTTTAATACAACGTATCTAATATCGGTTATACTGTGGCAAGTTTGCATAACAGTGCGAATACAAGTTAACAAATGGTACAGTAAACTATGTATGGCGCAAAAATAAAGGAAAAAGAAAATAAAGCAAAACAGAATCAAAGTAGTGAATTTCGTGGTGGAGGAACCCGTGCTGGCTTATAAAAAATTAATTATAAATTAATTTCTTTTTTTTGGGGGGGGGGACACCAGTTAGACTAATTATTGTGGTACTAATGCTTACTTGAAGAAACTGTGGATTCGATGAACGTTTGAAAAAAATTACAATTTTTATGAAGTGTTTGCCTTTCTAGTGTAATAACAATAGTAACCTCTAAAGTTTGAACAATCACATAAAACCTGTGTACTTTTATAACGCTAAAATTTTTTAAAAAATACAATAAACTACTGAATTAATGAAATTGCTTTAATTTAAATCAAAGCAAACAAGCATAAATGTGGTAAAATTTATGTAACAAATATCTTAAATTGGACGATAAAATAAAATGCAATCGAGAACTTGTTCAACGACAATTTAAAATATATGAGCTTTCACAAGAAAGCGTTTGCCAAACTAAAAACTTTCATGCTAATAAAACTACCTCCTTCATTTAACAATAAGCTTTTTGGAAAAGTTATTGCTACATTTTATAGGAAGACTTTTGCTCATAATAAAGGATATGCCAGTAGAAACTGCCAATAAGTTATAGAAAAACATTTAAATCGATAAATTTTCAACATTGTAGAAAAATTTTAAAATAACTAAATTAGCTATTTCACAAAAAAAAATAATTTTCTACAGATTCTCTAACTAACTTTTAGACTTAGCAGTCACAGTAAAAAAAATATTCGACATGAAATTTTTCTAAATAACTTTTTAAAGTGTTTCATTTCCTTTTTTCCGAATGATTGATTCAGAGTTAAATGAATTAACGTAAATATAAATGTAATATCAACGTAATACAAATATAATACAAATGAAAAGAAAATATTATCATAAGGAATTTAAAGTTCAAATGGATCGTTTTTCAGGCAGGTTTTCAGGTTAAAATGAAAATCGAAACTCGTGCATTTTTAATTACACTTTTATATCGATGTGGAAATAAAATTTGAGATAATTAGATAAGGTGTTTAATGTTTTTTTTCTAATTAAGTCTTGATCAAAATTGCAACTTTCATTATTCGGTATTTTTTCCAACTAAATTAAAAATCATGAATACTTGCTCTAGTAAAAACTACTACGTATAAACAATAACAATTAGAAAGAAAGAAAACATTACACATACTATTTTTTAGCAAACTTAAAAAGTCCATTTACTTCTTACTTTCAATAAAAAATCTACAGAATTAACAGAAGCGATGGTCAAGAAATTTACTACAGTGTAGTTGTCAAGTATCATCGGGCTAACCAATAGAGAGTTTTCCGTTCCGCTTAGTCAAGTGCGGATTAACCGCTTCCTTTACCAATTTTTTTTTTGAAAAAAATACAAAAAATCAAAATGCTTTTTAATTTCATTAATAAATACAAGGAGCTTAAACAAAACATAATACACACGTTCTAAGTTCAAATTTTAATTTTTTTGCGTGTAAAAAATATTTAACTTACCAACAGTTTTCAATCTCAAATTATCTCGGGTAAATTAAAAAAGTTAAATATGAGTCTTTGTATATTTTCACATCTTCATAATCTGAAACATCATCTGCATTACTTTCTCTCGCGATTTCTCTACTCTTTTTTTCTATATAAATTCACCAACCATCGTATATACAATTGTACAAAACATGTCTGCAGTCTCACAAATAGCAAAGCTCCCTTAGCGAAAATTGGCAATCATAGCAGATTATTGTTTTTGCTTCCGGCCAGGGCCGGATTAACCTATAGGCACACTAGGCACGTGCCTAGGGCCTACGAAAAACTTGGGAGAAAAAAATTTTTGGACAAAAATAATTTAGCTTTAAAAACAACAGGTGTATTTTGCACAAAATTATGAAGATACAAATAAAAATATAATATTTTTCGGTAATAAATTATTTTCCAGAATCTTATGATCTAAGATATTACTTTTTTGCGATTTTTGAATTCAACGAAATCTTGTATTATGCTGTCGAATTGCAGATAAAGTTCGATAAACAAATTTTTAAATTAAAATCTATATTAATAAAAATGTAAAAAAAAAATATGCAAGAAAATTTTAGCATATATTTTGAAAAGAGGGAGGAGTGGGGGAAGGAGGGGAGGGCCCAAAAACGGCTGTGCCTAGGGCCTACGAAAGGCATAATCCGGCTCTGCTTCTGGCCGAATAAAAAAACGTGATAAAGCAAAACGTGTTGAAGAATTCTGCTTACTGAAGAATCGGAATAATAAATATTTGCAATGCATACCAGAATTAACTCTGGAATAATCAGGAAAGTGGTTAAAAGAAAAACAATTTTTTTTAATACTACACTGCAAATAAGAAAGATTATATGTTTGTGGAGAAATTCAAGAACATTTGAGAACACATGTTAAAATTTGAAAAAAATGCTTTATCCTCAAAGAAAGGGAAAATTTTTGAAGGCAATCAATAAAAATTGTGTATTGTCCTCAAGATTTAAGAACGTCAGGTGACCTTAACAATGAAAAATATAAAAAATTGGAAGAAAGAAATAAAGAGCAATATTTATTTCTTTTTAAGTTTTTTATTTTTTCTAAAAGAAGATTCATTTTGTTCTCTTATCAAACTTTGAGAATTAAAAAGAAAAAAAAAGAATAGGAAATATATTTTTTTGAATTTTTTTTTTTGGTTTTATTATTTTATTTTTTGCTTTGTTTTGTTTAAATATTGACTTATTTTCATCAATCAAATTGTTTTACCTCTTTAACAATTAAAAAAGGGAAAAAAGAATGGAATTTTTTCTTTTGTTTTGTGTTGTTAAAAAGAAAATTAACTTCTATCGTTTAAATTGAAACACTATTATGGCAATTCAACAAAAAACGATTGAAAAATTTTTCTATTTAAAAGGATACTAATTTTTTATACTTAAACTTGGAACCCCACTATGGAAATTTTTCAATCAAATCAAAAATCAGTATGTTATATTTTGTTTAAAAAAGGAAGACTATTTAAAAAAAAGTTTTAAACAAAGGAATGATTTTTTCTTAATTTCGTTATTATTTAAAACGCGATAAACTCTAATCACATAAATTCGAACAACGGCCAGGAAATTTCTAAGGAAGCTTATTTTTATTAAATTAAAAAAGGAAAAGTGAAACAAAGTTTTTTTCATTGTTTTTCGTTTATCTAAATGGATACTGTTTTTATATACATAAACTGAAACACCATAATTATATTTAATTATTATTATTATTAATATTTACTTTTCTTTGCCTAGTTACATTTTTAAAGTATATCCAATTTGATGGCCAATTGGAATAAAACAATGAAAAACTAATAATTAAATAAATGATAATACTAAGTAAAAGAGATTTTTTTATACATATTTGGACAAAATACACATTCAGAAATGTTTCCTTATGATGAGTGTTAACTCCATAAGAGTGTTAACTCATCATATTAATAAGAAGAATTTAGTATCGTGGCGCTTTCAACATATTATTTCAAAAAGAATCTCACAATCAGCATTTCTAGAAAAATATTTTACTGTTGTAACTTTGACTATTAGAAAAATATCTTTGTATTGGCGTAATTTTCGTTAAATGAATTTTTCAGTGCAATTTTTAAATAATTTTAACGAAAATAATAGTAAATGGCAAAGTACAAAATTTTAATGAAACCAGTCGATTAATTCTAGAGAAATCAAATTTTAACAATACAATAATTTTTCAATTTTGATAGCTCAAAAACTATTGACCATTTCAGTTTTAATTTATCACAAATTATAAACGTGTTCTTAAAAAAAAAAATACTAGCACTAAGACTACCTAATTTGAGTAGGAAAAAAAATCCTCTTTTGTAGCAAAAAAAAAAAAAAAAAAAAAAAAAATCATAAAATTTTGGAGCATGCAAACTTTGAGCGAAATCGGTGGAATGGCTTTTGATAAATTTGATATTGCGAAAGCATTTTGAAGCATATAAAATGTAAACAAAATCGGTCAAATAGTTTTTGAGTAATTAAATTTTAAATAAACGACTTTTTAAAATTTTACTAACTCTAAAACTAGGTGTCCAAATGAACATAATATAAACAATCCTTATATTTTCTCCACGATGCACTCCAAATTTAAAAACGTATTAAAATTTAAAAAAACAATACATATATTTTATCACGAACACAAGTGAAAACTATAAATTTTGTCATCGGAGATTATCATTAAATTGTATAATAGCGGGTAATTCTCTGTTAATTTTCCTTAAGAATGCGTTCATAAAAGGCGTTTCCGTCAAAAATGCTCAATTCGTCTTCGGAATCTGAAGACGTGAAGGTTAGCGTGATAAGTCAAATTAATCCAATTAGTTTATACCGTTTATATATTTCAACTATTAGAATGGAATTTGTATCAACTCCACCAAATAGATTTATCCTCGATTGTCTATTTAGTGATAAAAATTTAATTTAGAACATTTATTTACATTTTCTTACTTAAAATAAAACAAATTAGTTTTAGATCTCATTCCACTTATTTTGAATAAGACATATTATGTTACCTAGAGAAAGATCTAAGTATAAATTCTCATGTTTTCTTATATATTCGATAAAACGATAAAACTCAATATTCTATAAAAATATGGTAAAAAATTTTTTTATATAATAGAGTAAATATAAATGTTAAAAATCAATATGAATTAACGATAGAATAAAAATTAAATTTACGGAAAAAACATCTTAAACAAAAAGAATGAAATATTTGTAAGTTATTTATGGAAAAATGCAAAATATATAACACATTTTTTAAAAAATTAAATCAATTTAAGATCTGAATAAAAATAATTTAATCAAAATAAAAGAACAAATCTCGATATCAAAAAAATTATTAAAGAAGACGTTAATGACACTGTTGTTTTGAGTGTATAAATTTCGTTGCATTTTGCTTTGTTGCGCAAAAACTGAAAAATTGAGAAACTTGAAATTGCAAATGGGGAGAAAAATGTACAAAAAATTAACGTTCGATAGTTAGTTCGAGAATTAATTTTAAACTTGTAGTAAAAAAATATTCTCCATAAGCTTTGAAGTTCTGAGAAAAGCAACTACGTAAATTCGCCATGATGAAATAGGCATATTTACTCATTAATTTTGCACGAGTTGTTGCTGATATATATATATATATATATATATATATATATATATATATATATATATATATATATATATATATATATATATATATATATATATATATATATATATATATATATATATATATATATATATATATATATATATATATATATATATATATATATATAAACAAATTATTGGGCATAAGCTACAAGTAAATCGAACTCAAAATATAGGTTCAAAATGTAAACAAGGGAAAAATTACAGAGCAATGAAAAAGGGGAAAAAAGAAAAATAATAATAAAATAAGAATAACAAAAAACAGGAAAAAAAGGACAAGAAATAAAAGATAATCTTTTCATCAGCTCACACGATTATATCCGCATTGTTCTGTAATTTTTCCCTTGTTTTCTCTACATTTTGAACTTAGAATCATAATTATATATATATATATATATATATATATATATATATATATATATATATATATATATATATATATATATATATATATATATATATAGATAGATAGATAGATAGATAGATAGATATTTAGATATATTAGATCAGATATATTTAGATATATATATTTCAAGGTAATATATACACCGAAGAGCCATTACATTATGACCACCCTGCTAATAACATGTAGGACCATCTTTAGCCCTCAAAACTGCTAGCACCTGCCGTGGCATTGATTCCACATGGTGCTGATAGGTAGTCTGAGGTATCTGGTACCAAGCGCTCACCAACTGGTCCTGCAATTCCCTCACATTGAGAAGGGGTAGCGTGGCAGCACGAAGTAGGACCACAAATGCTCTATTGGATTAAGGTCAGGTGAATTTGGGGGCCAAGACATGACTTGAAAGTCACTGAAATGCTCCTCGACAATTCGACCCTTATGACATGCGCATTATCCAGTTGGTAAACACCATCCCCCGAAAAACTGTTGACATGAATAGGTGAACCTGGCCTGCAACTATGTTCAAGAAGTTTACAGACATCAGGGATTGTTCTATGAGGATTATGGGTCCTAATGTGCCCCATGAGAACATTGTTCCTGAACGGAAACCATGAAACCTTGGGCGAGCCCATTATTATAGATGGAGGGTGGTCATAATGTAATGGCTCTTCGTTGTATATATATTACCTTGCTATACACGTATAATATTATTTTTTGTGGATATAGTGAACCAAAAGTAATGTAGAAATTGAATATTATGCACTTTTTTCTGTCTTCGACTGATTTTTTTTTCTTCATTTTAAGGTAATTTTGAAATTTCTACATAAAATACATATACCGATTTTTAAAACCATCTATTGAGAGGAATGTAGCAATAAGCATTTTTTCGTGTTTGCTTTTTCTATCTCAGTTTCACATTCCTAAATAAAGGGCATCCCTAAATTTTTTGTACTCAAGACGGAGAGTCATAAAAAATGAAAGTTAACACATTTTTTGTTACAACATATTGTTTTTTAATCATTTTTGTATTTATTTTTTAGGTTTTTTTTATTTAAATAATGTGTAATAAAAGTGAGCAGTTCGGAAAATGAGTTAAAATTGTTTGCAGTATGGATATAGTGAACTTCCGGTTATAGTGAACTGAAGTTTCGGTCCCTTGAAGGTTTACTATAGCGGGGTTTGACTGTAGTTAAATCGGAAACTCATTAAATTATTACTTTTCATGTTTCTTCCTCATTCGGCGTAATTTTTAACACGAAAATTTATTTGTAGATAACCGACTTTCTTAAAATTTGATAACTTAGAAACTATTCGGCTGATTATTCTCAAACTTTTTTTCTCGTCATTTAAAATTATATTCTCTGAAATGATGCAAAAATATGTTTACCATACAATTCAAAATATTTTAGACTGTTATTAAATAAAATTATAGAACATAATAAATAATTATTAAGAATTATTTCCTTTATTTAATTTTTTTTTTTGTATACACGCTGTATATTTGTATATTTATAAAATTGCTGATGTATGACGAACTACGCAAAAAAGGGAAATTAACATTAAGAAACACACTCTCCTCAAACAATCGGCATCCTATTTTTCAGTTTAAGACTATTCGCATTATTCGATTGTCAAAAATAAAAAATTCGTCAAAAAGTTATTGTAATTCAGAGAAAGTACGCCTTTGTGTCTGATTCTGTACCTTGAAATATCGTCTTGCATTGTTTAATAAGCATATTTCAGATCTCCCCTTTAAACTATTTTGATCGGTTCGTGAAAATCCTATCATTAGAACTGAAGTTGTTGCTGCCATTAAGACAGAAGCTGTGAGATTGTTCTTGTTTCCCAGTGGCGCCATCTATGAAGAAGATTGAGACTTCTGCCACACTCATACGTCACACCAGTTTATAGGGCGAACCTATTCATTCATCCACCGATCGTTTTGACCTGAACCAGAAAACCATCAATCTTTAATTCAACACCCGCACAGGTATAATTTGTTATGAGAACTTAGAGGACTTTGAGACCCGACAGATTTAACTGCTATTCACCATTTACTACACGGGGAGTCTTCGTCTTGCTGGGTTCGAACTCCCGTTTTCACAAATGGGAGTTCAGCTCCTGCCAGATAGACTATCCCGGCCCAGAACTAAAATTATTCTATTTTACAAGTTTTTTTTATTTCTTATTTTTCTCACTGTACTATTTATTCCTTTTTGTTTTGAGACTCTTTAATCATAGAAAAATACATTTGACAATAAAAGTCAAATTAACTTTGTTTTACTGAGATAGAAGAGTCTTAGTTATTATTAATCATGTTTTTGGTTATGTTGATAATTCAACTCAATCGATATGTCGTAGTGAATATCTTATAGCATTTATGCTATACGAAAGTTTTATAGGACTCACCTGAATTTGGCTTTAAATGTAGCTTATGTTCTCTCGTCTTTAGGCGCTGTTGTTTTTATTTTGTGGCCTATTTGTTTCCTCTGAAGCTCTACCTGTTGTGATTGAAGCGAATGCCTTGGAGGCAGGTGCAAGTACTCAATATAAAACGGAAGACGTAAGTGCAATTTATTCTATTTAATTGCATATGAATAGCAGAAATATTGAAAATTGTTTCTAAATCTTACGTGAATTCTTTTTTGCAAATTCTATGTTGCTTTGTTTGAACACCCTTAAAACATGTGGGATAAAACAGGAATTTCCCATTGGTATTAAAAGTTAACACCACTAATTATTGCTCGTAATCATCGCTATTGAGAATTACTATTAATCATTGCTATTAAGAACTATTACTATTAATTCTTACTATTAGTGAAATTAATTATTAAAATTATAATTAAATTATTAGAGATATTAATTATCATAATTATTATTAAATTATTAAAATTCAACTTTCGTATCGCTGATTTAAAATCTGCAATCGGTTTCTCTGTCCAATTTTTTTTTAAAACTGATGTTTTTAGTGTATTTTTTTTTGGACAAAATGTGGTAGCTTAAAAGCGTTATATGGAGCAAGGAATCGCATTACAAGGAATCGCATAGCAAGGAATGTCATGACAATCTTCTAGAGAAGTTAGGATGCACATCATCAGTATTAAAATTGCATAGGAACCCGTGCCTGTAAAAAAGTCATCTTAAGCCGCTAGGGGCGCTTCCCAATAATGAACTGTTTCTTCATGGGCTTCTGAACAGGTCATTATAGGAAAACTCCCCAAGCCGCATATGACGGTAATTCTGGGCTTAAGTTCTCATGCAATTTTAATCCTGACGATATGCTCTAACTCCCCTAGAAGTTTGCTGCTGAATTTATGCAATCCCCTGTCATAGATAAAGTTTTTAAACTTGTACATTTTGACAAAAAATGAATCAAATATGGCATTTAAAAAAATCAGTGGCTTTAGGAGTAAAGCTAATTTCAGATTTGAAATCCTCACACCCGAATTAAACAAGATTAGGTATTTGTATAAATGCAACAAAAATTTTGCAACCCAGTGTTATTGCTTTTGAGAAATTAAGAATTAATACTATTGCTATTAAGATCTATTACTTTTAATTTTCACTATTACTGCTATTGATTATAAAGAACTACTTAATATTAAAAATCAAAACTATCAATTTACTATGGGGCACGGGCATTGATTGTAAACAAACAATCAATTGCGGGTCTCTGGGTGGCGAGGGTGTCATAGACTTAACATAGCGAGGTTTAAAAATAAAGTGTTTTTAACTTATATTGTCAATTTATTTAGAATATTACATATATTCTTCGAAAGATAGTGTACTGAACTTTAAATAGTGATGCAGTTTTAATTGAAAATTTCCTTTTTAATGCTGCAATTTGAGGATATATATTTGGTCACTTTGTTTACGTATTTCGTGTAATTTGTAATGTTATGACACAACTTGATTAGAAATAAATGTATAGAATACCTGCATTAAAATGATTATTATTATTTAGGATTTAGTGTTTTATTTATGTGTGTATGTTTTTATTTATTTTAAAACTGATATATATTAAACACAGTTTTGAGTATATCATAGTCAATCAACCTTATTAATTCATGTTATTTTTCTTAATGGTATTTTTATTTTGAATGGTACTTCTAATTCTTATTTTATTAGAAAACTTGTCTTCTGAACATTGAATTGGGATAGATTTATGATTCATTTATTCCATTTTTATTTAGTAAATTGTGGATTCCACTAGGATCACCATGTTGTTTACTTCTTACATGTTATTTATGTTGTTTTTGCTACTCTAATATACTTACTACACATGTATTAAAATACTGTACATACTAAAATTAATATTATTATTAAAGATCTTCTATTTTTTTGTGTTTTTTAAGTCATTAAAGCTGAGTAAATACAAAAAATGTTTTTTGTACATGAGTGTCTCACAATAACATTTTAAATGAATAAAAAATCATGTTCTGATCCTATTTAAGAGTATTTACATTAGTGTTTAAAGCTTTTCTTAGTTAAACAATGGCTAATTGTATGAGAATAAGTTTTTATTCACATTAAAATGTGAATCAAATATATAAATTATAGAAAGTACATATAATGTTTTGCCACACATTTAATACTAAAAGTTATTGAATCACATATATTTATTTAGCAAATTTTATCTTAAATATAATAGTGATCTGCCTCCTCGCCGTGCACACTCGTAACATATTTCTATGGCTAAAAAATCTATTACTACTGGCATGTGTTCTTACGCTATGGTCAGTTTGACATGGATGATTATCACATTTTCCATTGAAATACTCTTTGTGAGATTATTGTTTCCAAGTGGCACTAAAAAGCAAAGGGACAAATCGTTTATTTTGTGATTTTTTTTTTTTTTTTGTGTGATAAATCATTTGCGTTATAAGTTATTTAAAATTTGTTATTCTTTTTACCTCTCATTAAGCAACATAAACAATTTTGATTAAACCTTTCTTGAAACATGAAGGATATTTCTTTGTAAGTAAAACTAAACAGCATTTGAATTATTTAAGTAGAATATAACTATAACTTTCAACTGTTTTTAATTTAAAACACTTGAAACTAAAAATAAATACACTTGGAATTAACATAGACATTTATTAGACATATGAATTGAACTAAATATATTTTGCTTTATGTAATGGCAAAATTAAAATGGAAGTCGATTGTTAGCCTGACAGCAATGAGCAACTCAAAGGTGTTTGAGCAAGACATCACCGATTAATATTCACTATGATGGCTATTAAGCTGTATTCATAGAAATTTCTTTTTTTAAATTTTCTATTCGATTAAAGTCTTTAAGCAGTGATTTGATTATTTTTGTTTATATTTTCATTGTTTATGTATTTCAATGAAACATGAAACTATTTTTATTTTTTAAAAAGAGAGAAAATTCAGGTAAAGGAGAGTTAATTACTATATAGAATAGATAATACAATAAGTTTTACATTACTTCATTCATATCAACAGGGTGCTCTACAAATGGGGAGCTGAAATTTGTAAGTAAAACAGACACTATATTCTTAGAAGAACAAATAATAGGTCTACATTTTCCATGCGATTCGCACATGCATGAGGCATGTCTCTCACGTGTAGTTTTTAAACAGTCACTCGTGCGAGTAAAACATTCGAATATAAGTTGTTTAATAAACTCACCGCTAAGCATCATAGTCCTGAGATAGAGTAGCGGATACATAAATTATAGTTTTTAAAGAGATATTTATCACCCAATACAAACTATAAGAAAAACTGCATGAAATATTAGATGTTCACATGCTTATGTCAAAGCTGAGATAAGTTTTTATCGTGATATTATATGCAATGAAATAAGATAAGTGGAATTAAAAAAAAATAGTAATAATAACTTAACACTTTTTTAAAAACAAGAAGGAAGAAAAAAATTAAAGCATTTACGCAGGATATTTATTATATATTTTTCTCAAACCTCTTCTGAATGTACTTCATGGATTCAATTAATTATTTAAATAATAATTTTCGAAGAAAAATTATTATTTCAACATAATAAAACATTCAAATAAAGTTGCGAGTAAAACATTCGAATATAAGTTGGTTAATAAACTCACCGCTAAGCATCATAGTCCTGAGATAGAGTAGCGGATACATAAATTATAGTTTTTAAGGAAATATTTATCACCCAATACAAACTATAAGAAAAACTGCATGAAATATTAGATGTTCACATGCTTATGTCAAAGCTGAGATAAGTTTTTATCATGATATTATATGCAATGAAATAAGATAAGTGGTGATGAATTAAAAAAAAAATAGTATTAATAACTTAACACATTATTTAAAAACAAGAAGAAAAAAATTAAAGCATTTATGCAGGATATTTATTATATATTTTTCTCAAACCTCTTCTGAATGTACTTCATGGATATTCAATTAATTATTTAAATAATAATTTTCGAAGAAAAATTATTATTTCAACATAATCACATAATTGGGTTATAAAATATCATACAGCTAAAATTCTGAAAGCAAGGATAGAAATTATTTTACAATAAACCTTTAATTATTAATTAAATTTCTTTATATTTTCGTTTCTTCCCCCTTTGTTTACAATTGATTTGTTATACTGGCTGGAAAGCGTACAAATCCTACCCTAAATTCAATGTTGTTTAATAGACAGTTTATAACAAACATGCATAATGACTAATAAAATTTAAAGAAAAAAAAATCAATACAAACATACGCACCTTCATACTATGCTATCACCGTGTTGTGGAGTACCTTATAGTCAGACTTAATTTTGAAAGGTCTTCATGGGTTAAGAACACCCTAAATTGCGGAATGATGCGGCTTAGAAGGGGCAATAGGCGGAAAGATACTTGATATTAAATAAGAAACAAGTTTCCTCACTAAAGCCCCACTGAGCCATACTGCATCCTTTAAAGATTCAATTGAATAATATTTTCATTTCATCATAGCATGCTTTAAATAATTCCATCTGCTTCTTCACTATTTATTTTGATTTGTTTTCTCCATACGAAGTTGCATCCTAAATCGAAAGGAAACAAGTGTGAGGAAGAATTATGAAACATGCATTATACTTAATCTAATTAATAATGTCTTAAGTAAAGTATGAACAACTATTTCTTGCATGAATCATAACAAACAGTAACTTTAAGTGGAGAGCCTACTCACTTAAAAATAAGATTTTTTTGTGATAAATATTATTAAAATCTAACTAAAAAGTTTTATACATACTTAAAATAAATTAATTCTACTCTTAATAGACAAAATAGTTAAATAATAATGTGTATTTGTGAAAATATCAGGAAAATCCATTCATTAAACTCTGCCACCCAGAAGTTTATTTACAAAAACAAAGCAATTTAAACACACTGAAACAATTTTTTTTACATTATTTGTTCCTATATATTATACAGGCATTATACTCAATTAATATCTTACGTAAAAAACAACAACTATTTCTAATTTGATTCAAAACAACACTATTTTTAAGGAGAAAGCACACTTACCCACAGAACATACGATTTTTTTTGCGCAAATATCTAAACCTAATTCAAATATATTATTATTATTGGGACATACATAAAAATAAATTAATTCTACTTTTAATATATATAAGAATAAAATAATAAAGTGTATTGTTAGAAATGTCAGCAAAATATTTAAGTTTCAATTCTGCCACCCAGAAGTTAATAATCATAAAACAAAGCTATATCAACACATTGTAAAAAATAATTTGACAATTATTTTGACCTATTTACGAAGCAGACATCACAGTTAATCTAATTTATTAAGATCTAATAAAAAAATCAACAATTATATATATAGTATGTTTCGTAATAATCAACATCTGCAAAATGAAACAGTACTCACTCACCACCCATAAATATTTGAATTTTTTTCCTTTAAAGACTGTCACAATTTAGCCAAAACTTACTATAAAGTTTAGTAGAACTCTATTCTACACGAAAATCGACCTTTTATACTTCAAAAATTTAAGGAAAATATAAAATTTGCTACTTTATTACAAAATGACATAAAAATCCCATAGACTTACATTAGAGTGCTCGCCACCCAATTGATGTAAACAAAGATCGTGACGTCACGCGCCCGTGCCCCATTAAAAATATTAAAGACTCAAAAGAGTAAAAAACGGCTTCTAATTTGAACTGTTATAAGGTTATCGTTATAGATTATTAACAATTAATATTATTTCGCATTTATTGCTTCTTATTTTGTCACACATTCCGTATTCATAAGTTTATTTATTTATTTCAAGTACCGTTGATTATTTTCCAAATCCAGGAGAATCTTTATTTAGTTAGGATTAACATAACAATAAAATATTCTTACCTAAAATCATAATAATTATATATTTTACAAAAGAAAATAATGACTTATAAGGGAAAAATTCAATGATGAATGTGAAGCAATCACGTAGGATGATAAACGGAGGATCCGAAATACTTCGTAAAAATTAATAGGCGTCAGAACTTTAGCTGATTTTCCCACTCTCCACACTTTCCCCCTCTGTTTTGTTTTTTCCCTCCTAGGAAACACATTCGAATTTCTTATCGACATGGGGAAATGGGTAGAGAATGGGTAAATCGGGTAACATTGAGACGTCTATTCACCGAGCGTATAGTAATATGAAAATTAATATTCTAGGTTATGTTTTTTTTTACCAGAACAATAAAAACAGAGATGTATCAGTATTTCTTCTTCCAAATTGAGTCATCTTCCTTTCCTTTCCTGTTAGAATCACGGAAATTATGCATTTGGATACTCCGAAGGCCACACAAGCGGAGGAAGTTTTCGAAAAGAAGTTGGCGATTCTCTAGGAAACAAAGTTGGTTCCTACGGACTCCACAACGCTGACGGAAGGACAAGAGTGGTCAACTATGTGGCCGACAGTGCCGGATTACGGGCAGATGTTCATACAAACGAACCGGGGTTTGACGGGAGCCAGGACACCGCCCACACAGCCATCAACAAGCCAGCCATCGCAGCTGTGGTTGCTCCAGCAGTTCTCGCGAAGACAGTAGTTGCTGCTCCAGCATTTGCGCACCATGCTCCCGTTTTTCATCCCACACTGTTCCATGCTCCCCTCACTTTATTTGCACACGGAGGCCACATTTTGCTGTAGAGTTCTCGAAAGTTAGGAGGAGGAGAAAATGGAACAAAATCATGGAATTTATTCTGAATTGAGTGTTTGGCAGAAATGTCTTAAAGCAATACAACTAACAATCATTCAGTTTTTGATATAGTCTGAAACACAAAAATCTTGAGAATTTTTTTATTATTATTTAGAAACTTTATTTAAAAAGTTTCTTTCGAACGATGTAATTTGGAATGATATTACATCAATATAATATCGTTTTTGCCTACATTAGATTTCAACTGTTTCTTTCTTTCAAAATCAAGTTTAAAACAATATATCTGAAAAACGATAAAGATAATTACTTGAAATGCGTAAATATTAAATATTTTATTTTTCTGCATGGGCTAATTGTAGAAAAATAGGTAGTTTACGATTTAAAACTACTTTTAAAAGTAAATAAATAAAAATAAACACTTAGAATTTTTAAAAAAAATCTTAAATGAAAAATTTTGATGCTGAATTTAACGATAGTTTTTATTGAAGACAAAAACAATTTATTCTATTGTTTATATATATACTACATCATACTACATCTATGCTGCATATTGTTGATATATACTACAACAATTTATTGTTGGTCTATAATACCAATTTTATTAATACCTTAAAAAAATTGGTATTAAAACTTATATTTAGTTACATAAAAAATCGGAACATCGATTTACGATTTTTGTTCGGAATTTCTCTATTTTTTTAAAAAAATTTTTGAAGATTGTTATGAATTTCATGGTGTTGTATATTAATATAAAAACTGAAAACTGAAATTCAGAACAAAGTTGTAACGTTATTTGTTCAAAAATTGTAAATTTAAAAAAAAAAAAACATCTAGTGCTAAGAGAATTAAAATTTAAACCGAACCCATAATATCATGCTAAAGTTATTTCTTTTATTTCTGTTTATTAGAAAGATTACTTTTTAATTAAAAGTATGTGATAAATGATATCTCTTTAAACATTATTGCTTTGAGTCATTATTTTTAATGAGCATATTTGATAAATAAGTTTTGAATGGCGTTACATTTATTATGAACTTTTTTTTGTGGGTTTAATGGCAATTTATGTGTACATATATTCTTTGTTCTTATGACTATCTAATCATTTCTCTCAATTTTAATCACGCTTTATCTATAACTCATGCATGCAGGCAACTTGTGTTTGTAAGGTTGTGGCATGCTATTTCTGGAATTGGTTTATTTCTAAAGGAAAATATGGCAGCTTTTTATTGTCAACAAAAGTGTGTCTTAATTTTAGGGTGTTGTTTCCTTTCTTGTTACGTTGCTATAATTTTGTTGCAAATAATAAAATAAAATGTAAAACTTTGTTTTATTTTTTTAAAAAATAATCATACAACGTTATCAGAGAAATAGTACATTCCTGGCTCATCAACCTAACTATGCTCTTTGTGAATGGAAACCGCGTAACGTCTCAATGTTCCTCGATTTCCCAACTCTCTACAATTTTCCCCATCTCCATTAACATAGTTTTAGTATATGATTTTTCTACCGACGTTTACAAACGTTTAAAATTAAACTAAATGTATTGAGTTGCACTGCAATCGGAAAAAAATCAAGATTTATCGTAACCTTGGTAACAGGAAAGGGGAAAGTATGGAGAGTAGGGAAATCGTGTAACCTTGAGACGCCTATTCGATTTACAAGGAGTACAAAATAATAATAATAATAATCTCCAAATTAAGGTAAAATTACCCACATCACATTCTTATTTTCTTAACATAAAAGCAATATCCTATTACCGTCGTCCAAATACAAATTTAAGGCATTTATTCCATTTAATTTCAAATGCAACTTAATGAACGAAAAATTTCTGTATGAAATGTAGAACGTTTTGTGTATAAACTAAGACCTTGTATGAGAGAAAAAATTCACGAAAGCCTCTTAAAACTTGTCCAACAGCAGTTGGATTCTAACTTACCAACATTCACTAACAGTAAAACTGATTCAAAGTTGAATCATAACGTTGATGCCTTGAACCATAATATGGTGCAAATTAACGAAATCTTAACATATGATGTGAAGTTCAAATTGAACCAATGTATCCTGTAATCAAGTTTAATAAGTTTGATAATGTAGTTTAACTAATCATTCTGCTAATGCTTCAACAAATTTGTAGCCTATTATGGTTCAAGATACCAATATTATACCTAGTGACACCTTGACAAAATGTTAAACCGAACTATATCATCGTTAATTATGTTTAAGAAGTGTGATTATTTGGTTCAATTTTAAGCCATACTAATCGTGTAGCAAATTTGTACCATATTATTGTTCAAGACGTCGATATTATGATACAATGCAAATTTTATAAAGTGTTTAATTGCACCATAATATCTATAACCAATTTTCAGAACAATACCAGTAAAACTTAACAGAATTTCAAAGTCGCAAACATCATAAGGCGTAAAAGTTAACCATATTATCTGATAATTGAGATTGAGAAGTGCGATAATATGGTTCAATGTACCAACATATTAAGGTTGCAGTAAATTAGATCTAAGTTATGGCTCAACCATAACATATATCTGTACCATAACACAGATTAGCTATCTTATGGCTTAACCATAACATTCTTTTTCACGTTCTTAAATTTAAACTTCGAATCAATATAAACAGATCTATTTACCAATGAGGATATAGCATGATCGTGCAATACTAGATGTGAACACTCTATGGATTACTAGCTGCTATCCAAACCTTAATCGCGATTGTCGCTATATCTAACGTTATAGTCACTGAGCCATCTCACCAAATAGCACATTTTAAAGATAAATTATTTTAATTTTTCAAAACATGATTTTACCTTCCAGCTGAGTTTGAAATGGTATCCAGTTCAAATAATCTGTAGAGTGACAGTCCACCGATTCAAAAAAACGTTCAAAAATTCCAATTCAACAGTTCAGGGAAGTTATTTAAATTTTCTCACTGGTTTTTATTTTACAACCGTCGTTGAACAGTCGATCCAATTTTTTGGATTTACGACTACAAGTGTTCAACTACACAGCATTGAAATTTTGAACCCAATCTGGAACTCCTGGATGAAGTATTGAGAGAAATTTGCCTTCGTGGAGGACTTTTTATTGGAAATAAGCGGCATTTGTGTTCACATGGAGAGGAAAACCTTCCACGTTTAGCCTGACGAAAAGGGGACTCTAACCCATGATCCGTCAACTACTGAGGATATTTCACGTCAGCACTGTTGTCAGTGCAAACCGGATGCGGAATTCGTATCGACCAGTCATCACTGGGATTCGAACCCGAATCATCTCATTGAGAGGCGAGCGCTTTATCCACTGAGTCATCACGGCTCTTTATCATTGGTTTAATATTAGCCATAGGTTTAAATTAAACTTTAGACGATTCTGTTCATTTTTCCATATATATTCAAAAATAATACCAGTGATGCTCGTTAATTTAATTTCTGTTTTATTAAAAACGTATGTTCTTCAATATGAGGGGGGGGGGCTACGTTATTTCTTCAAATAACTGAAACCACGTGCTCATTTTATTGGTAGTTACGCTTTTGAAACATTCCAAAAACATTTTTCTTATAAAACTTAAACACAAAAGGAAATAAAAAATAAGTTATTTTAAATTGTTACGTGCTAAAAATTAATGGAGGATAAGTATTTATTTGTTTCGTAAGACCGTAAAAAATTGTCAAACTATCTGACGCTAATAATGCTTGGTTTATTTTGGAAAACATTACTACTGCTTGGTGTTAAGTGATGCTATTTTAATTAATTATTAGATGCTATTTAAGTGATGCTACAAAATATCCTAATATAGATAATTAGGAGAGTGTGGAAATCGTATCGACCAGCCATCGCAGGGAATCGAACCCGGTTCACCTCTTTGAAAGGCGAAAGCTCTATCTCCTGAGCCACCACGGCTCAGCATAGATAATTGTTTCATATTTTATTACCCTCGTTAAGCAGCTGACCCAGTTTTTAGGTTCATGACTACTAATAACTAGATTGAACCCGTCCCGCCCCCGTAAGGGGTCATCCGGAGACACTCTGAAAGTTCCAAGTGCGCGCAAGAATTCAATCACATAAGCAAACATATTCAAAATTTTCAAATTAGAGTTTTAACAAATAGGTAGAATATTAAATATGAAATCCAGAAAACAGCGTTAATTAGAAATGAACTAAATGCAAACAAACATTACAAAGAAAATAAACAGTATCAATCAGAAGAGATGTCGCATCTTCAGTAGGGGTGAAAAGTTAATAAAAGGAAACAATTTCACATGGTTAAATGTAAGATGTTTATAACTCAGAATATAAGTACAGCTGGCACAGCAGTACTTAAGGTATCAAATTCCAAGAATTTTTTTTAAAACAAAAAAAGACATATATATATATATATATATATATATATATATATATATATATATATATATATATATATATATATATATATATATATATATATATATATATATATATATATATATATATATATACAGTCCAGTCACATTAATGTGACCACCTGTCAAAATCCAGAATAACCACCTTTGGCAGAGCGAATCACTACGAGACGTGCAGGAAGAGAGTCAATTAGGTTTCTGAAGGTGTTCACTGGGATGTTGAGCCATGCCGACTCCAGTGCCGTGGCCAGCTGCGCTAGATTACGCGGTTGAGGATCCATGGCGCGAACAACCCGATCGAGGTGGTTCCACAGATTCTCGATTGGGTTTAAATCCGGTGAGTTTTCTGGCCAGGGGAGTATGGTAAATTCATCCTGGTGTTCTTCGAACCACGCACATACACTTCCGAGCTGTATGACACCTCGCATTGTCCTGGTGGTAGATGCCATCATTCTGAGGAAAAATCATTTGCATGTAGGGGTGGACGTGGTCCGCAAGGACAGATACGTACTTGTACTGATCCATAGTGCCTTCCACAATGATGAGTGCACCCAGTGAATGCCAGGAAAACATTCCCCAAACCATAACGCTCCCTCTTCCAGCCTGCAGCCTTCCGGCAATTGTTGCAGGGTGTTTGCTTTCAGACGTTTCACGCCGTATACGCCAACGTCCATCAGTCCCATGGAGCTAAAATGTGATTAATCGGAAAAAGCCACCTGTTATCACTCTGTGGACGTCCAGTTGCGGTACTGACATGCAAATTCCAGCCTTCGTCACCGATGAATAGCAGTTAGCATGGGTGCATTAACCAGGCGTCTGTTGCGGAGGCCCATGCGCAGCAAAGTTTGATGAACAGTTGTCGAGGATACACTCTTGGTAGCCCCTTGGTTCATTTGGGCGGTCAGTTGCTCAACAGTTGCACGTCTATTCGTCTGAACGCATCTCCGGAGCCTTCATTCGCCTCTGCCATCTTTGGCCCGTGGTGCACCACATGTGCCACGCCGCTTATTTTGTATAGTGCCATTTTGCCATGCACGGTATACTTTTACCATGGCGGCACGCGAACAGTTCACAAAATCAGTCGTTTCCGAAATGCTTCCACCCTTGGTCCGAAAGCCAATAATCATGCCCTTTTGGACGTCGGATAAATCGCTACGTTTCTGCATTGCGCCAACGACTGAAATGCTTTTCGATGCCCTAGGACATCCAATATATACACTACACTGTAATGTGCTGCCACATGCACTCTGTGATTGGTTATTTCACGTTGACGTCGAAAGTAGGTGATGGTCACATTAATGTGACTGGACTGTGTATATATATATATATATCGTTTTCATAAAATGTCTTTGTTAAAGAATAAGCGTAGAGAGATTCTATTTTGGGAATTCAAGGTTGAAAACATACCAGTGAAATATAAATAGATTTATATTTCAAAGTAAGAGTTATTTTTAGAATCGTTCCCTCTTTCACTTCCACATAAGGAAGCAGTAAATGATTTTCCTTAATGCGTAAGGTTACAAGGAATGTACGAAGTGTGCCTTTTTACCTCAAATCTGTGCTGATATAAAACGTAAGAACGCTAGTTTTGCGTGTCCTTTTCATCATGATGTGATCCTGATAAACTGTTCCGGAATTGTCAGAAGTCTTGTCCATTCCCCTCCCGTATTGAGTGTGGATGAGAATTGTTATCAATACCAGCCTACATTTAAATAAACCTGTTTAGAACGACTGAT
This sequence comes from Parasteatoda tepidariorum, assembly GCF_982258835.1. Classification (NCBI taxonomy): domain Eukaryota; kingdom Metazoa; phylum Arthropoda; class Arachnida; order Araneae; family Theridiidae; genus Parasteatoda; species Parasteatoda tepidariorum. The sequence continues at coordinate 114,415,870 of NC_141756.1, read as the reverse complement.
GGCTTACGACTGCATTATTTCAAGCCAAAAACAACACTGATAACAGGGATGTAGACCTGTTATTATATATATATATATATATATATATATATATATATATATATATATATATATATATATATATATATATATATATATATATATATATATATATATATACAGTGCACTCCCGATTATCCGGGTTAATCACCGGGACAGGTCGCACGGACAATCGAAAAACACGGATAATCCGAAAACTCCTTTTATTAAAGAAAAATTCAATGTCAGTACAAAAAATATAAAAAGTACTGACATTTGCATGCATAACATCAAACTAGGAATTTTCCTTATTGAAAAATGTGTAATGCGTCTTCGCCATATATCGATACACATATTTTACGAACAGCAGTAATGTCACCGTAATCAAATCTTCCCATATAATCTAATAAAGTTTCCACAGAGCAGCAGAATGTGAAATTGTATTTCATTCATTTACTACATCTTCTGCATCAGTTACTATCATCACTATTTGATTTAACAACATAACGATCAGTCAAATACTGGAAGCCAGGCTCTCATACATCACTTGGCAACCAATCTTCTAAATTTTCTTCATCAAGAAGAATTTCGAAACCATAGATTTCTTTTGCTTGTTCGAGAATACTGTTATCATATTTTTCTTGAACATCTGAAGAGGATTGTTCATCAAGCGGTATGATCTTTCTCCAAGATCGGGATAACGTAGACGATTTTACCTTTGACCATTCTACTGATGTTCCATATACTGCAATCCAATAACGAATATTGCTTTCCAAAAATTTGGTAGTGTTATAACTTCATGAATCAATTTTTTTAATCTTGAAAATGTTTCTCTTTATATTTTTTGTGTGACTCCGGAATGAGCAAAGATAATCCGCAAACCGGATAATCTGCGAACGGATAATCGAGAGTGTGCTGTATATATATATATATATATATATATATATATATATATATATATATATATATATATATATACTTACTTTAGGAACACAAGTGATTAAAAATTCAATGAGGAATCACATAGAGGCAGAGATTGACAAAAGGCATGAAATTAAAACGCAAAAAACAGTTTAGGAGAAAATTCAATAAGAGATTTAAAGTATATCTTTCCTAACAATAGGCAGCAAGAGGCCATCAGGATTCAGGTAGGCGCCTTGTTACTAAACAAATTTCTTACTATTCCCTCAATTCCCTTTTTATTTTAGGGTTTGACCAATGCTGCTTTATAAACTCATAGGTGGTTTTTGAATGAAAAAATTTCTCTCTAATGTGCTTAAAATTGGTACGATGGATTAATATATGTTCCCAATCCTCAACAAACTGACAGGTACGGCACAGCTGAGCTCCCCCCCCCCAAAAAAAAAAATCTGGCCTGATGTTGTCCATGACGGCCATGATTTTCATGACTTCTAATGTTCAACTACGTAGCCTTGCCATTTTCAACCCAATCCAGAAGACAAAGCAACTCCTGCTTCAAGTATTCGGTGAAATTTGCCTTTCTGGAGGACTTTTTGAGGGAACTAATCCATATATGCGTTACATGGAGAGGAACACCACGAGAACCTCCCACGGTTAGCCTGACTGCAAGGGGACTTCTACCACTGAGAACATTTCACGTCAGCACTGTGGTCGCTGCAAGTCGGATGTCATCGCTGAGATTCTATCCCGCTTCGTGTCTTTGGGAGGCGAGATCCCCAGAATCCTCCCGTTTTTCGTATTTTATTCTAAATTTACCTGAACGCACTTTTCGCTATACTTTGAATTTTAAACTGCAGAGTTACGTGCGTGAAACAGAATTTGCCATAAAGTTCCCCTCTTAAGACCAGCTTAATTTCCGCTAATTAAAAAATCTTTAAAAAATAGATTACATAAAAAGTAAGTAACAGTGAAAGCAAATATCTTATTGTTTTTACGAAATCACAATGACTATATTTAATACCTTAAAGTTAAACTTTACATATTTTTCACACAATCGAAAGTGGAAAAAAAATAGTGATGTACTTTTTAATGAAGAAGAGATTAAGTTTGAAATAATGTTCTCATAAGAGCATTACGACAGACAGCAGAAATTTCCTTCTAAGAATGCCTTCTAATCTCCAAGTTTTAATTCTAAGTAATATGTGAGAGGCGATTTAAGAATGATGAGTGTTGACAAAAGTCCTAAATTCGGAACAAGTTTTGAACCATTCTGTCTATTGCCAATCTTATGCACCATCTTGTTTATATAACGTAAGGAAATCCTTACATTCACCACACAAAACGTCAAAATTTCTCATTCCAACAATTCTTCTACAGACCAACTATGAAGGTGAGTAAAATTCACGTTTTGCATAGAGCGAAAAATCCCATTTTTGTTCGATAGTGAAACGTATCTATTTCTATTACAAGTTTTGGAACTTATATAAACAAATAAGTAAATAATTTAACAAACAACTAATTAATTTGTGTATTTCTATGTAAGATTAGAAGATAAAGTTCGAAAACGTTTTTCATTGATGCCAGCGGCACCTTATTGGCTAGAAAAGTCATGTGATATGGTCCTTAATTAACAAAGAAGAAGAAATTCCATGAATATCGTTCGCTAACTCACTTACTTATCCTTTTCATGCTTAACTGGCACATAAGGCTCGAGTTTTTTTCTCCACACACTTCTGTCTTTGGACAGGGAACGCGCTTCTTCTCTTCCAGTTAAGCCTACTCTACTAAGATCTTCCTTAATGCGTCTTTGCTGTGTTAGTCTCGGTCTCCCTCTTTTTCTCTTTCCATCAGGCTCCCATGAGATTGCAACATTTGCAGGATTGTTTCTATCTGTTTTTAGTATATGGCCGAGTCAAAATTTCCTCATTAACAGATGGAATGTTAGCTGTTGTCAAAAGGTCTTTATTTGTTACACTATTGGGCCAAAAGATTTTTAGTATTATTTTTAGGCAACTTTTTTTGAAAATGTTCAGTTTTTCTTTTTCTGATTTCCGTGGACTGCAGCATTCGGCACCATACAGAACAATGGAGAGCACGGTAGCTTTATTTTAAACTTAATATTTTCTTCATTAATCTTTATATTTCCTTTAATTCTATGAAAATGTCTTCTTCCTCAGTAAAATTTTACTTTAAGATGTTAAATATTAGGGGGACCGGAAAATAATGTCGCTTCGGTACATTAAATATTCGCTAGCTTTTAAAACCAAGTCATTTTTTTTCCGATCCATTTCCATTCATTTTCAATCCGGCATTGAAAGGGTGTTGCTAACGAGGATGGATGGATTATTGATTAAAAATAAAATCTTGATAACAATAATCAAACGCACCGAAACGGTATCGCTTTCCGGTTCCCCTAATTTATTTACTAATTTAGTAATTACAATAAAATATCTGCATTCACCTAAATGTCAGCCTCAATATTTCAATTTTTTTTTTTCATGAATTATCATCTGTTTAAATTCTTCGAAAAATTTAAAAAAACAAGAAGGGTAAAAAAAAGTAATTAATATTCTTTAGGATTTAATAACTTTCTTTTATTTCTATGTGAAATTTAAAGATCCTTTGTGACTGTGTAATTTAATTTTATTTCCCCCTCCCTTAAAAAATAGGTTTTGGGGACTACTCTGGAGAGAGAGGGAGATAAGTTATTTATTCATCTCTTACTTAATGGCATCTTTATTCTGATGTTGATTACAGAGATATTTAATAAAGTTTTAAAAGTAAAAATGTTTAGAATTTAGCGAATTATATATAATGTAAGTAATCGCACAACATGTATTTATTCTACACCATTTTAGGATAAAGATATACAGTTACCCTTTTATAATTATACTTAGAAAAAGTATATCTGAATACAGAATTACACGTGGCTAAAATAACAAATGCAAAATAACTATTTGAAAATTGGTAAGTAATAATAAGAATCAACTTTTCGCATTAAATCGCTAAATATTTAATGAGTTTTTATCGAAACAAACATATGAGAAAATCAAACACAGTTTTCTTGTTGAAGTTGCAGTGGTAACCAACAAAAATTATTAGGTTTTAAGTTTTATATCATTCGAATAGAACACTAAAAGTGCGGAGCCCACTTTTGAAAAAAACAATTGTGGGGGCTGGTGGGCTAAACAAGCAGTTTATGAAGCTCTTTAACTAATATGAATATTTTTTCACGTCCATCTAACTTAATCTAAAGTTCTAATTATTTTCAATCTAGTGGAGTTAAAACAGAGTATTATTTTAATAAATATGTATAAACAGTTTCATGGAAGCCAATAGTGTTTGTAAACTGACCCAGAACATTCCGCATGTTACGTTTTCTTATTTCTAAATTTAGAAAGCAACTACCACTGAGTAATTTGTTTGGTGCTATTAAAAATGGCTCTCTTTTGCAGATTCTTGCAGCTGTGCTTGCAATTGTGCTGTCTTTGAGTTATGCCCAATCGCAGTTCGATTCATCTATGGCAACAACGAGACTTGGAGATGACGGAACTTCATCGATTACTCAATACCATAGAAACGATGTAAGTAATATATCAAAAATCGAATTTTTTTATCATTATTAATATACAGCATCAAAATAACTCCATGTAACTGTCGTTCTACTGTATCGTACAATCTATCATAGGGCAGAAATTACCAAATGATAGGATTAATTTATTAAAAAGGAAGGTCCGGAAACTTCTACCTCCGCATATTATTTTTTCTGTACTGTCAACAGTAAATATTGGGAGTACAAATTAGTTCGGTTCGATTTTAAAAGATGGCTCCGGCTGTTATGAATGTTTCATAGTGACAGCTGGTTTCGGTGGTTTCAGTGAGGTTAGACATCTGTCAGTAATATTCAGTTTATATCACTTTGAGTTCCATACAAAAACACTGTTTTTTTACTTTAATGAATATGTCAAATTTTGTGGTAACTAAGCAGCATTTGAGGGAGGATTTATATTTCTGCTTTAATTTTAAGAAAAGTGCAGCTGAAGCGCACTGAATGCTTGTAGAAGTTTATGGTGACAAAGCTCCAACTGATAAATCATGTAGGGAATGGTTTCGACGCTTCAAGAATGGTCAATGTAGAATGGTGAGTGGTGTTGCATACTATGAGCTGCTACAACCTGGCGATTCCATTACGGGAGATCGGTATAGGCTACAATTGATTCCTTTAAGTCGGGCATTAAGAGAAAAACTACCGGATACATGACAAAGGTAATCTTCTGCATGATAACGGTCGGCCTCATGTCGCAAAAGTCGTACAAAATTATTTGGAAACGTTCAAGTGGGATATTTTACGGCACCCGCAGTATTCGCCGGACATTGCCCCTTCTGATTACTGGTTGTTCCGACGGATGCAGCATGATTTTGCAGATCACCGGTTCACTTCGTTTGCAAAAATCGATATTTGACTCCTAACTTGGATCGCCTCAAAAGAAGAGACATTTTTTCAAGATGGAATTCGAAAATTGCCTGATAGGTGGGAAAAAGTAGTAGCCAGTGATGGACAATACTTTGATTAATCTGTTCATTCCTTTTGTTCTGAAATAAATGCATTTTTGACCACACAAAAAACGGACCGAAATAATTTGTACTCCCAATATATCAAACTTTTGAAATAAAAAAAGGCTCCTAAATAGCTAAGTCTCTGACATGATGATATGTTATTTTTATCTGTTATAATTGCAGTTGTGTTTGTCGTATTATACTAACTGGCTCAGTCACTTGCTAATATTACGGTTATAATTTTTATAAAACAAATTAAAAACAATATTTTATGTTTTATTAGACTATTTCGATTTTGGAATTTAAATATTCATTTAATATCTTCAAAGCTTAAGTAATTTCAGAAACTATTTATAAAGTTTCAAATAAATTTTTATTTATAAAGTTTTAAAAAAAATACGATTAAAAATTTACAATTATTTCAGAACGGTTTAATCAAATCCTTCAAAATTACGATGAAATCTGTTCAGTTGCAACACTATAACTTCTGTTCTCAAATTCTGAATATATAATCGGAATAGGAGTCAAAATTATTTATCATAAACATTCTCTAAATTATTCATAGTTTTTATTTACGGTGTATAATATTAAACCACATTTATAATTATACCTTCTTAATAATGTTCTCGGTTATGTTTATTTTCATTTTTACTATTATTCAAAATAGAGAAATTATTACAAAACTAGAGAATACTTTAGACTGTTATTAAGGAGCAACTAAAAGTGTTATTCCCCCAATAAGATTATAAAATAATTGCATTATATTAATTATTATGTAACACTGTAAGACAAAGATATTTCGCAATTGTTTAACAATTATTACACGGTAAATAAATATACTTACTTCTCAACAAGTTGTATTAACTTTCAAAATGAATTTCATGCAAAAACGTACACAGTCCACATGGGAAAAGTTTTTCCCAGCAAACCGAAAATGTTACAACTTAGAAAGGTCAGGTTAATGAAACGAAAGATGATCAGGTTTAAATGCTAAGAAACTAATTTTTATCACTTTAAAATTTTTAATTGTAGAATCTTAAACTAAATCTACTTTAAATAGTTTTAAATAAGAGTGAAACGAAAAGAAATTTACAATTCTGCATAACAAATATTTGCTTATCTACTTTTACTCTTGGAAAATAGAATAGACGCTACAAGGTCTCACGATTTCTCTACTCTCCACACTTTTTTCCTCTCCGTAATCGTGGCTGCAGACAATTTTGCTTTGTACCCACGGTCATATATTTCATAATTGGGAGTGTATAGTTTGTCTACGGTCAGAACTCCCTCCTGCCACTACAGTCCCTGTCCATATTATTAGACGTACTACAAGATTCCATGTAAAATTATAATTATCAGGTGATACTATACAGCTGTATTGTTTTTACCAGGATGAAACCGGTTTGTACTTGTTTACGCTCCTGTATCAATTGGTTAACATTGTAATGCAATACGTTAGAAATAAATACACATAGGAAGTATATAAAAAATCACCCGAATAAAAACCCATTACATTTATGTTTAAATATAAAAGTATTGCCTATAAAATCGTGCAAAACATGCAATTATTAACAAACTACAGTGCGTCTAATAATTTGATCTAATTATTATAATATATGCTAATACCTGATATAATAAATATTCTATATTTATGTAATATATCGTCTAATGTATCCTATCGTCAAATTAATATTATATATCGTCTCATTTAACCGATTGGATACACGAACGTAAACAAGGTTTCAGTCACATAAAAACAATAAAGCTGTATAGTATCACCAGATAATTAAGATTTTACATGGAATCTTACAGTGCGTCTAATAATTTGGCCAGGTACTGTAAGTCTGACACAATCCTCTGCTATAGAAACAAGAATAGCATATTTCAGGGAGGGTTGCTTTCACTCTAAAGTTAACACAATAGACCGGAGAAAAAGGTACCCTTTCGCTCGCCGACCTAAACCAAAACCTGACCTAAACAATGACACCACACCCCTACTATAAATAGTTATATCTTGTTACCATAGTTACCACCAAGAGTAAAGACGAATGGCTAGGGGAGTTCTTACTTTAGACAAACTATAATGGCGTAAGGAAAATGCAAACTATTTGAATATCATGGTTACGGAGAGGAAACTGCATGAGTAAGGAAATCGCGTACTCTAAAAGCGATAAGCTGTTCTATTTACATTTGTTTCGTTACTTGTTTTAGATTGTAATGTATTCTATTGAAATTTTATTTTCCTTGCAGAACCAGGGCAACTACGACTATGGGTACAACGAGGGACACAATGAGGGTGGGACCTTCAGGCGTGAGAGGGGTGATGCATTCGGTCGCAAATTCGGCACATACGGCTACACGAACAACGAGGGCCTGATTAGAATCGTCAACTACGTCGCAGACGAAAATGGCTTCCGTGCTGAGCTCAAATCAACGGAACCAGGAGTCGGCGAAAGAGAACCAGCTTCCGTCATTGTTTTCAAGGAAGACACTCCCACCCTCATGACGTATCCAGGGCCAGAAGCAGCATCTGTTCCAGAGTCAAATGGCAACATTCCGGGAGTGCCTCCTGTCCAACCCCAATATGCACCTCCTGCCTTCGGAAGCCAACCATTACAATTTGCAGCTTCTGCATCAGCACCCTACCCCGTTGCTGTTGCTGCAAACACTCCTCAACAGCCTGGAAGTGCCAGAGTGATGGTGTCTGGACAGTATGGTGGCTACTCTTATAATTATTAAGAGCTTTTGTAGAAGAAATTATTAAAGTTGTTGAATTGAATTAGATTGTTATGTCTAAATAAATACTAAAGTTCGTTTATTAAGAGATGGCACCTAATACCTACTTCCTCGGACGAAGAGTTATTTTCGGCGAGGAAGTAAGAGGAGAAAAGTCTCAGAGCTTGAAATTGAGAACCCTTATGGCGTGCCAAAAGTAAACAGTGAATTCTTTTTCAGTTACTTACTTCGCTTTAACATCTGCTCTTATACCTTTCGTTACTCTAGCTAATTAAATATATATAGCAGCAAAATGTCTCAAAAAGGACAAACTATACACTCAAAAGAGAGAAATATCAAATTTATGAAATATTTAATGTTAAAAAAGTGCACATAACGATAGGGAAATAAATATTTCTGTCATGTCATCGCCAAATAGCAATCTTGTTTCAGGATTGTTCACATCCTTCTCCCAAAAATAGCGAAATAGTATCGTCGGATACCAAGTGATGAAGGCGGAGACAAGTTCCAACTCCTGGTATAATTAATGGGCTATTGGCTATAAACTCTACACTAACAACTATACTATACAAGGATATACAGACTATGCACTAATGGGCTATTGGCAATGGATTAATCATGAAAAAATAACGTGCACTGAAACATGCACGAGATACACTATTCAACACTCTATTACAGGGATGGCGAACCAATGGCACGCGTGCCATTTATGGCACGCGACACAATATTTTGGGCACGCTACCGATCACAAAGTTCACTACGAAGCATATTAACAATTAGATTAAATTTCACAAGGAACAAAAAATAAGCAATTATTGGCAAAAAATGTAACAATTAATGTCAAAAAATAATTAATAACCATAAAAAACAAGCTAACAATAAATGACTAGCAAAAAAAATAATTAACAGTCCTGCTTAAACTAACTTCTTACAACCTAATATAAGTTATTTGTCATCTGATCTGCAACAGAAGTCACACTGATGTTACTTAAGTTGAACTACGCGTATTACTGGGACATTGCAAAATGTTTTTTTTTTTCATTGTAAATAAATAGTTTTGAGTTGATACTATTTTGTATCATTATTTTCCCAAAAATCACGAAGTCAAAATTATTTGACGGCACATCCATTATCTCATTAAGCGTTTTTTTAGAAAAAAAATGGCACATTGGTGCTTAAAGGTTCGCCACCCCTGCTCTATTATGTCAACACCTATAGGTACACATTGCGGACCCCCTAATTGGCCTATAATTTCCTTTGGTAGGGTACTATAGAACCCTGTAATATAATACCTGGCTTAGTTCGAATATTATGGATCAATATTAAGTGGAGATATAGGGCCAAATATGACTACAGTATATTAAGCTTGAATTGCCTCATTTTCACGCTATTTAATAAGTTCATAACGTAATTCATAAATATTCGTTTAGCGATCTATGAAAACATTTATGTCATCTTTCTACACCTCTCACATTAAGAGTCTGCTTAATTTAAACAGTATAAGACGAAGGCTTAGGATAGAATAACATTTACCTAAGATTCATAAGTGATATGATATTCTTGAAAAGGTTAAAAGCTAGTGGGGTGAAAATTTTAATTTTTCAGAAACTAAAATGTCGGCTGTAATACACATTTTCTCACATCTGGGAATATTTTTTTAAAGCGTACAGAGTGTGGATGAAAAATTCCCCCCCACTTATATTTTTAAATGGTTAAGGACATTAAATAGTTCCGAGTTACTTTTAATCTTTTCAATAATCAGATTTTCCCAATAGATTGACGAAGGAATTTTGCAATAAAAACTATACTTCACTAAACATTAAACTTACAGAAAAAAATATTCAGAATATATGCAGTCGACAATGAGGCAAAACGCCGTAGAAAAATAAGACACCAGAGTCTATTTCATAATCATAAATTAAAATTCTAAATTAATTTTCACCGTTTTGACCTTAAACAAATGTTTTTTAAAAAAAAAATTTCGTATTAATTAAAATTCTGCGTCAAAATGCAAAGAACACTTTTGGGGGTTGCACTGGGTTCCCAAAGAGGTAAGCCATATAATTAAATTTAGAATTTAATTCTTAGAGGGATGAAAAATAAAACATCTTCAAAATAGTTCTTATATCGTTTAAAATACTTCATTCTTGATAATGATGAAAATTTTGCAGTTTGTGTCTAGTTAATTAAATTTGATTTCTCACCAAGACCAGGGAAACACTTCTTTAAATGTTTTAAGAGTAAAGTAAATGTTGCTAGATATGAAAATAGCTCTAAATATTTCTAAAACTAGTGTTCCAACGTTAAACTTAGTCAAAGCAAATCTAGATTTCATCAAAACTGAATTAACTATCCGTGGCTATAACTATCCGTAGCTATAACTATCCGTAAAGTAATTATAGATAAATCCAACTATAATCTTATTATTTCTTTGTAAATTTTAAGCAAAACCTGAAGACAAATTTACCAAACCCTTAAGTTTTAAATTACCACTTCAGAGGCATTAACGTATTTCAGTCTGGAATAAATAGAAACTCTTATGTATAAGAAATATGAAACTAACCCACTTAGTGTATGAAATATTTATTAAAAAGAACATTTTGCAATACATATAAATATTCTAAGCCACATTTTGACATTATTTACATATTACATTTCCCTCATTTACATATTAGTGTTAAACACCTTCCTTAATTACATGGAGCTCTAATAACAATGGAGTTGAAGCAACATTTCATATTAAGCTATCGCTTTATTTACACATCCTTTTACATAAACTGAAAATTTTGCATCAAATGAAATATTTATTAACATAGATTTCTTAAAGAGTACATTGAGGTATCAAACAGTAAACTGGATATTTAATTGCATAAAGATTATGTATTGATGCAGATTTTTACAAGGGGAATTTTCAATATAAAGAATAAGCCTTAATTATTAAGCCTGAATACATTAAAATTTTTAACTGAAAT